>NC_133771.1:29328825-29366431 GCF_003597395.2 Chelonoidis abingdonii | reverse complement strand
CTCTTTTTTGATTCTCAGGAGACTGCATTATTACCTGTGCTGATGAGCTCTGCGTGGTCACCTGTGCTGATGAGCTCTCCACGCTAGCCAAACAGGAAATTAAATTCAAAAGTTCGCAGGGCTTTTCCTTTCTACCTGGCCAGTGCATCCGAGTTCAGATTGCTGTCCAGAGCAGTCACAGTGGTTCACTGTGTGATACCGCCCGGAGGCCAATACCGTCTATTTGCAGCCACACTAACCCTAATCCAATATGGTAATACCGATTTCAGCGCTAATCCTCTCGTCTGGGAGGAGCACAGAAACCGATTTAAAGAGCCCTTTATATCGATAAAGGGCCTCGTTTTGTGTGGATGGGTGCAGCATTAAATCGGTTTAACTCTGCTAAAATCGATATAAATGCGCAGTGTAGACCAGGCCTCTGTTTAGAAAGTTTCTACTAGCTCCAGTGATTCTCTTGCATATGTATGGAAACTCTCTCTGTGTATGTGTTTGGTAAGGTCTGTTAAAATGGAAGAGCTTTTTTCCAAATAAATACACTGGATCCATAGACTTCAGTTATGTGACCACAAGATTATATCCAATTTTCATGACTCTTGCACTGAAAGTTAGGATGCCTATCCTATTACTAGGTTTTGATGGGTGGATTCTTGCATTTTGTTTGAGCTGTGTTGAAGACAGACTTCTCAAGGGCACAAGTATTTATCTGCAAGATCTAATTGCTGGATTAAAGCCTAGCTCTGCAGTTGCACATAGCCATGTTCTGAGCACCTGGGAAATCCAAGAACCCTACAGTCTTAAATCTCACCAACAAGCACATGAAACAAATTTGAAGGGTTTTGTATTTCTATAACTAAAAAAGACTTAATGTTGTATATTATGCCTAAAATATATATAGATGAAAAACGAAATTCACTCCTAGGCATGCCAAGTATCATTTTGTAGTGATTATTTTTATGATGGAGGTATAAGTAGGAGCATAATAGAAATTTTGATGAACTATTAGCTGCAGCAGTGCTAGTGATTACTTCGCAACATGTAAGTGGTAGTAATAGTAGCTTTTCATTGGGCCTATTTTAAAACTTTAATTTTTTTCTTCTTGAAAGTAAATAAAACAATTGTGTGAAAAGCAGAACTGAAGTATTTAATTACTAGCAAATTTCATATTGTAAATTCAATAGCTGTGAAAGGCCCTGCTTGTTGATAGACAGACAAAAAGCTGAAAAGTTTTACATTTCACATTTTTGTAAGTGTGAGGACATTAGCTCCTGTAATTAAGGTTCACATTTTACCAGAGTTTCTCTGAAGTATTCTGATTTATTCTAGTTCTCTAGAAACCACTGGATTAATCAGATATGGATCTGAATATAACTGAACACAAATTTCTTCAGAGTATAGGAAATCATTTACCATTTTATCTTAATAGCTTACTGCCACAATTCACCAGCCCAGAGGCTTGCAAAATTTTTCACTAGCAAACATGTAACTTTTCACTAACCACATATTCAGACAAATATTCTCGTTTCAGTAGCAATGCCAGGAAACTCTCAGCTGTTTTCTTCCTTCTAGTTAATGAAGAGATTGTGTGGGCACTGGTTCTGAAAGATGTTGCAATGTCAACTGCTTGCTTATCCTTACATCTGGTTCTGCATTGGTCCTTTGAGTTTGTGTTCCATATTCACATGTGATGTATACAGCGAGTTTAAATCCCTTTTTTTTTTGGTTTTAAAAGCAACCAAAAAAAAAAAACCAAACAGTCACTGCACTAAGGATGGGTACAGGGAGCAGTAACAAAATGGACAGAAGTTCAATACAGCAAAGCCTATCCTGAGGCTTCAAATTCATAGTATGCAACCATGTGCTGAAATCCTATTGAAAACCAGGCTCTCAAGGTCCAGGGGGAATTCAATACCACATGCTTAAGTACTTTTCTGGATTGGGACCTACATGAGGATACACAGGACTGATTTAGCAACTGATTTTTAATCAGTGTGATCTTCTAGGGTACGTCTACACTACGGGATTAGTCCAATTTTACATAAACTAGTTTTACAAAACAGATTGTATAAAGTCGAGCGCACGCGGCCACACTAAGCACATTAATTTGGCGGTGTGCATCCATGGTCTGAGGCTAGCATCAATTTCCGGAGAGTTGCACTGTGGGTAGCTATTCTGTAGCTATCCCATAGTTCCAGCAGTCTCCCCCGCCCCTTGGAATTCTGGGTTGAGATCCCAGTGCCTGATGGGGCAAAAATCATTGTCACGGGTGGTTCTGGGTAAATGTCGTCACTCATTCCTTCCTCCGGGAAAACAATGACAGACAATCATTTCGTGCCCTTTTCCCTGGCAGACGCCATAGCACAGCAACCATGAAGCTCATTCAGTGGGTTTTTTTTTTGGTCACCGTATGTGTACTGGATGCCGCTGACAGAGGCGTTACTGCAGTGCTACACTGCAGTGCTACACAGCAGCATTCATTTGCTTTTGCATGATAGCAGAGATGGTTATCAGTCGTTCTGTACTATCTGCTGCCATTGTAAATTGGCAATAAGATGACGGTTATCTGTCGTTCGTACTGTCTGCTGCTATCATGGGTGCCCCTGGCCGAGGTCGGCCAGGGGCGCAAAGGCAAAAATGGGAATGACTCCCCGAGTCAATCCCTACTTTATGGTTTCTTAAAAATAGAGTCAGTCCTGCCTAGAATATGGGGGAAGTGTACTAGAGAACCAGTGTATCAGAGAGCACAGCTACGCCATGTCAGATCCCACAGAAATGATGAGCTGCATGCCATTCACAAGGGGTGCCCTTGCAACAACCCACTGCTTCCCTCTGTCCCTGCCTGCAGGTATATGGGATCTTGGGGAGCAATTACCACACAGGTGGGATGCCAATTAATTTCTTTATTAAAGGAAAAAAGAAGCGGTGGGAATTTAACAATGAAATACGATGGGATGGGGTGTATAGGGTGTTTACAATAGACAATAATGGGGGGGGGTTCTTCTTATTGAACAGAGTAGGGTTCTAACAGTGGGGACAGTAGTGGGGTTCAGCACAATGGGATACAGTACAGTCAGTAAGCAACTCCACTTTATATAGGAACCTCTAGATACAGTGTGAATGCAAAATGTACCAAAAAGAATGCAAAGTAAAATGGTAGCTTCTATATAAAATGGTCAACAATCTCAGATAGAATGTATTAAGTGGTTAATAGCTTTATACACAATGTAACACAATGGCATCAATGCAAACAAGTTATATCAGAAAATGGAGGCAACCAATGGGGTGTATTAACACAAATAAATGTGAATCACAGTGCAATGATACATAAGTGAATTATGCAACGTAACGGTATAAAAGAAAATTAATGACTTAATATGTGAGGCTGTGATAGCAGCTAATCTGCAAGAGTGTACCTAAAGGCGGGTCAAGAAACAGGAGTAGGGAGGAGTGAATGATCAGTGGCAACTGATGAGAGGAAGTGCAGCTGCAAGCGGCAGAGACTCTGAAGCCCTGCGGGTGAAGCCCAGAGCAGTTCTCAGGAGCCTGCGGGCTGGCACGTACGGGAGACGAGATGCTGAAGCGCACTTAAGGGAGTCTGGGAGCAGCAAGAGGGGAGAGGCGCTGAATGTGCAAGCGATGAGAAGGCACGGTGAGAATGGGGGGATGGCTGAGGGAGAACAGGTTGCAGCAGTGGAGAGCACTCAGGAAGTTGCGGAGCAGCGGGGTGAAGACAAACGGAGCAGTGTGTGGTGATCTTCGGTGGGGAGGGCAGCGGAGAAGCGGGAGCATGAACACAGGGAATACAGGGAGAGCAGCAGAGAAGTGTAAAGAAGGCTCGAGGGGTTTAAGCAACAAGCGGAAACCAAAAAAAAAAATTACATGGGGGAGAAGCAGCAAAGGTGTACAACAGAGGACATGGAGAAGTACACAGAGAGAGATTGGAGCGGGGAAAAAACAGACATGGGAAAGTTCAGGGAAGATCAGGACGCGGGAAGACTAATTCAAACAGCAAAAAACCTTATCATCTAACTTAATCAATTTATATAAATGACAGCAGCTTATACAAAGTAACAAACAGGTACAGAATACAGCCAGACAATGGCTTTTTAAAATCTATCTTAACCAACGACTAGGCAACAACAAATATCACAGTTCTAAGCAAAACTTTAACAAGAGCAACTATTGGAGCAACAAAACAGCAACTATAGCAAGGCAGGTGAAACTTACAAGCGCTACAATCTAGCAACTATGACTTATTAAGCTAAAAAGCAAAACCTATGGTGCACCTTTATGCTATGGGGAAGTCACAGAGGGCAGAGTGGTATGTGCCCAAGATACAGCTCGCAGGCAGCCCAGGGATGTGGCTGCAGCAGTGCATATGGCTGAAAGCAGTGAGCCCCGAAGCAAAGCCCACAGGAGCAGAGCTAGCAGCGGCACAAACTTATTTTTAGCGGCAAAGGGCCGCAGAGTTTAAGAGGTTTTAAGACACAGACCAAGGTTTAGCTTGAGTCTGTGTGCTGGGAAACAGAGCCAGCAGCTAAAATAATAAAATGAAGAGAGAAAGTTTCACAGAGGATTCTTACCAGTCCGACAAGACCAGCAGCAAACGGCGGAAGCAGCAGCAACATCAGAAGAAGCAAGGAGCGCTCGGTACGGTCTCGATAATCAGGAGATCTCCAGGCAGCAATCGTTCTTTGTGGGGGGGGTTAAAAAATGGGGGTATGCTCAAAAATAAAATGAGAGTGGAGAAAGGACTCCCCCAGAACACCGGCTGATCAGACCAGGCAGCAATGCAGGAACCTTTCTGATGTTTGTTTCAAAATGCCTGTTTTTAAAGGCAAACTCAGGCAGTTTCCTGCCAGTAATCCTGATAGGCTCCCTCTGTCACAGGGGAGGAGACAAGGGGAAAAACTGCAGTAGTGAGCACAGACACGTGCCTGGGCAGAATCCTGAACTAGTGTGAGTTCACGCCTCAGGACTCAAAGCACATGAAGCCTAGTACTCATGCCCGATCTCAAAAACACATTAGGTCTTGCAGCTCTGGATGATTGCTACCCTACACCAAGCCCAGGTTTAACAAGGTGATACAGACCAACCCTTTGAACAGGGCAGTGGTCCCCTTGCACCAGTGGCCATCCCTTTGAGAAGGGCAATGGCTCTTGGTAAACAAACTTAACAGCCAGGGAGGGGCGGCTACAGGAGGAGGACAAAACAAAAGGAGTATGGGGACAGCTGTAAGAAACAAAATGGAATAGGGGGATAGCTGTAACGACACCCTCCTCCCCAACCTTCCTGGCTACGTTGCAGTGTCCCCCCATGTGGGTCATGGAAGTTATAAAGAATGCAGAAATAAGAACAGTGACTTGTTAGTGAATAAATGAGGGGAGCGAGCCTCCCGTGCTATGACAGACAGGCAGACATTAAGCGGTGCGCGGAAGAGCGAGCCCAGCATCCGCTTGCTATGATAGTCCAGGCAGTACAGAATCTTTTCTTTACACAGTAAAGGGAGGGGCTGATGGAGCTCAGCCCAGTTGCTATGATGAGCGAGTTACCAGCCGTTCTGTACCATCTATGGAATGACCAGGAATCATCCTATTTTTACCAGTGCCCCCGGCTCACCCTGAGGCCGCCAGGAAGCACTTCATGGGACTAGGATAGCAGTCATATTGTACTTTCTGCCACCGGGGAGGGGAGAAGAGCGGTACTGCTCTCACATGCTGCAGCATCGCGTCTACCACCAGCATTCAGTAGACATAGGGTGATATTGAAAAAGTCAAGAAACATTTTTTCCCTTCTTTCATGTGGTGGGGGAGGGAGTAATTGACGAGCTATACCCTGAACCACGCCGACAATTGTTTGAACCTAAGGCACTGGGAGCTCAGCAAGAATGCAAATACTTTTGGAGACTGCTGTGACTGTGGGATAGCGTGGAGTCCTCAGTACCCCCTCCTTCCTCCATGACGTCCTTTGATTCTTTGCGTTCCCTTATGCTTGTCACGCAGCACTGTGTAGCTGGAGATTTTTTTTCAACACTTTGGCATTTCATCTCTGTAACGGAGTCTGATAGAACATATTTGTCTCCCCATACAGCGATCAGATCCCAGTATCTCCTGATGGTCCATGCTGGAGCTCTTTTTGGATTTGGGACTGCATCGCACCATGCTGATCGAGCTCCACGCTGGGCAAATGTAATTCAAAAGTTCGCAGGGCTTTTCCTGTTTTACCTGCCAGTGCATCTGGAATTCAGATTGCTGTCCAGAGTGGTCACAGGGTGCACTGTGGGATACCGCCCGGAGGCCAATACCGTCGATTTTGGCCACACTAACCCTAATCCAGATTACGGTAATCCACATTCGTAGCGCGCTACTCCTTCTCGTTGAGGAGGAGTACAGAAACCGATTTAAAGAGCCCTTTATATCGATATAAAGGGCCTCGTAGTGTGGACGAGTGCGCCGTTAAATCGGTTTAATGCTGCTAAAATTGGTTTAAACGCGTAGTGTAGACCAGGCCCTAGTAAAGGTGGAGCAGAAATGTATTCAGTGGGCCTAATTCTTAGTTGGTACACATTGATGCAGCTCAATGGCACAGCTCCTGTTGACCCAATCTGTTTTAAGTGGCCTTCTCAACCAAAGTTATGGAATGGAGCATTCTATTCCAGTAGTCTTGTCTATATTTGAACTTTGTGGATATTAGCAATGCATATCTGGAAGTTGATTTGTGTAATGTCGTGGGTATATTTTTTTCAGATTTGAAATCAGGGATTTGGAAACCTCAAACAAGACAGCCTCTTAGATTTCATCCCAAATTTTCCACTGAGTATATTGGGAATGGAGTTTGAGAGCTGAGTCAGTGCTGTGCAGTACTCAAATTGCAATCATGATCAAAGAATCTCAGTTATGAGAGTAAAAGCACAGTGTTTTGCAACTTTGAATGCAACTATTTTGTTATTTGATATATAATTTTCAGGTTTCTTCTACCTGTAACTGGTCAAGTGGCTGCACCCCATCTTGTTGGGCTTAGATTTGGCCATGGTGGTTCATGAAATTGTGACTTTAGGCCTGAATCCTGGGTGTATAAAAACAACATGACCTCCCACCTGAAAAAGATATCAGAGGATCAAAACAACCTCTTTACTCAGTAATAATACAGGCTGCCAAGAGCACATCACCCTACTGTTCTCATTTTACATCGGTTTCCTGTTGAATATTGGATCAGATTCATCTTCAAAGTTTTCCACGGGACTAGCCCAAGTTACCCAAGGGACTACCTCATCATATAGGGATGAGGGATAGCTCAGTGGTTTGAACATTGGCCTGCTAGACCCAGGATTGTGAGTTCAATCCTTCAGGCAGCCATTTGGGGATTGGTCCTGTTTTGAGCAAGGGATTGGAAGGGACCTTGAGATCATCTAGTCCAATCCTAATAATCTATAATACCTACCATAACAGAGATGATTGGAAAATTAAAATTTACCTCCCCTCCTTTCATTTTCAAGCATCTACATTCAATTGAAGCCATCCACTGAAAGAACAAAATGCACATATGCAGAAGGCAGAGCTCTCTCAGTAACTGGCCCATGACTGTGGAATTTGATTCTGGAAGATATTGGAAGGATGACATGCATCAACCCCCATCAGAATGAAAGCTTCCAGCCTTCTTGTGTGCTGGGGGCGGGAGTTCATTAATCCTGTGTTCATCAGCCACCAAATAGGCATGGAGTACTAATAATAGGTTTCTAAGGAAGGGCTATATTTTTTGCCAAGTGTCCTTTCTTCAACCTACCACCCTGAAGCTTAGTTTTGTCCAGCTTTTTCCTCCTTTCGTTTACCTTCCTATCTGCCTGGCTTCTTTTCTTAGTTTATTAACAATTCAGGCACTGGTTTTCCCTCTTGATAGATCCCTCCAACCTTTGAAGATGACAAATTAAGCTATTTAAAGAATGACTCATTACATGTATACCCCCTGTTGGTGCCACACCCTCCTACACATAATAATTAAAGTTTGCAAAATGACGCATAGTCAGCACTTTCGAAATGATTATCAGTGCTTGCTGTTCCCATGCCTGAATACCTTACTAGCAGTGGTTACCCATGGCAACTAAAATGATCTATTTGATGACAGTGGTTTGTTGTTCTGTTAGTTATTTTCCTGCTGAAATTAAACTGCAATCTATAGATATAAAAATGGAGTTTGAGAGGGTAGGTCAGATTTTACAGTTACATAGGTGTAAACATATGGGATTGCCACAACATAATGTATTTACTCTTCATTTACACCAGTGTAAATGAGATCAAAGTTTCACCAATGAGATTAAGTCATTTCACTTTATTTGTAAATATATCCCTTCAGCCAGTTAATTATAAGAACAGACTCTTACTTTGGAGGTTATAGTAAATTTTGGGGGGGGGGGGAAGAGGGGGAGAGAAAGGGGCGTGGAATAGACCACCATGATTCCGGCTTATTGCTTCAATATTAAAACACTGATTACTTAGATTTCTTGCCATCATTAGAGATTTTTAAAAAGCTATTCAAAAGCTAGACAGGAGGATAATCATTTGTATTTAAGTTATTTACTAACAGTTGGATAAAATAAAGCACAAGTAGTTTTGGCATTGTAAAGCTAAAAAACATTTTCCTTGCTACAAGCATGTTTTAATTGGCAAGTATTTTTAATTGGCAATGCTGAACGGCAAATATTTTGGATTGTTCAATGAAAGTCAGTGTAACCATTATATCTTTTGGCAGCTTTAAGACCATAGACTCGCACTGGTCTGTTATGTAATCAATCAAGGAAATAACAGTATATATACACAGTTGAGAATTTTCTTTTTTGCACTGGAGCTTGACAGATAATTAGCCTTCTGAAGAAAATATTTTTGGTTCTGTTTTCCCATATAAGATAGAGGACCAGCCTGAAAAGAAATTAAATATAGAACTGCGGGAAAGTTAACCAGACTTGACTACAGAATACAATAATGTGTTCAACATGAAGAATGAAAGAAAAATACATTCTCAGTTTTTTTGGTATGAACCAAATCCTGAAATATATATGAGCACCCTTTCTGTAACAACTGCAATCCATCAAATCCAGCATGTTACTGGTCTAAACTGACCAAGTCAGAGGAACAGATTCCAGTCTAATCATTCAGGCCCAGATTCACAGAAGAGCTTATGTATTGTAATGCCTAGCAGTGCCTAACTTTTAGGCACTGAGCCACCCACTGGACTCTACAACCCCTAAATTAGGCACCTAGGCTCCCAATACAATGCATGGGAAGAAACAGGCACTTAAAATTGGAAGCCTCAAAAAGCCAGCAAAGTAGGTGGGGAGTTCCTTAAACTAGCCAATAGAGCACATCAAGGAGAGGGCTGTGTCCTAAGCCCTGCTCCTCTCAGGAAATTCGACGCTAAGTTCTGGGCTGGCACTAGATGCCTATTTCTGCCTGGAATCCACAGTCATGAACCCACTCCTGATAGGAAAGTCCAGTCAAAAAGGGGACCTGGCAGTGTCCAGTCAGATTTACTGACCGAACAACAGAAGTCCAGTTACTGCAAGAGGGGGAGGCACTAGGTCACCCATGCCAGCCCCTTCTCAGATGGGGCTGCCTCCCACCTGGCAGCTCCCAGCCCTAGGCAAGTCCATCCTGACTTGGAGGGAGGAGGAGGAGGAGGGAGAGGTGAGGGGAAGGGAAGGAGAAGAGACATGGTAGGGGAGATTCCAGCACTCCTGCTGGAGTGTCTGGTTTTAAAACTAAAAAGTTGGCAACCTTATCTCCTGCACTCAGTTACCTCAGCCCATTTCTTGTAATAACAGTAGCGGCACATGCCTACCTCCACACAAAATGGCTGCAATACAGGGGATGCAGTCATGACAGCCTCTATTTTAACCTTTAGCCCAGTGAGTAGGATATGACCCAGGAGGTGGAAGGCTCCACTTCAAATCCCCAGTCTGCCTGAGGAAAAGGGATTTGAATAGTTGTTTTCCACCTGTCAGGGGAGTGCCCTACCCTGTGGGCTATAGAAAGTCTTTTTCTCACTCTCTGTCCCAGTGCATGTGTGTGTTCATAAAGTGGAATGACTTCAGCAGGAGAGCTTGAGGGAGACCCACACCAGACTGTGCCCTAATCCAGTGGTTAGGACACCCACCTGAGAGGAGGGAAAACCCTTGTTCAAATCCCTTAACAGGCACAGAGGGAATTAAATCAATGTCTCCCACATCCCAAGCAAGTACCCCAACTACTGGGCTAAAGTTTAGAAGGAATTGCTGCTGTGTGTGGAGTTAGGCATGCTCACTGAATCAGGCCATACAGCAAGATGGGCATACCTCTTCCCTGTCTTCACTAGCTGTGAAGATTGTACTGGGGCTTGGTGTGAGTTAGGTGCCTGCTTGAGGCAGCACTGCATATACCCAGAGGCAGAAACCTAGGTACCTAGGAGATTTTACAGCAAACTTTTAGGCACTGAGGGATTTCAAGTGCCTACAGGGCTAAGCAGCAGCTGAGTAGAGGTTTTGAGGATCTCACTGGTGCCTAAAATTTTGGCCTTAGAATCCTAAGTCGTTTGGTGGATCTGAGCCTGGGTCTTTGACTTAAAGGGTTTCTTTTTTATGACAACGGAAGGGGATTTCTTCTCTTTAAAAAGCTTCCTTTAGTGCACATTATTTGTGCTATCAGTTGAAACATGGATTCTTTAAAAGTGACCCTTCTCGGCAGCTTTGCTTTCATTCAGTAATTCTGTAAATATTTGATGATTAAGCATTAAAAATTAAAATGCAACATGGTCAAGACATGGTTCCTAAAATATTTAAAGAGATTTTTAAGATAGGCAGCTAAGGAGCCTTTAAGGGCCCTTGTTTTCTTTGAGAGGGATTTGTGCCCAGATTGGGAATTCCTTCAATGAACATTGTCAATAATAATGTTTTGGGCCAAATGGTCATGCCATTATGATATGGGTCTGCATTTGAGGGTGGTGCAGAATTGAGTCTAAAATAGTTGTTATCCCTCAAGAAAGATCTTGGAGTCATTGTGGATAGTTCTCAGAAAACATCCACTCAGTGCGCAGCGGCAGTCAGAAAAAGTTAACAATGTTGGGAGTCATTAAGAAAGGGATAGATAAGACAGAAAATATCATATCGCTTCTATATAAAGCCATGGTATGCCCGTATCTTGAATACTAAGTGCAGATCTGGTTGTCCTGTCTCAGAAAATGGAAACAAAGCGATTAGAGGTATGGAACAGCTTTTGTATGAGGGAAGATTAATAAGATGGACTTTTCAAGATGTTGGGGCGGGGGGTGAGGGGATGGTATGATAAGAGATGTATAAAATCATGACATGTGGAGAAAGTAAATAAGGAAATATTTACTCCTTTTCATAACACAAGAACTAAGGGTCACCAAATGAAGTTAATAGGCAGCAGGTTTAAACAAAAAAAAACAAAACAAAAAAAGGAAGTATTTCTTCATACAATGCACAGTCAACCTGTGGAACTCTTTCCCAGAGGATGTTGTGAAGGCCAAGACTATAACAAGGTTCAAAAAAGAACTAGATAAGTTCATGGAGGATAGGTCCATCAATGGCTATTAGCCAGGATGGGCAGGGATGGTGCCCCTAGCCTACCCTCTGTTTGCCAAAAGCTGGGAATGGGTGACAGCGGATGGATCACTTGATGATTACCTGTTCTGTTCATTCCCTCTGGGGCATCTGGCATTGGCCACTGTTGGAAGACAGGATACTGAGCTAGATGGATCTTTGGTCTGACCCAGTATGGCCGTTCTTTTGCTCTCACACACCTTACAGGGAGCTCCACGATGGAGGTGGAGAAGCAAGTATTTTTCTACAAAATTCCTATTTGCCAAAAATTGTCTAGCTCTTCTTAGAAGTGCAAAGGCTGGGGAAGGCTCCTAGCGCACACAGGAGCCCCACTCTCCTTGTGTACCATTTGACTTTTATCTGGAGAGCTGGACAGGTTTGTTGAGGAGCCTGCTTTTAGAACCTGATTTAGAAAAGCTTTCAAGCATGTGTTTAAATTGTAGTCTTATTGAGTAGATTTTAAAGATTTGGACTATGCATGTGCTTAAGTGATTTACTGGATTAGTAGCATGGGGGGAAGCCTTTAAGGAGTGCCAACTAAGTCGATATAGCAAATAAAATGAAAGTCAATGGGCTAAATCCAGATGTCCTTAAATTGGCCAAGCTCTAGTGAAGGCAGTGGGAGTTTGCCTGAGTATGAGCTGAATAAGGATCTCAGGGTTTGGCTCTACAGCACAGAAGTTGTCCTTGGTGAGATTTGGTTAGGGCTTGTTATTTCATACTGGATTCACCAGGCTCTGGTAGTCCAATAAATTCATCATCCTGGGGAATTCAGTCTGTTCTACTACAAGCATATTAACTGGGATACATAATACAACTGTTTTACCCACCAATGTCACAAATGAGCAGTTCTCAGATCTATTTTATTTGAGTGCTCCAGCAAAGCGAGCTGTTCCCAGGAAAATGACAGGCAATCAAAATGACTTAAAGAATCACAATTTTAGATAATACATCTTATACCAGGAGTTTTCGTGAAGATGCATTATACCTTTCAGCCACTCTTCTCCCCTTTATTCAGGCAATTTCTACACAAAGACCCTATTTCTGCATGAAATACTTTCCATAACTTAATATTGCTTTACAGATCCACTAAGGTTCATAAAAGACTACATTGCATTTAGTTGGATGGTACCAGCAGCGATTGTTCTCAGAGAAGATGACCTTCTAAAGACTCCAGAACCTTGTGCAATCATCATCATCAATGCCAGTGCATACGGGTTGTAAAACACTGCCATTCTGATTTAGTAGTAGCATACACCTATTGTGTACTGGCATAAATGATTGCACAAAGGGTACAGCAACAGAGAATCAGAGTCTGTTTTTGTCCCATGTTCAGAAGGACCTAGTTGGTCTATACTAAGCTGTGACTTTTCTGTTTTAATTACATAATAGCTATTTAAACTTGAATACTCTGAAGGTAAGGTAGATCTGAATCATGTTTCAGATCCCAAACTCTGCTGGTCTGAACTTTAGTTACTCAGTGACAACTATCCAAAAGGAACTTTACGAACTATGGAGTTTATCAGTAAACACTTACAAAGCTAGTCCTTATGTGGCATCAGTGATGCTATTCATGAGAATAAGGACTACTCATATGAAGGCAGACAGAATCTAAAGAAGCTAGGACTAGTGAAGCAGCCAGTCATGTTTGGGTGAAGCTTTCTGTATCCTACTGGAACAGTGGATGTACTTCTCCTGTGTGCTGGACATCTCTGATAAGCACAACATACTTCCTGATACCCCCAACTGTGCCTGTCCCTTGGTGGTACAGTCTAGTTATCAATGTAACCTGTAAGTGATTATTTATATGCTGTAGACAACCCTACTAGGTTTTCACAGCCCCAACCCCTATTTCATTTCCGTTTGAAATGGAATCATGTTTCCCCTCTTTGTTGCAAGACTGTATAACTTCTACCAGGTTATTTAATATTGTCTCCCACTTAAACGGAGTTATTTCCGCATGTTATAACAGGGCATTAAGACTTCCAAACTAAGCTTTTTGTGATATTAGGATGAGTGTGAACTGTACATTTTAACCACTGGGGGTGGGGGGGGAGAAGAGACATCTTCTGTAAATGAAGTAGCAAAGAAAAGTATCTGCTGTAAGACAGACAGCCTCCCACAAATGAAAGCTGATACATGTATCTCTGGTAACTGCTTATTTTTCATTATTTATGATTAGCAAACAAGATATGCATTGCTGTGGGACTCTGTAAACATTAATTCTCCATCATGCTTCTACTTACTCATTTCTTCTATTTATAGAATATTGCCTACACTGGAAATATGGAGCATTCTTACCTTTCAGATCACTTGATTATTCAGGTTGCACAAGACATACAGAAACTGAGCTGCAGGGAAATATCCTCCTCTTAACTGAGAAGCAGGAAAAGGTGTCCCAAGGTGCCCTATACCTACAGAACTACATGTTGTGAATCCAAGAACAAAACAAACAAACAAACTAACTTGAAATGATGTTGAGACACTTCCTCATTACTGTGATGCCGCCAATTTAGCTACAGAGAAAAAACCTTAGATAATCCTCAACTTTTTGGGGGGCGGGAAGGGAAGAATATATTAAATTAGACCCCTTCTGGGGCCCTATTAAACTAATGCAGTGCAGAAGAAGTAGGTAGGGATTTTCAAAATAGCACAGCATCAGCCTAGCTTTGCTCACATTGAAGTCAAATGGATTTTTTCCCAGTGACTTCAATGGGAGTACAGTGAGGTCAACACTGAGCATTTCTGACAATCCATTCTGTAATATACATTGGCCTAAGTTTTCAAGTGAGTTGTGATTTTGGGTGCTCAACTTGACAGGGAACATCTTTCATAGGGCAGGTACTAAGTGCTTTCTGAATATGAGGACCCTTTGTGACACTGCACCCCATATTCTTCAGTGATATTATATGATTATGACATAATCATAATGTATTTTATGCAAGATAAGTTGTGCAAGGTATCATTGGTAAGGTTATGATTTACTGAATACGAGTATCCTGTTTGTATGCATGTATCATTTTTGTATCTGAAGTCAGGAATATTGTATTAAATGTGTTTAAACCTGGAGAACGCCTACTAGACAAGATGCTTTCATTCTGAAATGCTGGGTCAGGGAAGGGCTAGAGAGAAATAATAGGCCTGAGAAGAAACTTCTCTCTCACCTGGGGGCCTTCCTGAGGAGGCTGCAGACGGCCTCCAAGTCATGGCTGCTGTGACACTACAGGGACATGTGACCAGGTCACCTGGTGCTGGACTCCATCTTGGGATATCAGTATTGTTCCACTGACTGGCTTTGAAGCAAAGCCTGCTATACAGAGCATCCATGTTTCATAGCTGGAGCTGGCATGCATCTTGTAGTGTCATGTCACAAGGTTGATAGGGCCAAGCTTATGGAACTCATACCAATAATGTTGTGAGTTGACCTAAATCAGAACAATGAATCTTAGATGATTTTGCATCTTCTACTGAACTTTTACTCAGCCTCACTTGATCTTTTTGCTGTTCTGCATACTGATTATGGAACAAGACATTGATATGATAATAGTTGATCTAATCTAGTACGAACTGCAGTACTCTGTAATATACTTTCAAATGCTAGTCACCCAAGCAATGTTTTATGGGTGCAGCGCACACAGAATTACCTATGAATATTTTTGTGGCTCCTCGATGGATGTTTAACAGGTTTTTCATCTTTCCAAAAAGCAGCTTTAAACTAGAGCTGGTATCTGGGTTAAAGACAGCAGAGGGTGCTTTATAAGCAAATGTGAAACACTTTATGGAAAAATATTGCTGTAGCTAGGTGCTATAGCTATGTGGATGCTCTGCCACCAGCTCTGTTCATGAAGTGGCAGATTCAATTGCTCCCTGCTTATTAGGATTGTTTTCAAATGCCTCAAATTTCTGCTGAAATCTGTCCCCAAAATTCATTGTAGATGTTTAATCAGAGAGCTCCATATTTTTAAATAGGGTGAACAGTGTGCTGTGAAAGAATGTGTTATTCATAGATTCATACTGTTTCAAAAGCTTAATAAAGAATTTGATTAATAGTCTAGGGACATGTTCCACATATTTATACTCTGGTATGCATACAAATGTAATGTATAACATTAGATACTTGTAATCTCCTCTTGTCTTGTATGCTTTTGAAGCACTTACAATACAGAGTAGTTTAATCAGATTGCAAAGCAAAGCCAAGCACACCAAATTGTTTTCATTCTGCAGAGCGGGTGGGTGGTCATACTTCACAATGGGTTTTGTGCAACCATTATTGTACTAACTTGGAACTATTTCAGCAAGGAATATTTGCCTAACCAATGTCAAGGAATCTGAATTAGTGTCCTGTGCTAAGAACTATTAGTGTACAATTTAATCTTTCTGAAGAAAAGTTAAGTGATCAGTCTCTCAGCTTTATCTGTCACTTCCATGAATCACAAAAATGACTTCCTTCTCACAACTAAAACAAAAACATTACGATCTTATTGACAAGCCAGTGCTTCGTGAAGTATCTAACAAAAATAAAACCACCCCACAAACATGTCTTTTGTGCTTACCAGAAACTGCAGTGCTTTTGAGATCAGGTTCTTTTGTAGAGATTCAATCATAGAAAATGCATACTCAGAATGCTACACAAAGCCTGGAACACAGCTGGGGGGAAGGGAGGGAGGTTATGCACAAAACTGTGGTGACTGATTTTATCCCCAGTGTGATGGATCAGCTGAAATATTTGAGGGAAAACGGTCCTCTGAAACCCATAGTTTGAGAGATGGAAGTTTTGATAACGAGAATCTAAAACCTTTTCAACAGTTCTCTGGTGACTCCCACTTATCTCTGACCCCTTTATGGTTGTGTCTTTCACATGTCCTTTCTTTCCTTCTTTGTTTTTAGCTTCCTTTTTGCCTGTTTGTGTTTTCCACCCTATTCCACTTAGTTCCATTTGCAGTTGCCCCTCCAACCCACCTTTGCCTTTGCACCCTTGTACTTTTATTTCTGCCCACAAGAATAAAAAAGCCCAAGGTTGAGAGCTTGAGTGATGGAAGGATGGCAGTACTGTTAGCTGCAGTGAAGAATGATAGCAATGGAGGGGGAGATCTTCATTCAGCTGGTATAAACTGCCATAGCTCCTTTGACTTCAAAGCTACGACAACTGAGCAGCTGAGATCTGAACCAGAAAGTTAAAAATAAATATGCAGCTAGGTTCTGTACTCAAGGTAGAGCTACCAATGGGGACCCATCCGGGATGTCGTGTTGGACAGACAGTCAGATATTGGGGAGTGGAGGAGGAGAGAGGGAGATATCTACCTCTCCAAGTGTGTGTTCTCAGGTGTCAGCATAGAGATGGTAGCTCAAGCCATGCAAACTAATTAAAATTTTTCAGAGACAAGTGGAAAAGGTTAATTACACAGATTTGTGAAGCTGACAGAGAGGAAGAGAGGAGACATCTGAAAAAAAAGTAGTCAGAGGTAGGAAGACATGAGTACAGAGCATCAAGGAGCCAGGCATGATCTGAGGTGTTGATAGATTTTTAAGGCTAGAATGCGCCATTATAATCATAGAACTGGAAGGGACCTCGAGAGGTCATCTAGTCCAGTCCCCTGCACTCATGGCAGGACTAATTAGACCATTCCTGACGGTTGTTTGTCTAACCTGCTTTTAAAAAAATCTCCAATGATGGACATTCCATAACCTCCCTAGGCAATTTATTTCAGTGCTTAACCACCCTGACAGTTAGGAAGTTTTTCCTAATGTCCAACCTAAACCTCCCTTGCTGCAATTTAAGCATATTGCTGCTTGTCCTATCCTTGTAAGGACTTTTATGTACTTGAAAACAGTTATCGTGTCCCCACTTGGTCTTCTATTTTCCAGACTAAACAAACCCAGTATTTCAAATCATTTGGCAGAGGTCATGTTTTCTAGACATTTAATCATTTGTCACTCTTCTCTGGACTCTCTCCAATTTTACCACATGCTTCCTGAAATGTGGTGCCCTGAACTGGATACAAAACTCCAGTTGAGGCCTAATCAGAGTGGAGTAGAACAGAAGAATTACTTCTCATGTCTTTCTAACATCCCAGAATGAGGTATGCTTTTTTTTTTTTTTTGGCGCAACTGTTGATTCATTTAGCTTGTGGTCACCTATGGCCCACAAATCCCTTTCCGCAGTACTCCTTCCTAGGCAGTCTTTTCCCATTTTGTATGTATGCAACTGATCATTCCTTCCTAAATGGAGTACTTTGTATTTGTCCTTATTGCATTTCATCCTATATCCTCCAAAGTACTTGCAACATCTCCCAGCTTGGTATCATCTGAAAACTTTAAGTATACTCTGTATGCCATTACCTAAATCATTGAAGAAGATATTGGACAGAACCCAACCTAGAACTGATCCCTGTGGGACCCCACTCATTATGCCTTTCCAGCATGACTGTGAACCACTGATGATTACTCTCCAGGAACGATTTTCCAACCCGTTTTGCATCCCCCTTATAGTAGCTTCATCTAGGTTGCATTTCCCTAGTTTGTTTATGAGTAGGTCATGTGAGACAGTATCAAAAGCCTTACTAAAGTCAAAATATACCATGTCTACCACTTCCTCCCCTATTCACAAGGATTCTTACCCTGTCAAAGAAAGCTATTTGGCTGGTTTGACACAATTTGTTTTTGACAAATCCATGCTGACTGTTACTTAGCACCTTACTGACTTCTAGATGTTTGTAAAATGATTGTTTATTATTTTCTCCATCATCTTTCCAGGTACAGAAGGTAAGCTGACTGGTCTGTAATTCTCTGGGTTGTCTTTATTTCCCTTTTTATAGATGGGCATTATATTTGCCCTTTTCCAATCTTCTGGAATCTCTCCTGTCTTCCATGACTTCTCATCTAGTCTGACCTCCTGCATAACACAGGCTAACAAGCCTTAATCAGTAATTTCTGGATCACGCATATAATCTCAGTTTGAGCTGTAGCATATGTTTTAGAGAGAGACATCCAATCTTAACTTGAAGTCAGAGTGATTGAGAATCCACAATTTACTTTTATGGACCAGGATAGAGACCATCTGGTCTAGTAATTAGAGCAGAAATCAGACCTAGTGGGCAGAGCAGGCATTCAGGTTGGGGAATAAAGTCAAGGGTTGGCACCAGAGTCAACTGCAACTTACCAAAATCAGAGATCAAGCCAGAGTCGGGACCAGGAATTGAAGCTGAAGATCAGCACTGAGGTGAGATGCTGAATTCCAGAACCAAGGGTCAAGCCAAAGTCAGGGTCAGAAGTTGGAGGCTGGGGTTGGAGCCAGGATGGGTGGTGGACAGGAGGAGAGGCAAGGATCAAGAATGGCGCAGCACTTTGGTAGGAAGAGGAGTAAAGATAGGGGTGAGCCAGGAGCAGAGCAGGAATCAGGAACAGGGTTGAGTGCAGGACATAGGCACAAGCAAGGTCCAATGCAGTCACAACAGCAAGCTTCCTTATTGCTCAGACAAACTTCCTGTTCCTGGCTTAAGTAGTGTTTTTGGACCAATTAGTGGACCTGAGCGATCCTCCAATCTGAGCTCCCATGGGTAGTGCTTTGGCTGAGGCTGTAGTCCTAGTAGCTTCTCAGCCCACCAGGGTTCAGTAGATACTGGATAGAGCCCAGGATGTGGCAACTACCTGGGGACTCCCAGGCCTGAATTCAAGATCTGGGACAGCACACTCCCATAACACTGCAGAATGTGGCACTTCCAGGAATGATATTGTGCAAGTTCACATCTGCTTGACTTTGCCTACATGGGGGATGCCATTTTGAAGTGTGCACTGCTCTTCAAAATGGCATCCCCATCTGATTTTTGTCCCAGTACCAAGTGAGAAACAAACCAGTTAAAAAGCAGACCATCCAGAATAAAACTGGACATGATATTCCAGTAATTGTCTCACTGATGCCATATTCAGATGTGATACCATCTCCCTACTTTTACTGTATATTCCCCTATTTATACATTCTAGGGTCACATTCACCTCTATGTGCATCACCACCACAGGTGCTCCTCTTCAACTGATTATCTGCTATTACCACAATAGCCTTTTCAGGGTCACTGCATTCCAGGATCCAATTCCCCCACCCATATCTCCTGTGACCGCAATTCTTTCTTCCTGAAATTGCTGAATATAGAATGTGTTGAAAACTGCAAAAAAGAATAGAGGCCCAAGAATTGGTCATGAAAAAGAAAATGGGAACTCTTGCCAGAGGAAGGGGCAGAAATCAGTAGGGATTTTGAAAAGCAAGGAGCAGATTTGGTAAATAGATATCACTATGGAGGGAAAGGGGCAATTAGCTCATAGTGGAGTAGAGTTCAAAGGAGAAGAATGAATGGAAGGGAGAAGCAGCAGGGAGTGGGTGTAATCAGAAGGAAAGAGCCTAATACCACTGCTGTGGTCCACAAGATTGGTGTTGTGGGAGAAAGACAAGACATTACATCTACAAAGATTTTAGTGAGTACAAGGAGTTGGAGAGATCATAAACTCTGGCAAGTTTCAGGGAGAATGGGTACTACAGAGTGAACTAGAGAAGAGAGGGACACTTGGAGGATGATATTGCATCATATGTCTACTGTGAGGGTAGAGGTTTCAGCAGGGAAAGATGCAGCTAAAAAGAGTAGGAATGAAGGATGAGTCAATACTATGGCACATGTTGGCTGTGAGGAGGAAAAGGGTAAAGGAGCTGGAATAAGGTTGTGAGTGATGGGGGGGCGTGGAAACAGGGATAGGAGAGAAGAGATGGAGATAAGAGCTTCTTATGGCAGGAGTCACCTGATGGCACTGTTACACATAGCCTTACAAGCTGTCTGTCTTAGCATACAAGCAAGTTTTAGACTTTGAAGATATGCTGTGGTGTTGGTTTTCCGTTGCAGCGTTTCTTTGGAAGCAGCAGCAAGGCAGTTTGCTCTCTGCCTTAATCCCATTACATAGAGTAAATTCTTGAGGTAGAGTTGCTCATTAGGAACTGGGCATTATTGTCTGAGCTGAGATCCCTGAAGAAGGGATTGTCTGCTTACCATTTGTGAGCCCTCTGATCAAGGACTGGTTTATGTGCAAACAAACAAGCTGAACACACACACACACACACACACACCCCTCCCTATGCCCAACATCAAGGATTTCCTTCTCCAACAGAACTCAACCTGTAAGGTCCCAACATCTGTTATTGCTAAGCAGAGAGGGGACAAGTTGATGAGGCCAGCTCAGGGACATAATATTAAGACGACAAAGGGAGGATGGAGGTGAGGAAGCAGAGAATGAATGTTGAAGAAACAATGATGGGAGAAGAACGGAGAAAGTGATGGATTTAAAAAAACAAAAACAATAGATAGCAAAGGAAATTGCAAGTGAAGAGACATTAAATAAAGCAACAGTCAGAGCAATGGCAAAGACAAGTACTACGGAGCAATGATACGCAACCAAAATAAAATGTGGGTAGCAGGGCCAGATTAGGAGATTCTGAGGCCCTAAACTATGACAAGTGGAAGAGGCCCCATACCATTAAATAAGTTTTTTCCACAGAAAGGACATTGAATATATAAAACACAAAAGCTTTATATTTGCATATACACAAAAGGTGAAGTTGTAAAAATAGAATGTAACTAAAAACACATCTTGCAATATGCCTATTTTCATTTATGATTTCTTGATTAGTCGATATGAAAACTTAATGTCTACAGCAACACAAAAGTTGGTCTGTGTAACTGCTTAATAGAAGCAGTACAACCTGACATGTCTGTTTGCATATCACATTAATTTTAACACTGAAATTTAAAATGTTTTCTTTTGTGATTTTTGGAGCACAAAGTCATTGATGATGTCCTCAAATGATAAGCTACAGAGTTTGTCACTTTCAGTGCCCAGAACGCTTAGGGCAGATTGCCTAGAAAATGCTGCAAGAAAAGCTGACATCACTCTTCGTGTTCACTTCTTTATCCTCTGTCTCCCACAGGACCACTAATTAATCTCAAGTAAACACCTCAGACACACAGAGTGACAACAAGCTATATGCGTGAAAGAGAAAAATAATTTACCAGAAAAAAGACTGGTAGACAGGCATTGAGAAAGTGAAAAAAAACTTGCCTATATTCAAGAAAATCTATAATCATTATATTTGAATAGCCTATAAATCATATATGCACTTAATTTGAAATAACTTTGCTCACCAAGTACACAGAATATTTTGATATGTTTCTCTTCCTTCACTTCTCTCAAAACACTTAATTTATCCTTTTGTCAGCACTCTGATATTTACTGTGAAGTTTCCTGAAACTGACTGAGGGAAGCTAACACAAATTTATTCTCCTGAAGACTTACTTGCCCCAAGTCCATAAGATGATCACCTGCAAATTCAATCATGTGAAGCATGGATAGCACATGAAGCAGAAAGCGGCATGCGCACTAAAATACACAATTGTAAATATGTACAAATCGAACACACACTAACATTAAGAAAAAGAAGAAAAAAAGGCATGGAGGCACTATACAACTGAGCATGGTGGATTGTAAACAAAAGAGAGTCACCTCCTGGCTATTACCAGCCAAGGGGGATGCTATACCTGACATTACTCCTAGGACGAGTCCCATATGAGCGTGAGCTTGGCAGGATTGCTTCATGACAGTGCTGTCTGACCTCACATTTTCCCCTGATTTTATCGGCAGTGAGATTATTTACTTAAATA
This sequence comes from Chelonoidis abingdonii, assembly GCF_003597395.2. Classification (NCBI taxonomy): domain Eukaryota; kingdom Metazoa; phylum Chordata; order Testudines; family Testudinidae; genus Chelonoidis; species Chelonoidis abingdonii. Next base: position 29,344,150 of record NC_133771.1, on the reverse strand, counting down.
AGTTATGAAGGCACAGTCAGAATTTTACCGGTAGCAATTGGCCAACAAAATGCTGCCTTAGGATACTGTGAGCAGACTTACTTGTAAAAATACTAATTTTATGGAGTACAATTGTTTTTTTCCCCTCAGTCCTGGCCTCCTGCCTGTCAATAATGAACAATTAGCAAAGGGTAAAGGTATTTGTGTAGCTAGATATATAAATTGGTCATATTTGAGCCGCCAAAATGTCTATAGTTAGAGAGAGAGCACGCACATCTTCTTTTCCCCATATCTCCATTACTTATCAACTGATTTTGATAAAATTTGAAATGGAGTCAGTTTTTCTCTTTTTTAGGGGCCCCTCATATAGCATGGCCCTAAACTTCATCTTAGTTAGTTTATGCCTTAATCTGGCCCTGGTGGGTGGTATTAAAAATGCAACTTCTGTCAGTAGCTGAGTTCTACCTCTGGTTTTTCCCCCTGCCCCTTTAATACCTTATTATCACATTTTGTTTTTCAAGCCTACTTCTATGTAGATTTTTCCCCCTATTTTAGCATGTAGCCTAGTAATAGTGTCATTCTGGAGAAAAGCTAGGAGTCTAACAGGACTGTTTCTGAAGAACAGTACAAGTACTTACTATTCCAAAAAGGGAGAGGACTGTGAACAAGTCTACACGTACTATATTCATTCCAAATTTGCCTCTTTCCTGTGGTTTGGCTTTCAAGATAAGTCAAACAGAACAAGAGCCTGAACTTTCTCCCTAAGCGTGACTGTTCCTAGAGGGTCCCTACAGAATCTTCTCTGTTGCTTCTTCTAGTTGTCTCTGATGCAGAGACACTCCAGCCCCTGTCATATCCTGGTAATTAGGTGAATTCTGTTAGCTCCAGCCTGACCCTGTATAATCACTCTGGAGGAAATCCTGGTTCCATTGGAATTGCTGTCAAGATTTCACACTCTCTCTCTATGCAAGGTTTGGCCGCTGAACTCAAGTTGGCTCACCCAAGGAGTTCTGGATGACCGTGCCGGATTCTAGAAACTGTCCTGCTCTTACAACAACTTTAAGTAAAGAAGAATCTAAAATTCTTTAGGGGAAAAAAGCTAAGGATTAATTGGTGGTAGCAAAAACTCATTATACTCTCTGAGACAAGCCAACAGTCACACAATATTGCATAGCCAGCTGCTTTGATGGCATTCTAGGTTGTGGTCCTGGAGCACACTATACCAGGGTATGCCACTGCAATCATCACACTTTATCTCCCAGCTTGATTCACCAATCAGCTGCCAAAGAAACTGTCCCTCAATTGTATAACAGATTGTTTGGTGATTTCCCTTGTACCACTGAAACAGATACTCAGAATTAATGACCTACCCAATATGTTATGTAAGGAGCTTTAACATAATAAATTAGCCCCAGGATAGACAGTGTTAAGGTTATACAAAACATGGAGTGCCTTTGGCCCTTCTAGGTTCAAACTAATCCTTCCTCAGGGCTTCCATTTTACCTTAGTTTCAGGCTCCAGCAGTTTCTTAGCTCAACTGTTCACCCCCCCTCCCCCTGAGCACGGGCGCTCTGCCAGTCCCACACTGGCCCCATGCTTCTCTGGAGAGACCCCACTCAAGTCTCTTCCTAGTCCATGGACTCAAAGTCCTTCTGCCCTTGGCACAGGGTTTCCCTGGCCCTCCCTTCTTGAGGTTGTGCTTGAATCTTGGCAAGCTTCCCCAGTCTGCCGTCATCCTGAATCAGCCACAGAAGAGCCTCCCTCCACATCGTGCCCAACTCAAGATTCCGCCTGACTGAGCTAAGAGCACTCCTTTATAATCTTCAGATGGTAGTCACATTATTCAGGCACCTAGTCCTCATTTTCAGCTTGGTCTACGATCCTTCTCAGACCTACTCATTCTTGGAAGAGCCATGGAATAGGGTTAGATGGCACTAGAACCCACTACCCTTAAAGGGGACAGACCATGCTGTTACAGATGGGAATATGTACACCTGCTAGTAGCTAAACTACCATCACCACCACCGCCACTTTAAAAGTGCCTAGAGTGGTCTGCTATTAAGAAGCTCACCCCTCTTTTGCCAATATGGTGGTAAGTTTTTTCCTATGATCACCTTTTCCTGTACCAGTAAAAGCAGCAAAGAATCCTGTGGCACCTTATAGACTAACAGATGTTTTGGAGTATGAGCTTTTGTGGGTGAATACCCACTTCGTCAGCTGCATGTAGTGAAAATTTCCAGAGGCAGGTATATATATTTAAGCAAGCTAGAGATACATGCATCTGACGAAGTGCGTATTCACCCACGAAAGCTCATGCTCCAAAACGTCTGTTAGTCTATAAAGTGCCACAGGATTCTTTACTGCTTTTACAGATCCAGACTAACATGGCTACCCCTCTGATACTTGACACCATGCAAGGCACTGCATTTAGCTGTATGGAGTGGAAATCCATCAACCTCATGAAGAAACTTGCCACAATAAACACTATAGTCTTTCTTCTCAAATGCAACGTGGAATCATACTAATGACTAAAGGTAAGAATCCATGTATAACATCTAAACCACAGTGAAGAGTATGAAATTATTCAAAAACTGAGGAACCTGATCGTATCCTCATACAGCAAAAGGAAAACTAAAAAAAAAAAAAAAAAAAAAACAGCTCACAACCTGGGACCATTAATACCAACTTCATACCAAGTGACTTCACTAAAATAAGACAGGAGTTCTACTTACTCACTTCACTTCTCTACAAGGAAAAGGACTGTAAGTGTCTAAACCTACTGACCACTGGGCACTAACCTGTGACCCCTTAACCACCCAGCAATATCATCAATACTAACACTAACATCGCCAGACGAACATACTGTCATCTCGGTTGTTCCTTTCTGCCCTCACATCCACCAAATGATAACAGTTTGCAACGACTCTTGAAGCCTATTCGCCATCTCCGATCAAAATTTCAAGACAACACTGAAACACGCTTACTGAACAGCCATCCACCACACACAAGAAAGGACTCCAATGACGTCTCTGAGGGTAAAATGACGTCTGGACCTCATACATTGAAATGCTTCGCTGACTTGCACAGGCAGATAATGTGGAAAAACAACATATGTCCTTAACTAAAGTCGTGCAGACGCATGAGCTCACACTCATCTCAGCTAGCAAAAAATTCTGTACTTCCATCATACGACAAAGGTAGTCTGACAATCGCAAAAGGAGCGCAAGACTCTCACATACAATTCTACAGCACTCCTCAAATCCCATGAGATACATAAAATTGCACCATCTAACTCAGAAACTCCTACAACTAACACTGGAAAAATCAACACCTTAAGCCCCGACCAGCTATTCTATCTATTGCCAAGATACCAACTGAAATGACGCCCCATCATTCTCGGGCATGGCACTCTACACTGAAGGACATTCTGAATGGACCTCATTCAACCCTATGCCACTAGATCCCAGCTATCTCCGTGACACACTATTTCTGAGCTACATGATTGTGACTTGGAGAAAACACTATCTACCACATGGATAGTAGGCTCTACACAAACATCCCACACACAGTAAATCCAGCTTCAGGAACAATCTGATGATGCCACAGCGACAACTGGCTGCTGAGCTCTCTTATCCTCACACACAGCTATTTCAATTTGATACAATATATATCCAGATCAGTGCACAGTTTAGGCACCCGCATGCGCCCAGACATTCCATATTTATGCGACCTGAACAACGCTTCCTCAGCTCGTTGTCACTCAGCTGCCCTTCTCTACCTACGCCATTGATGACATACTCATCATCTGACCCATGGGAAAGGAGACCCTGGAAACTTCCACCGACGATTTAACATTTCTCCACCATCACACTCAGACCTGGACAATCTCATGAGGTTCATCTTCCTAGATCCACCGTGCAAATAAGTGATGTTAGCATACACCACCCTTATACCGAAAACCTGAGACCCTATCTTACCTCAATGCTCTAGCTTACATCCGCCAACACCAACGACGATTTCCATCAAGTACTGCAGCAGGATCAACACATCTGTTAAACCTCTCAGACAGATGACCAACAACCTACCAAATCTCCGACAAGCATTCTCAAAACTATATACCCACGAGGAAATAAGAAAACAGACACAGACAGATGTACCTGAAGCCTCCTACGCACGACCAAACCCAAAAGAGCAACAGATCCACTTCCATCACATACGGTCCAGCTAAAACTCCTCAACGCATGCATCAGGTTAACCATCCTGAACAATATCCACTTTCACAGGCTTGGGTGATGTCAGTCCACCCACAGACAACCATCCAACCTGAAACATATTCTCACACTAACTAGCACACTCCACATTAGTGACTCTAGCTCAGGAACAATCCATGCAACAAACCCGATGCAACTCTGCACATATCTACACAGTGAGCGCATCACAGCAACTAACAGTAGCCACACCATCAACTGGTTTCATTCACCTGCACGTCACAATTATATATATCCAAATATGCAAGCAAATGCCCTCTGCTATGACATCGCACAACACGATGCTCTACAGAAATGATAAATGGACACAATCAATATAGAGATGCAATATCAAAACCTGTAGAAACACTTCAACCTCCTGGCATCACTTATAGCAGACCTTAGGTGCCAATCCTGCAGCAAAAAAACTTCAGACCAGACTTACAAAAAGTAAACTGTGAGCTCAGTTCATCTGCAAATTATGACACCCATCAGTCAGATTAAAAAAGACTGTTAGATGCTTGCCAACTACAAACCAGTTTCTCCCTGGTTTTCACACCTCAGCTGATAGAACAGGGCCTCATCCTCCCTGATTGAACTAACCTCATTATCTCTAGCTTGCTTACATATATACACCTGCCCCTGGAAATTTCCATTACATGCATTTGACAAAGTGGCTATTCACCCACAAAAGCTCATGCTCCAAAACATCTGTTAGTCTATAAGGTGCCACAGGATTCTTTGCTGCTTTTACAGATCCAGACTAACATGGCTACCCCTCTGATACTTTTCATGGGCCATTTATCTTATTTCTACTACACAGTTACCATGTCTCATGAAAGGATATAGACAATAAGTAAATGCATTATGTTGGAAGGTCCTTTATAAGAGTATTTGTTTTTAATATTGTAATGGAACTGATTACAACAAGCTTTTAGTTCTCTATTTTAACTTTTTCTCAGCTTGGATTCCATCCCTTCATTTTTTCCTCCTCCCTTGGCTTAACCGTTGTCTGTTATGCAACTCTTCTTGTTAGTATGTAAATTAAAAGGTCAATATAGCATAATGTCAAACTAAGGATTATCTCTTGTGAAGAGGCAATAAAACAATCCAATGTGAACCAAACGGATTAGTACATGTTAATGTGGCTTACTAATTTATCCTCTCTATCCACAATCATGAGACTTTCTGTATTTCTCATGGTCACAAGTCAGGAAAAGTGTTTGTGCCATATTCAAAAGTAATGCTTTTAACTGCCACTAATTGCCATAAGAGGAATGTCTTTACATTACTGGAAACTGATGCAACACAGCATGCAAAAGTCACAAGGAATGCAGCACTAAGAAGGAACATCATTCATGTCACAATGTTGTCTCACTTCAACTCCCTAGTAACCAAACATGGTCATGCTCTTTTAATCCTCAACAAAAAGCAACAACATGTGAATGGGGTACTGGGTCACTTCCAAATGAGAGAGGACAGCAGTACTAGAAAGGAGATTGGATGCATATACCTATTGTGCAGACCATCACAAACCTCAACACCTTCTACTCAAGTGCAAGGTGCATTTCTTTCACCTGCCTTCTCTGACAGACACAGAGCAAATTGGAAATTAAAAAACACACAGAAGAAGAATACCAACCACATTACAAAAATAAAGCTCCAAACCCTACCAAAAACAAGATAATCCACTGCATATGCTTCTCCCCCAGAGGAAGAATGAGAGAACAACCAACATATGACATGCGTAGTCACAGTGCTTAATGCATTACTGGAAGGCACTCAGATACTACCGTGATAAGTCTAGTCTATATGGGTTTTTATACTGTGTTTAAGTCCCAAGACCTCCAAGTTTCAGAATCTGTACGTTTTTCCCTAAGAAAAATCAAAATCATTCTGGAATTTTGTTTAGGAGTAGATCGATGAAAATAAAGTTCTTGGCTGGGGGATTGCTTCAAGCAGTTTTTTAAAATCCTCTAGGTAGCCTGCTCAGTTGCAGAAACTAAAACTATCAGCAATTATACATTGCTGTCTTTGCATGCATTGATGTCTTCCATAAAAATTTCATCTCCATAACAAACCCACTTCTAAAGTCATTTGTAATCAGATTTGCCCAAGTAATAACACCTGCTCTGTTTTTCCAAGAGGACCAGTCCCAGCTCCCACAAGTGGAATCTAAGATTTTCACAAAGAAATCTGCTTCTGCAATTTGTTTGTACTCACTAGCATCTCTGGCCCCAATTCAGCAAAACATTTCAGCACGTTAACATTCTCAGGCCCCTGTGAGATTACTGGAATTTAAACATGTGCTTTGCTAAATTGGGACTTAAATGACTCAGGTCCAGATTTTCAAAGGGACTTAGGTCTTGTGATGCTCAGCATCACAAGACCTAACTTTTAGGCATCTAGAGAAGTCACTGGAACAATCCACAAAAACTGAATTAGGCACTGTACTCACAGCTGAGTGGTACATCCTTCTGGAGATGAGCTCTGTCTGCTTCAGTGCCTCTTTTCTTTTCTTCACGAGCAGGAAGAGAGCTGCACCAATGGGAGTCACAGTATAGACACTTTGTAACTCAGCCCAGGTCACTTTGATAGACTCCCTTAGAAGGGGAAAACATAAAGTCTCTCTTCTCCTCCTCCATCAGGTAGTCCTCGTACCCAGTGCTCTGACTATATCACTCCTGCAGTGACTCATTACCTGTACCAATGCTACTCTGCAATGGATGGTAAGGAAATCCAGGGGTGCCCTTACTCAGGATTCTAGTCCAGGGCCCTATAGCAAGCCATTGAAATCTGGACTTCACCCACCCTAATGCTCTCTTCCCTGGACTACATCCTACCATGCTTCTTTAAACCTTGTCCAAAGCATCCTAGTTAGACCCCTCTCTCAGACCTCCTAGCTAAACTCTTTCTTAAGGGTTCTTATCACTCCCTTCTTTCTTCTCCTTTACCTCAGGAAGAGAGGCTACAAGCTTCCTATGCTGGTACTGACCTCCTTGCTTCATGGAAGCCCTACATGTTCCCCCACAGGTGAGCTTCCTTCTAATTAGCAGCCTCCCCCTAGCCTAAATCTCCCCCATTTGCAGCTTAATTGGCTGATTGGGCCCACCTGGCCTAATTCAACTCTCTCAGGGCTGGAGTGGGGAGCACACTGCACCACAGACAGGATGAGGATGATGGATGGGAAGGTGTTCTGTGACTGTATGGCCTACTTTCATTCCTCCCTTGTTTCACATATTTGGGCAGAATTTGCTGGCTCCCTCTACACCTTTGAGAAGCAGTGGGTGCTGTCTGGTGTTCTCTACTCAGTGTCTCTCTCTCTGATTTTGTACCTCTGACCCTCACTCTGGTCCCTGTTTAATCATTTGTTGTCCCTCACAATCAGTTGAAACCTGGGTTTATTGGCTTCTCCCCTGAGGCTGGCAGAGGGGCCTTCTGATATGGGCAGGTTTGCACCCACCTTTTCCCAAAATTCAAAAGGTGCACCCCAGGCACCTAGGCTACCTGTATAATGAATGGGAAAAGTTAGGCACCTAAGAACACAATCCACACAAGCTAGCACACTAAGCCTAAAATATCCCATGGGAGATGCCAATGGGAGGGTGAGTTCTAAGCTGCACCCTTCTCACAGAGTTCAGAGCCTAAGTCTGGGCTGTAGTGAGGCATCTATTTCTGCTTGCAACCCACAAATGAGGAATCCTCTCTTGGAATCAAGTGTCTTTAGTATTTAAGTCATTTCTTGTGTGAATGAGTTAGGCACTGGCCTCACTCCACATAAAATGTCTAGGGGAAGAGCTTCCCACATTATAACTTTAGCCCCAGTGGTTAGAGCATTCGCAGGGGATTTGGTAGACCCAGGTTCAATTCCCTCCTCCTCCACTAGACCCGGGGAGGGGAAGAAAAGATTTGCATGGGTGTCTCCCACTTTTCAGGAGTGCTCTAACCACTGGGCTATGGAATATTCCAATGCAGGGTTCCCTCAGTCTCTCCTCTTGAAGCTGTTCCATTGTGTATAACTAATTAGAGAGTAAATGGAGCAGAGGGACTGGACCATGGATCTCCCACTTCCCAAGAGGGAGCCTCAACTACCAGGCTATAGAGTCAGTCTCTTGCCCTCTCTGGCCTAATGACTAATTATTTAATCCAGAGTGGAACAGCTTCAACAGGAGAGACTGAGGGAGTCCCACACCAGAACATGCCAAAGCTCAGTGGTTAAAACACTCTCCTGGGAGGGGTGGGAAACCCAAGGAGGAATTGAACCTTGATCTCCCAAATCCCAGGTGAGTGCTCTAGCTGCTGGGCTAAAAGTTGTGGGTGGCACCACCAGTCACATTTTGAATGAAGCCTCATCCTGTCACCATGCTCTGAACATGGCTTCCTGTTCAGGCCTGTGGCAAGACAGGCACTCCTCCACCTATCTTCTTTTGTGGATTTCTTCTGGGATTTAGAAGTGAGCAGCTGCTCAGATGCCTAGAGTGAGAAGTGAGCTAGGTGTCCAGAGGCAGAACCTCTGGTGGATAGGGAACTTTTACCATGAAAATGTAAGTGCTGATTGAGTTTAGGTGCCTATAAAGTTCTCCAGCAGCTGAATGGTGGTTTTGTGAATATAGTGGTGCCTAAAATTGGGACATAGGCCTTAGCTACACTTTGAGAGTTACAGCGCTGTTGGTGGCTTTATAGCACTGTAACTCACTCCCTGTCCACACTGGCAAGGCACATATAGCGCTGTATCTCTGTGGCTACAGCACTGGGTGTACTCCACCTCCATGAGAGGAATAAAAAGTAAAGCGCTGTTGCTGCAGCGCTGAGGTGCCAGTGTAAACAGGGAATAATCTTAGTACTCTGTAACTGACCTCCAGAAGCTTCCCATAATCCTTTTAAGTGAAGGTTCTGCTCTTTGTTTTGTTGTGAACTCTGGGCTCCTGGAGCTGCTTATCAAAAAAAACAAACACAGCTACTGTTTGCTGTGAATGAGCAGAGGCAGGGGGGCTCCTTTTGGAACACCCACAGCTAGGGTTTGCTTGAAGAGAGGGGGAGGGAGGGGGCTTGAGGAGAGAAGCAGCACAGCAGGTGGGTGGGAGGGGTCCATTTTGGAGTGACTGCTTATCTGGTCTGTGAAGAAAAAAAACAGCTGCTGTTTGCTTTCAGTGAGTGAAAGAGGGGTTGGGGAAGGGGTCGGAACTTGCAAGGCAGCTGCTGACAGTGTCAGCTCCAAAAAATCCACTCTCTCTCTCTCTCTCCCCCACGCTCCCTGTCCCACTGCACCCCACAGCACCCCTTTTGAAAAGCACGTTGCAGCCACTTGAATGCTGGGATAGCTGCCCATAATGCACCACTTCCAATGCCGCTGCAGATACTGCAAATGTGGCCACAACAGTGCGCTGGTAGTTGTCAGTGTGGACAGACTGTAGCACTTTCCCTACACAGCTGTATGAAGACAGGTTTAACTCTCAGCACTGTACAGCTGCAAGTGTAGCCATACCCATAGGTTCCTAAATCAGAGGTCTGGGCACTTAAATCCTTTTGAGGATCTGGGCCTAAGCACACTCATATATGGTAGTTTCATCTCTTTCTACCTGTTTTTCAGTGTTAGTAACACTGGGTCTGTCTCACTTACCTCCTTTCTATCAGATTTTAGATGGTGACCATGAAAAGCATGTATTCAGGAAATTGAGACAGTGATGCAGGGCCTTGAAGAGACTGAGAATGGACCTTGAACAGAAAGAGAACTCAGAGGGCGGATCATTCATTCGTTGCTGAATAAAGAAGGGTTCTGAGCTAGAAACAGCAAGGTTAGAATTATTTAATCCTGGATTAATCAGTCATTCAAACAAGTGGATGTATTGCAAAAATGAGAAATGATTATTTTTTTATTCCCTAACCCCATTTCATAACCACACATGCTTCAATTCTTAAAAGTTCTAAATAGTCTAAGCATTTGTGAAAATACCTGGAAAGTTCTTTTTTAAAGTTCTACATACTGTCAGAACTCGATGATGATTCTCCTGTCCTTATTTCAGCGGAGGAGAAAAATGAGGGTTCTTTCCCATTTAGATGGAGATAGTATTTATTTGTATAGGCCAGCAGTGTGATAGGCACTATATAGGCAGGTATAAAGATAAGATACCTGCCCCAAAGAATGTTCAGATTAGAAGGAGAATGCTCAGAGGGAGGAGGGGAGAAGGGGAACACAAGCAGAATGATTCAAAAATGTAGCATAACGGGTAAAAAAAGAATGACTCCACTAGGTGCCATGAGAATGGGGCTAGCCTAACTGTGATAATAATTTAGATAATATAGTCACAGGTGTAACAATTCCCATTCAGCTGATTCAGAAACAGTATGAGGTTTCTGCTATAAACAAAGCCCTGCAGCAGAGGTCTATGTTGGGCAAGATAAGGGGTCCAAGGAGGATGATCTACTAAGAAATTCATAGCCAGCTCTTGGCACTAAACTTGATTATTCTTGGGTAATGGAGGAAAAACATGGTACCCTATTATTTTTGGTTTGTTTTTATTTCAATATTGAGACACTTTGAATTTAGGGACAATGTCAGTTAAAAATGCCTTTTGTTAGTGACAGCCTAGGTTGAAACAGTTCAAATCTAAAATGTGCTCTGTTTGCAACACTTTCACTTGTTATGACTCTGGTCATAACAGTCTTGAACTGGGACAGCCTGGATTTAGAACACAGCAGTATGAATTTAATATGAATAGTGCACACATTTTTCTTTATGAAGAGCACCACTAACTCCAATTTAGATGCAAATGGGGCAGATTCTGCTGTCATGTATGTAGCACCAGAGTAATACCATAACTGTCGTCATGCTCAGCACACCTAGCATCAGCAGTGTCCTTTCAGATTTATATCAGTGTAAACACGAGTAGAATCTGCTGATATTTGTATTTCACAATAAAATACCTTGGATAAATATGCATTTCATTTTGCATTCTATTAGAAAAGAAATATATAGTGATAGAGATCTTAGTTTCATGCATAAACGCAAGGGGACAGAATTAAAGTTGATTAGGACTTCCAAGTGCATGACTTATATACATTTAGGGTTAAGAAGAAAAGTCTGATAATGGGACTGTGTGTGTGTTTTGGCATGCAGTATAATATTTGCTGAGGCTAATGCTTTGAAGATCTATAACACACAGCTTGCCTGTAAAATGTAATGAACCAGCCACAGACCACAACTCTTGTCTTTTGTTCTTTTCTTCTCAAGTTAAAGATATAGGCTCAATGGAGGAAGATGAAGATAATAAGCATGCTAGAACATACAAAAATTGGGTGATTCAGCATAGTGTCTCCGTGGGCTGTAATTAAAAGGCAGGCAGACACACATTTCCAATAATGTGAAGGAAAGTGCTTTCTAATTGCTGGGTTTTTTCCAAATGGAATGTACTTGTTTAACCTATAGTGCAATCTATTCCTTCCTACCATTATGTGTCATCAGTGAAAGAGGGATTATTCATTTTCTGTATTATACACCCCCAATCATTTTATATGTAAAAGCTTCAAACCATGTGTCGGCATTCTGCAAAATTCATCCAGGTCATTTAGGCATATTTACAGTAGTCTTTCATGCTAAAATTCAAGAGGAGTGGCAGTACAGTTATTTTTGTAGTCTACCAAGCTTTAGGCTGAATTAAAAATCGTACATCCATTTAAGATCAGGATAGAAAGAGGTTAATTGTTATGGATGAGAATCACACTATTAGCATTCCCTGTGTGAAACACAATGCATAATCTGCCTACATTTGCACTAATCTATGTAGAAGGTATTGTATGTTCTCACAAACCTTGCAAAGATATATTTGCATATACAGCCTACACACAGCCCATACTAGTAATGAAGCATTTGGTACCATGTCTCGTAATTAACACATGTGAAAAAGTGAAATACCAGGGTTACAGAACAATAGACGAAAGCAAGATAATTTATTGTTCTGTCTCTTTCTCTGTTCAAGACTCACAGTCCTGCCGTGCCCCTTATGGTGAAGCTTAACATGGCAGTCCCTCTGCCTCAGTCTCTTTCTTCAGGCTCCCATGGTCTGTGGTGGTGACTTGGCTCTCTGGTCAGGTCACCTTTATGTTTTCATCTCTTCTGGGGTAGTAGAGTCCCTTAGTCCAAGTCTAAAACCAGGACCAGAACAAAATAATCTTTCCCCTTCCCCCCATTCCTTACAGGCAACAACAGCCAGCCTGCTACCAACTGTGGACTCCTGGGCCCAATCACCTCAACAATCTAGGCCACGTCTATCCTCCTATTAAGGGCCTCTTGCAGGTCCTAGCTCGAGCCAGGCTTCTTGACCCCCACAGAACTAACTAACTAACTAACTAACTGCCTGCCCTCCTGCCCCCATCCAGCCCCCAGCTGCAGCACTTTCTTCCTCATAAGTTCAACAGCCAATACAGCTGTACTAGAGCAGGGCTAATTGAACAGGACTGGCTGGCAGCAGGCCTCTTGGCCCTTAAGAGGACAGGCCAATCCATTACACTGGTTATTTCTGGTTTACTACTACTGTATTCTCTAAGTGACACACATCAGTTAAAGATAACACTGAATGAGCCTTAAATGTCCCCATCCCCAGTAAACCCTACACCAGGACAAAGACCAACCTCATCAATCCACCCACGCAGGAGAAGTAGCTGGAGCTACCAGGGTATGTCTACACTGCAATTGGACACCCTTGATTGGCTTATGGGGCTCAGGCGAAGGGGCTGTTTTACTGCAGTGTAGAAGTGAGGTCTCAGGCTGGAGCCTGGGCTCTGGGACCCTGCCTGAGCCCAGATGTCTACATCACAATTAAGCAGCCCCTTTGCACAAGCCTGATCTGCTAGTGCAGGATTTTAACTACAGTGTAGACATACACATAGAGACCTATAAAAAGCAACAATGAAAGTGGCAAGGTCTGTCAACAGCCAAGTGACAGCTTCTGCTTTTGGAATGCTTTGTTTTAATGATCTTTCTTTTGGAAGGAGCCCAAGGAGAGTTTAATAAAATCATGTCCATTACTAGATTTTTTTCTTATAATCAGTTCTGACTGAAGAAGGCCATAGGTAGCAGGTGAACACACAGCTGTGCATTATTTAGTTTCTAACTAAAGTGGGGTGAGATATACTGTTTTGAGAGTCCACTCAGATGGCTGCATTTAGGGCCAGGGTCTTACTGAAAAGATCCAGCCTATAAGCTGTAGCAGGTGAATTAGATGCACAGAGTACTGCCAGCTTCCAGGATCTACTTTATTTTCTGCTAGCAATAAATATTAAAAGTCACTGAGGCCAGTCACGCAAATGGAGGTTTAGGCCTCATTTACAGTGAGGATTTGTCCCAATTACAGACAGCGATAACCAGCTGGCAGTGCAGTTTCACCAATGCAGCCTCTAGCATAGACAGACTAAACTGATTTGCAATGAGGCAGCTTATTCTGTTTCAAACAGGGGAAACCTCCACCATCACATATAGTGGCTTTGCCAGTCTATTCCAGGGGATAGCACTGGTATACATAGGGCATGACTACACTGCAATCAGAGTGACTGCAGCATACATAGACATACCAGAGCTAGCTTGATCTAGCTAGTTCAAATTGCAGTAGCAGCGCAGCTGTGGCAGCACAGGTGGTAGTATAGTTGTACAAGCCCAGGACCCTGGGTACACACTTGAGTGGCCAGCCTGCGCTGACATATCTTCACTGTTATTGTTATTTGAGCTAGCTAGATCAAAGCTAGTTTTGGTATGTCTACATATGCTGCACTCACACTTTTGATTGCAGAATAGACATACCTATAAAGATGGCAGGCAATTCCTCAGTGCAGACAAGGCCTGCATTTTCAAACAGGGCCTCTGTTTTCATGGAACAGTTTTGCCTCTTTATTCAAGTTTTTCACAGTAACTCAGCTTCATACCTGCAAAATTTGAGTTTACCTAGTTTTAAAAGCAGGTTCGGTCCTGCCCCTCTTGAAATCAAAGGAAATGTTGCCATCTACTATGACAGGAGCAGGACTGGGCCGATAAGTGTGTGCTTTGCATTACCTGAAATATTGTTCTAGGACAGTGTTTCCCAAACTTGGGATGCTGCTTGTGTAGGGAAAACCCCTGGTGGGCCGGGCAGGTTTGTTTACCCACCGCGTCCACAGGTCCGTCTGATTGCGGCTCCCGCTGGCCGCAGTTTGCTGCTCCAAGCCAATGGGAGCTGCTGGAAGTGGCAGCCAACACATCCCTCGTCCCACACCACTTCCAGCAGCTCCCATTGGTCTGGAGCAGCCATCCGCGGACAGTGGGAGCTGCGACCAGATGGACCTGCGGACGTGGCAGGTAAACGAACTGGCTCGACCTGCCAGGAGCTTTCCCTCCACAAGCGGCGTCCCAAGTTTGGGAAACACTGTTCTAGGATATCACATATTGTCTCTCCCAATGTCATTTCCTACCCAACCAGTCTCCATAATAATGAAGCCAGACCAGTGGAAGTCTGATCCACTTTATCTTATTAACATCTCAATGTGTTTTATTGACAATAACAGAATTAAGCCTATAACACCCAACGTGAAGATAATCAAACACGAATCAGTTCTCATACTTGGAATTAAAGGTGACTTGCAAAGTATTATTTATTTGTTTTAATTGTGCTTACATTCATTCTTGCTTCTTTAGGATTATAGAATGAGTTTGAGAGAGAGTTGGGAGGGGCTTTGAAGGTTTTTCTTTCTTGTTTTAAACATTAGAAATATCAGCCATGTCAGCTCTTGTCTTTTTTGGGATGGGGGAGAAGAAGATCTAATGACTGTCTCAGAAGATGTTATTAGTTTCTACACTTTAATTGACATGGATATGTCGAATCATTAACAAATATTTCCTTCCTCCAAAATATTATTGAAGTAACATAGATATTAACAAAAACACAGGCCTGGTCTACACTATGCATTTAAACCGAATTTAGCAGCGTTAAACCGATTTAACCCTGCACCCGTCCACACAACGAGGCCCTTTATATCAATATAAAGGGCTCTTTAAACTGGTTTCTGTACTCCTCCCCGATGAGAGGAGTAGCGCTGAAATTGGTATTGCCATGTCGGATTAGGGTTAGTGTGGC
>NC_133771.1:29311257-29326978 GCF_003597395.2 Chelonoidis abingdonii | reverse complement strand
GACACTGTTTTTGCACCATCATGCATTGGGATCTCAACCCAGAATTCCAATGGGCGGGGGAGACTGCGGGAACTATGGGATAGGTACAGGATAGCTACCCACAGTGCAATGCTCTGGAAATCGACGCTAGCCTCGGTACATGGATGCACACCGCCGAATTATTGTGCTTTGTGTGGCCGTGTGCACTCGACTTTATACAATCTGTTTTACAAAACCGGTTTATGTAAAATCGGAATAATCCTGTACTGTAGACGTACCCACAGACTCCTAGAGTCATAGGGCTGGAATGGACGTCAAGAAGTTATCAAATCCAGCCCCGAGTGCTGAGCCAAGACCAAGTAAACCTAGACCATCCCTGGCAGCTGTTTATCTAACTCATTCGTAAAACCCTCCAGTGGTGGGAATTTCACAATCTCCCTTGGAAGTCTATTCCAGAGCCAAGAACTGGACACAGCACTCCAGCTGAGGCCTCACCGGTGCCAAGTAGAGCAGGATAATTACTTCCTGTGTCTTAGGGCTTGGCTACAAATTGCGAGTTACAGCACGTTAAAGGAGCCCCGGGCACACAAGTGTAGCCTGCCTTTGCATACAACACTCCACACACCAGAATGATATTAGCCTTTTTCACAACTGCATCACATTGTTGATTCATATTCAGTTTGTGATCCACTATTACCCCAAATCCTTTACAGCAGTACTAGCAACTAGCCAGTTATTCTTTTGATCCAAACTTGTGTTGTAAATAACCCTGCAGCAACTTCAAAACTTTCTGTCTGTATTTCTTCCACGTACTCGTTAGGCAGTTTTTTCTTTTTACATATACCATTTACACTTGCTGTATTGATTCCACAAAGCCTGCACATATCCCTAAAAGAAAATAGACACTTTGTTTTTAATTGTATGGACCTGCTCCTACAGCCTTATGCTAGCATAATTCTATTTAAATCAATGAAAGTTTTGCTTGGGAAAGAACTACAGAATCAGGCCTACAGATGCACTGAACTGTTTCATTGCATTGACAGAGTCACATATCATTAGGTCCCAAGTTAGAAAGAAAACATTTAGTCTGAAGTTATTTTCAACTAAGTTTTAGGGAGGAATATTGACCTGGACTCTGTTATTGCCTCTGCAGTGACTTTCTGTATGAGTTTGGACAAGTCATGTAGGCCCAGATCCACAAAGGTATTTACTTCCTAACTTCCATTGATTTTCATGGAAGCTAACAGCCTAAATACTTTTGTGGTTCTGGGTCTTACTCTCTATGTGCCTCAGTTGTTCCACCTCAGAAATAGATATAATGACACTAATTTTGGTAAAGTACTTTGTGAGTGATAGATGTAAAGTACCATGTAAGTGTTAATACAACGAGCAATGGTGCTCAAAACAGCAGACACGTAAATACAGACCTGTTGTCAGAAGTGCAATTAAGTGTATCATTCCTTTCCTCTGGCTGAGTAACTAGATAACTAGCAAACATGGTGCATCAAATATGTAAAGCTGCATTTTACCTTTCGATCCAAATATGGAAAAATGCCAGATGTCAGTTTCTTGAAATAATATGCCTTTAGAGAGGACAGCCCACTGCACATTAAAGCAGCACTTTTTCCTCCCAGCTGTTTTCCTTTTCTTCTTTCATGATCTAGTGACATTGAGGCCTGGTCTACACTACGCGTTTAAATCGATTTAAAGAGCGTTAAATCGATTTAACGCTGTACCCGTCCACACTACAATGCCCTTTATATCGATATAAAGGGCTCTTTAAATCGATTTCTGTACTCCTCCCTGACGAGAGGAGTAGCGCTAAATTCTGTATTATCCCTCTTTTACAACTATCCAGTGATTAGCGGTTAGACTGTGGCCGATATATTTCTGACGTCTTATTAGGCTCTCCAGGGCAATGGGTGATCCCACAACAGTGCAACCACTGACTTGTTTTAGACAGCATTTCTGAACATACAAGATGCGCAGCGGGCAGGTACCAGGAAAAGCCCCGCGAACTTTGCAATTACAATTTCCTGTTGTGGATCTCCTCAAGAAAAATTACAAAAGTACGTGGAGCTCTGATCAGCACGGGGAGGGCGATTACGCCGTTCATCATAATCTCATCAAAAGAGGCTCCAGCTGGACCGGTATGAGAGAGAATATCTAGATTGTCGCTGGAGGGGGAGACAAAATCTGTTGTTCAGAGCTCCGTTACAGCAACCATCTCAGAAATTCATGCTCTCAATGAGCGTTGAGAAAATTTCACGGCATACTCCAGTGAATACGACAGCGCTGCATGAACGATTATTAGCAATAACAGGGAAGCCAAGACTCAGATGGCACACGTCATGGAAGGGAGGATTTTGATTGGCTTTAAATGAGGACTACAAGCTATCCCACAGTCCACAGCAGTCTCTGAAAATAATTTGGCATTCTTGGCTTGAAGAGCCTGCCTCTTAAGTCTAGTAGTTTCCAAAACACAGTGGTGCACAATCTGAGACAGTGAATTCATGGGTTGAAATGAGATCCTCAGGTTTCCCCACCTCACCATTCCACCTATTGTCAGAAAAGAATAAGCGGAAAGAAGTGCTAGTTTTCTTTGACTTCTTTCAATGTCACCCTATGGTACTCTGAATGCGCTGCGGTATTACGCGATGCTGCAGCAGTGAAGAGCACTATGCCGCTCTGCTCTACGCCTCCCTTGGTTGATCGCCGAGATTATCCTCTATGTACTGATTATTCTGGTTGAGCGTCGCCTCACTCCAGCCCATGGAAGTGCTTGATGGCTGACTTCAGGTGAGACGTGGGGGCCGTGGTGGCGCCTTGGCGCAATAAAAAATAGGACATGAGCATCCCGTACTCCAGTAGACCGGTACAGAGCACGGACTGTGTTAAGCTGTCGCGTTCACTACATAGTGCAACTGAGGCTGGCTTCATCAAGCCCCTGACTCTTTCCTGTGCATATATAGAGCAGAAATTCGTGTTACTGCCGGGACATGTGGTTCAGCCCTTGGACTTGTGCCTTCGACCGGTGCCCCCACTCAATTATTTGTGAAGATCTCACGTGAACAAGATCTGTTCTCTTATATACCTGCAATGTCTTATATGATAAAACTTCTGAACAAAAATGGGGGGTACACTGCCACGTGTCTTAGCCAGGAAAGGTGTGGGGGGAGGAGGCGAAGCAACGCGTGGGAGTTGTTCCAGCTTGGCAGGGGCACCCCTGTGATACTCGAACTGTAAACGGAGGCATAGCTGGTGCTCTGATACACATGGGATCTCTAATACACTTGCCGACTTATTCTAGCAAGACTGAACTCTATGTTTAGAAACATAAGGTTAATTGATACTCAGCCAAGTGAGTCAATCCCAATTTTGCTTGGCCGTTGCACCCCCAGCCATTTCAGCAGGGGCACTCATTGATCAGCAGCGACATACAGAGGGAGAGATAACACGTCATCTCATTCGGCAGTTTTCTCCGGGCTAGATTAATCAGAGTGGCTACAGACACGTAGCGATTTGTAACCGCATCTCTGTATGAGTGCAACTTGCAAAAGCATAAGTGAAATGCTGCTGTGTACGCTGGCGTATTCGCCTTACTCCAGTCCTGCGCCATCCCCAGTACAACGCATAGGTGACCGTGGAAAAAAATGCGCAACGGCTCCATGGTTTCCGTGCCACTGGCGTCTGCCAGGGCATGCACAAGGGAATAAAACGGCGCGTTTAAGACGTAGTCAGCTGATGATTTTCCCGGGAAGGAAGAGACTTGCCAGATAAGTGACATTGACAGAACCACCCGGCTAGCCTTGGACCATGAACGCACAACGCCGAATTACTGTGCCTAGTGTGGCCGCATGAAATCGAATTTATAATATCAGTTTTATAAAACCGATTTTAGCTAATTCGATATTATCCCGTAGTGTAGACATGGCCTGAGTTACTACATGGTCCACTGAAACCTGCTGGAATTGACTATTGTGGCTGTTAAACCTGCTCCCATTGAAGTCCAGATAGTTTTGCCAATAACTTGAATGTTCAGGGTGTCAGGAGTGTCCAACTACCTCATAAACCGTGGGGATTGTGATGGAAGCACAATACCAGCAAGGATTAGTATTTCAGTGCTCACTTATGAGGATGTTCACTTGCTCAGGTATCAAAGAAAGTGAAAACCTGGGAAAAACACAAAAGCTGCTAAAATGGTTTATCAGCTGGATGGAAAATAATCCCTACAGCAATCAAATTCAAAACAGCCACCTCTTTTAGTCTCTTCAAGACTTAAAGGCTGGCTATGAGAGGCAAATGTTTGGAAAGGTGCCAGTAAGAGGATGAACAAAGAGGTAAGTGAGCAATGGGAAACAATTCAGGGAAGAGGTAAACTTCTCACTGTAGTGAGGGCTCTGTAGCAAGATGGAGGGGCCTCCCACTGAGACAGTAGGGGAGGAACCACTCACTGAGTCCAGGTAGGTGGAGTGAGGGCATGTCCACCCCTCCCACCAGAAGTTAGGAGGCAGGATAGCTCCATTGGGCTACAGTTGCCCAAGGAGACAGATGCCTTCTGCCCACTCCTGAGCCTGGAGACTGAAGGGAAGTCTGGCCAAGCTAAGGATTGGCCAGAGCTGTGGGAGCTGCCAGCTGACCAAGACACTGAGTAGTTGCTGGGACCGTTGCTGGCTACCTATCCTGGGGAAACTGGGGACACACATGGATCAGGTACACCCTGAGGGGAGAGAAGGAAGTGGCCTAGGGACAGCTGACTCCAGTTTGGCTGTATTGCTGCCTGAAATGCAATCAGCCGGTTGTGGCTGGATTCCCCACTGACCCAGTAGCAGAGCACTCTGCTACTATTAGCCCCCCTGGGCAGAGATCTGGTTGTTGGGTGGGCCTGGGTCCTCCTACTATTCCACCCCTGGAGTGGCATCCTCCCCACTGGAGGCCTGTGTTAGCCTACCATCCTCCAGAGGTAGGACGCTGGACTCTTCACTGCTTTTCCCTTCCTGAGGGGCTGAGCTTTTTAGACTGTTTATTGCTCTGCTCTGCTCTGCCCCACCCCAGGGCTGGTGCCCTAAATCTTTGCTCCTCTGCCATGCCTGAAGGCTGAGCTCTTAGACTACTTGGCCCTGCTTGGAGCTGGAATACACAGACCGCCTACCCAGCCTGAAAGACAGAGCCCCTTAAGACCGTGAGTCTGCTCAGCCCCACCACCAGGGCCGTGGATCCTCATGCCAGACTTTGGTAATTCCCTGACTGTGGACAACGCCCACTGACGTAGCGAAGTGGAGTGGCCGCCCACTGAGTCAGAGGGGGGAAAAACCACCGTTAAACCACTACAGGCTCTTAAGGGAAATCATCCTGCATTTTCAAAGCTAGAGCTTCATAAATCTGCAATAGTTACTAACATGCTGTCTTGTTTTCATCTGATATTCTGTGTCTGTAATAAAAATATAGATTTTGGACATCATCTGCTTCCCTTGATTAAAATTTACCAATACTGCATGGCATTACCCAACCCTAATTTTGGCTTTTATAATTGTACCCTGAATTACTATTTCTTTAGTTCCCACTTCAGCAAAGCACTAAATCATGTGCTTAAAGTTACACACACCCTTATGGACCTGGCTGGCTGAATCCAGGCCTTTATAAGGAGAAATACTAGATAAGTGGGGGAGGGAGGCGGACGGCTCTTTCAGTAAATTAGTGTAGGATATAGCTAGAGAGATTTCCGACCTCTAGTTTCTTTCAAGTCCAGCCCAGTTTGGTCATGAGGAAAGGGCAGTTATTTCCATCTGATGGCTGTTTGAAAATGTTTGTGAAATGAATGGATGATCTAAATCCAGACCCTATTGGAAAAATGTCTACACAGTAAAAATCTCAACTGCAAGTAGCACCTTTGTTGGAAATCTCAGCAGAAAGGCTGCAAATCCACTGATTGGGGATGGAAACTGAATCGCCTTTAGATTGTTTCAAATAGGCAAAGTTGAGGCACATGAATGAAGCTGATCAAGGAAGCTACTACAGTATTGACAGTGATGTGTAGCTAAAACAACAGCAGACTTCACTTGGCAATGCTGTTAGCATGGCATCGCTCAGGAATACTAGATTCAGCTGGAGAGAAAAGGAAATATAAGGATGATCTTACAGCACTATTTAAATCTTGATTTTCCATAACATTTAGTGCTTTAAACAAAAAATGATCCAGCTGAGAATTTGAAAGGTCATCCTTGTATTTCCTTTTCTCTCCAGGTGAAATCAATGGGGCTATGCTGATTTACAGCAGTTGAGGATCTAGCCCAGTGAATATAAGACAAATGGCTTTAGAAATCAGTTCAGCCTTTGGCAGCAATAGTAAATACTATTTCATGCTAGTTATATATACCTCACACACTTAGCTCTAACTTACTGTAAATAGAATGAAGAGTGCCTTGTTGCTGAATAATTTATTGCACATTAAATATGGCCCAAGGCAATAGAGGTTTCAGGTTTCACAAAGGCCATATATATTCTCTGCTGTTGTAATTACATAAAGGAAATACTGACTGTCTGAATTATGAAATATAGATGATTTGCTCAGTAACAGTTCAAAGAGATAAATGTGTGTGAGGGTAGTGTGCCTTTGCGGGGGATTTCAAATACTGTTCCCACTTTTCTATCTTATGTCATTCACAAGCTCCATTAAAAATATCTCTCCTTGTATCAGCAAAGTTACAGAATAGCAGAAGACCTGTGAGTCTTTTTTTTCCTTATGTGCTATAGTCAGATGAAGAAGTCTGATGTCTTTTGGTCTGACAGTGAGGCATTCTTGGATTCCCTCATTGGGTTGTGTAGCTCAGACTATTAATCCTCATTTCCCCTTTTCAGACACATTTTTTTATTCGTCCAACTTTGATTTTGTTTCCCAGTTTCTCTTTATCTCCCCTCTTTGTGTTTAATAAGATATAACATTTTCACTTATACAGCACCTTTCATACAGAGAACTCAGAAAACATCATATCCATGAATTAAGCAAGGAATATATGTGGATGCTTTCACCTAACACTGAGAAACAGCCATCTCCAAAACAGAACACAGAAGCTATTTTAATGGTTCTTAAGACACATTCCACAATAATTTAGAAGAGGAAGTGAAGAATATTCTGATACTGCAGGGAGAATTGGTGCAGGATTTGTTCCATAGACTTCAGTGAGAACTGAAGAACTTGACACTGAAGAAGACTAGGCCCAACGGTATAGACCTGTTTTAATAAAAATAATACCCAGCTCTGACATAAGGCTTTTCATTCAGAGATCAATGAGCGGGGCTGGTGCTTCCATTAGGCGACCCTAAGCGGTTGCTTAGGGTGCCAGGATTTGGGGGGTGGCATTTTGTGCGCTCCCCACAGGGCACATAAGAGCTTCTGGTTCCACTCCCATCGCACTGCCGAAGAAGGATCTTCTGACGACGTGCTGTGGAAAACAATTGAGCTGCTCAATGACTGCCGCTGTCACCTGCGGCATTTCGGCAGAGGGTCCTTCTTCGGCGGCATGATGGGAGCGGAACCCGAAGCTCCCGCGCGCCCCATGGGGAGTGCACGAAATGCCGCCCCTCAAATTCTGCCTAAGGTGCCAGAAACCCTGGCGCCACTCCTGTTAATGAGAAGAATTTTATCTCCATTTTACAGATGGAGAAATTAAGGATAAACAGATGAAGTAACTTACTCAAGGTCACCCAGAAGGCCAATATGGTAGAAGTAGAAATAGAACACAGGACCACTGACTCCAGTGCCTTATAATGGACCCACACTGCCGCTGAGAGGGAAATTTGAGGGACCTGATCCTGCTCCCATTCACTACAATGGTGCAGAATCAGGCCCGAAGTTTAAAAGCAGGATATTGTAGCTGGAACAAGGGTCATTTTTAAAATTAACAATACAGAAGTGAAAACATAAACATCTTTTATGATTGCTATTATTTATTATTTGAATTATAATAGCATCCAGGAGCCCAAACTGAGGCATACATTTTTTTTATAGAAGACATTCATCTAAACTTAACACGGTTATCCCAAAAAATCAACCACTTTCCTCTATTTTGGCAGGAAGTTTGCTAACTTTTCTAGGCCCTTTTAAAAGCCTTGTAGAAAAAATCCTGGATTAATTATATCATACAACTTTTCTGTGACGTTTTTGAGTGACATACCATGATATCTAGAGAGACTAATCATGACAGGACATCAAACAGGATTTCTGTATATTAGAGGGGTAGAAAGAGAAATGGTTTGACAATCAATGACAGGCCAGTGTTTTAACACAAAAACTACTTGTGATGAGTTACACTCAATAATTGTCCGCCAGATCAGATGCACTTTGTTCTACTGATGGCATATTAGCTACAATGCACTTAGTCACGCTATCCTAGATGCACTTCATCCTCACTATAACACTGTATGAGAGAAAGACATGCATCAAGAGTGTTTCTAGCAGACAGTTATAATGAGAATAATTTTAATTAAGATTAAATAAGTGCTCACTTCAGTTGTTGGAGGGGAATAGGTAGGGATGGGGAGAGGTTTTTACCATCTACAAAAACTGGTGGAACAATCATGAAGTTCTGACCACACACAACACTTGGGGTTTAGTTTGACCATGCAACCTCTGTCTGACCCCTTTGTGCATATGCACTAGGATAGTCTTTAATTACATTGTGCACATACCATTTTTATCCTGTAGGATCCCTGCCTCATTCAGTCAAGGGTGCTTAATAAATGAGGCAAGAGTTCTATATTTCTTTTTATTCTCATTATTCAATGTGTGTGGTCCCAGGCCTTATTTGCTATATGCAGTCCAAATCCTGCCCTGAATATGGAATTATTCACCAAGGACTATATGATCATGCAATCAAAGACTCTATCATAATGCACAAAGGAGTAGAATAAGGTTGCAACCTTACTTCTGGAATTTCCTATCTTTGGAGTGCTTGACTTCGCAACCATAATAACCTTCTTTCAACAGATTTGTATTTTAGTGTAATAGAATAAGGACAAATTATATGTAAGAATCTGTGGCAAAAAAATTAAGAACCACTGCAAATTTCAGCTCCTACAGCAGAAATGTTGCATGCCTAATGTGTGGATGTCCTGAGGTCTAGAGATAAACTGCACACTTCTCAGGGCACCCACAGAAGACTTGTGCCTCTACAGTAAGTACTGGGGCCCCTGCCTGCTATACTGCTATTGATTCCCTGAAAGAACCTGCACCAACCTTCACATTTGGTGGAAGGGTGGAAAGAGCTTATTATAGATTCTGCATAATACTGCTATTATCTTATTCAAGGAAATCCACATGTATTTGGAGGGAGTGATGCAGGAAATGGATACTCCTCTTCGGATTTCAATCTGCCAAGTAAAACTGCCACCCCAAATCTTTGATTACACAGAAGGACTTCTGCAGGTTTGAAGGGAGTGTCAATGATGGCTCTATTCCCACCTCATGATGAATTCTGGACAGTTTTTATGGATTTACCATAATATCTCTGCTCTCTATGAGTAATACACAAGGATTTAATCTAACCCATGGAATTAGAGATAAAAGACCTATTGTATTATCTACTTCATCCCCCAGTGCTTTCCATCATTTCTCCTTGAGCAACTATTTTGCAGTATAATAGATGTTGCTGTTGAAATTTTTTTTTCATGCTGTCTTATTTTTCCTTAATTTCATCCAAGTATGCCTAATTATACCGCCCATTACCAGGCTAAATAATTTCCAACCCTACTTGGCATTTACTCCATTCAAATATTTAAAAACAGGGCTGATTCTCTTCTCATTTATACACATATAAATCATGAATAACTTCACTGAAATCAATGGAGTTGCAGATTTACAATGGTGTAAATAGTGTCAAGAGCGAATCGACCCTATATCTGGGCAGATTTAAAAAGTAACCATTCAGAACTGAATCTATGAAACATGGCAGTCTGCCATGAGCAAAATTTCCTGCACCTTGTGGGGGGGCAGAATCAGTTCATCCAAGGGCAAACTGAGCACCTTGAATTTTAAGTACAGAGGGATAGGTAAATTAATGCACAAGGGGCTCCAAACAAATACTTGAAACTGTGTGGTTGAAAGCACTATAGAAGAGTTAAGCGTTAATTATTGTCACATATGTTGCGTGGATTATTACACTACATTTACGTCCCACTAGCATACAGCTGGAAATGTCACCCTTGTTCCTGTTATACATGACCCATGCAGGACACAGTTGAACATTCATCCAACTTGTGTAAAGTACTCTGTGTGCAGGCTGCTGCTTACATTTTTTCCCCTCTTTATGTTGGCATTATTCCTACATGTATTGCACAATCTAATGTCCTCCACTTACCACCTCCTCTCTTCCTCCTACTCCACCTCAAGCTATGAATAAAGAAAGGCAGCTGGTGTTTCAGTGTCATGTTACTATTTCAACAACTGCATACCTTTCCTCTGAATCCATCCACCAAAGACCCCTCTTCACTAAAAGCCTGCTACTGTTCCCCCTGAAGTAAATTTAAACATTCCCATTGACTGCAAAGGGAGCACCCTAATATAGGAAGGTCTATAGAATTTGAAAGGAAATTAACAATGTGTAGTGACAGTTAAGATTGCAGCAGGACATACGCTGTCCCCAAAAACTTTTAAAAAATTAAAATTCCACTCAAAGTTTACATTCTATGTTTTGGTTTTTGTCGTTTCATTTAGATTTTTATTAAATAGATTTTCAAAGATCCTGTTAAAAATTGAAATCTGTAATGCAAACTCAACTACAAAGCTTTGCTGTACCATAGCTTTTTCTATAGTTTTTTTTTGTTGGGTTTATTTTTTGGCGGGGGGGGGGACCATCCTATAGATCTTAATAGGAAACTATATTCCTGAAATAGCATGGCTCCGAAAACAATATTAAAATATTTGTATTTTTGATTAATTTATATAAATGCCAGCATAATTAAGAAAGCTCCAGTTAGGGGTCTATAGTAAAGATTGAGTTAATTTTTCGATTTATATCAGGGATTTAACCACTTTGTTGCATACGAAGAATACAGCATATACTCCCCACAATTACAGCACTTACGCTTTTCTGAGAATTTACAAGTATGTTCATTCATTCCTTTATGAGCTAACATTAATTTTAGGGCCTGTCCGTATGAGTACTTACCGGGTGGCAAGCTAGAGTGTAATTTTCCAGTATACTACACACTGTGTGTGTGGACCCTACTGCTGTGCAATAAGCTTCCTTAGTGTGCTTTGACATGCTGCTGTTTCAAATCACCTCCTCCACTGGATTTTGAATGGAACTTGATCTGGTAGATGGCCACTGAGCACGCCTACCGGATTGGACCCCACATGCAATTTAGGCATCTGAAAACCCATCTTCCCCCAGTTTGTGAATCACTCTGTGGTTTAAGTGAGAGATAGGTGTCCAGACACCTAGAGGGAGGCAGCAGTGTGCATGCTCACAGGCAGAAATATAGACCCCGAGAGATATTTTACACTGAAAATTCAGGAGCTGAGTGAGTTCAGGTGCCTACTGGGTTTGACAAGAGTATTATAAATTGCTGTGTACCTATTGGGTTTCTGGTATAAATTGCTGTGTAGCAGGGTGGTCCCCTGCTCCTGCCCTTCGGGGCTTAATACAGCCCAGGAGAGGGCTGTAGCTGGCGCAAGAAGCCTGGGCTAATTGGGAGAAAGCAGACCCAGCTGTGGCCAGGTCCCAGTCAGGCCCAGCTGGCCCCTATAAGAGGCAGTGAGCCAGGAAGCTCAGAAGTCTTCCTCTGCCCTTCCCCAACCCTACTCCACTCCTGCCTGGAAAGCCCCAGGCTGCGGCCTAGCTTTCTGGGCTAAGAGGTACTGGGGGTTGCAGGGGGCAGCCCAGGGGTAGGCAAAGGTAGCAGTCCAAACCCCTTTGTTGATGATAAGTGGCTGATACTGCAGTCTGCCCCAGTGAACAGAGGCTAGATGGAGACTGGGCAGTAGCCAATACTGAGGCAAAGTGGGCATAGTGGAGTGGGGGTTCCCCTGCAAGGGGGAGACCCAGTTAAAGGGGCACTGGGATCCTGGGAGGGACACGGGAGCCAGCGGAGGACAGGCGGATCATGGGCCTGCAGAGGGCGCTCCTGGCTGGAAGTGAGCTAATTCCCAGAACAACCAGCAGGAGGCGCCGCAGGGGTGAGTCCAGCCCATCTACGTGCAGTAGAGCCAAAACTGAGATTTAGACACTTAAACTTGAGACTTAGGTGCCTAAATCTCAGGTTTAAGTGCCTAGGTACTGTGTGGATCTGGGCTTAATCGCTGTTGAATTATATAGACTACACCATGGGTTTGGGCCCTGGAAGGTCAACATCAAAATAAATCCATTTCTTCCTATTACAGCTGCACTGAAGAGGGATATTCTAATAATTATTTAAATTCCCTTAAAGTAGCACTACCCACATCCAATCTTGTAGATTCTAAGTTCTAAAATGATTTGGAACAGAGTACAGAAAGCAAAGTATAGAAATAGGGCAACAGCTAAAAAGAGTGGCAGTTTTGTAGTATTTTTTGGCATGGGGGTGCTTAAACAGACGGACGGAAGCAATAACCTCTATTGTATATACTTCATTAACAAAGGCAGTCAATTATATTAATAAAACTTAACTCTTATATACCTCCCACTTCAGACATCTCATGTTAAGTATATTTATCTTCATTCTATACTGGAAAAATGAAAGGTGAAGTGACTTGCCCACCATTAAACTGTAGGTCTCTAGCAGAACCAGGAATGGACCCCAAATCTCTAAATATTAAAGATAGCAGTAAAGGACATGTGTGTGTGTGTGTGTGTGTGTACACACACATACACACACAAAACAACATATCAGAGCCCCCAATTCATCATGAGCCACCATAAAGTACCAATGGCATGAAAGCAGACAGTCTGACAGAAGTTAAATAACTTTCTCAATTGTTTTGTTTTAACTTCAAGCTATTTTCTGTAAAACTTTGTTACTTATTTTTCATGTCATTTTTTGAGTTGGCACAGTAACTGCCTAAAAATGTGCTACAGACAGTTAAGCTCTGAGCTCTTCTTATAGTCTATGTTGCTTAATCAAAAAGTTTGTAATACACCCCGCTGCTGTAAATACTGAAGCTAAAAATATTGCTGTCTTTTAGGGCATAAACTGTAGCATGCTTTCAAGCTGAGTCTGTGCTTACAATATAACAGAAAAACCTACATTTGTCCCTGCACACCAATCTATTTCTGCATTTTAGCAGCAGGCAGCAATCCTCATGCTCTTGAATGTTTTTTGAGTTGAGTAACTTTTTTCTTTACCGTAGTGCATACTCTTAAGGCTGAGATAAGTTTATAGGTTGAATGTGTCTGTTGTCTTTAATTTCTAAAAAAGATGCTCCTTTAAGATCATGATTCTGCAGATACTTAGCACGCAAGTAATTTTACATGAGCGACTAGTACTTTGGAGCTCATGAGGGTAATTTACAGTAGTAGCTACTCATATGCATGTGTGTTTGTAGAACTGGGCTTTAACCCTCATTTATTAACTACATGGAAAAATGTTTTCTTAAATGTAAACATTATTATTGTAAAGATTTTATAGATCTTTTGAGAGATAGTATTGAAACTAGAATATTCAATTATAGCTATAACTTGTACTAATATGGAATATAATCCCACAATCTTTACTTGCTTCAGTAAGATTAGTTACATGAGATAAGGTTGCAGCCTCAAATTCAATGGGTTTTGGATCAGGTTTGTAAAATGATAATCCTGCCATTTGGCCATCTATCTAAAAAAGAATGTCTTTAATCTGACTTGCTAATGGATAAACCTGAGGTGTACAGGAATATTTCCTAAACTCAGTTTAACGAAATATATTCTGGATTACTTGTTCTTTTCAGCTTGTTGTGAAGTGCAGATTTTTAGCCTCATTTTTTGCTGGGCATTTATAGACAAAGAGATTCCGGGGTGGATAAAAGGAGCTGTGATGATTATTAAAAAACTGGATCTTCTCTTTGAAAATCAAAAGTCATGAAGATGATGCTGATGATTTAAAAAATGTGGTTCACGTATGTCAATCTCCTCCCCTTCTAGCCATGGCAAATGAATGGGGTTTATTCAAGTGGGTCACAGTTTTTCTTTCTAGATCTTTATTTAGTAATAATGACATTCAAAAAGAGTAGAAATCAGTGTGATTTTTGAGGTCCCAGTCAAGTCTGCAGAGCTGGCAAACTGAAATAGCAAACATCCTTTGATTTGTAAATAGAGAACATTTAATCTGGAAATCATCTAGACACAATGAACACGGTGGAGTCCCACAATACCATATTCCTAGACTCACTTATTTGAGTATAGCCAAATTTAAGCACATGTGCTTGGGTGACCTGCACATTGAATAAAAGTCTTCGTTGGTGGAGAGCCCAGGCAAGACACTGTGCATTGTGGAGCCCAAGCAGAATCCATACGAGAGAGGTATGAGTAGGATGCTCAGGCAGTGGGTCCTATCAGTGGGTGAGTTCTGCACTGGCTCTGAATATGCAAGACTGGCAACATGGCTACTGAAATCCACACTTAATCCATATTCAGTGGCCAGCAGTGCCCCACTCCCCACATAAGAGCAGAAAAAGGTTGCAGCCCCTATTCCAGTTCAAGGGCTGTGTGTGGATTCCATCCCATCAACTCCTGCCCTATTCCAGGCACAAAGACTGTTTACTTAAGATCTGTTTGTGCAGAGTAGGTGTGAATTTCACCCATAGGGAATAAATTCTTTTCTGGCAGTACTAAAAGTGGAACTATGCAACCTGACATTGCACCACTCCTTTCCCAGAGGCTTACTAGGCAGTCCAAGTTCTTCCCACACAAACATTTGAGTGACTAAAGTACACCTCTTTACAAAATCCTTCCACCACTCTGAGTTGGAGTTCATCCACTCAGTTTGAGGCCAGTCTCTACATAAACCCTATCAACTAGGCTAGTACATAAAAGATTCCTTTGGAACTTGTCTTCCTGGTTTCTAGGGTGATATTGTGATGGCTCACCAAGCATTTCTCAGGACACAGTTAAAATTACACAGATGGCAGGGTGTGTTATCTTCCTAAGTCACTGGTCTGTCTTCCTTTTCATTTCTCTTCTTTTCATAAAGCTGTGCAAACAGGGAGCTTATGCCTATGCTTGGGGCAGGAGCAGACTCCTGTGGTGGAAGCAGGATCTGGAATTATCACATAAAATTAATTGAATAGAATACATCTTTACAGTGCAAAGCAGATGAAACTCATTCCAAGATTGGGCTGTCAATTCAGTTTCTATATGCATTCCTGCCTGTAAACTCATTCACTAGGATAGTTGCAGAAAGTCTGCACAACATACCCTTAGAGCCCGACCAGGCTTATTCTATCTACTACCCAAGATCCACAAACCTGGAAATCCTGGATGTCCCATCATCTCGGGCATTGGCACTCTCACTGAAGGACTGTCTGGATATGTGGACTCTCTACTCAGCCAAGCACTGAGGTACAACCGCATCTGCTCTAACCCCTCAGACAGAGACCAACACCTACCAAATCTCCACCAAGCATTCTCAAAACTACAATACCCGCATGAGGAAATAAGGAAACAGATCAACAGAGCCAGACGTGTACCCAGAAGCCTCCTACTGCTCCCGACAAACCAAAAAGTAAACCAACAGAATCCACTGCCATCACTAGCCCCAGCTAAAACCCCTCCATGCTCATCAGGATCTA
>NC_133771.1:29182187-29310784 GCF_003597395.2 Chelonoidis abingdonii | reverse complement strand
CTCCCGACAAACCAAAAAGTAAACCAACAGAATCCACTGCCATCACTAGCCCCAGCTAAAACCCCTCCATGCTCATCAGGATCTACTCCCTTGGTTTTCACACCTCAGCTGCTAGAACAGGGCCTCATCCTCCCTGATTGAACTAACCTCGTTATCTCTAGCTTGCTTGCTAGCATATATATACGTTTCCCTGGAAATTTCCACTACATTCATCTGACAAAGTGGGTATTCACCCACGAAAGCTCATGATCCAAAACGTCTGTTAGTCTATAAAGTGCCACAGGATTCTCTGCTGCTTTTACAAAAGGGGCATGCACATGCTTTAAGAATAGGCTTTCAAAAATCCAAAAGTATATTTGGGGAAAAATATTGTGGTACTGACCCAGTTCGGCTACTCACTAGGTGTGAAATCCACTCCAGTCCAGAGGGAATGAATGAGGCCCAAGTACATCACTTGGGTTTGAAGAGAACTGGGTGTCAGATGACAGTTCTATTTCCATCTCTGCCACTGACAGGCTCTGGGACTGTGTGCAAGTTACCTTATAACTTCTATCCATCTTTATTTAGTAAAACATGTTCCACTGTTTGGATGAAGGGTGCTACATAAGTACAAAGAACTATTATATACTTATGCTTGACAGTGGATTTTGTGACCAAGACAACTATCAGTGATGCAGTGTCGGGGTGGAGATGGAAAGGATGACTGGATGGCTCCTGGAATTGGTGGTAATGTACAGAGATGGTTTTACTTCTAGGTCAGTAATGTGCTGGGCATATTGAATGGGCACAGAAACTAAACTACCCTCTCCAGCCCAGAAGTTTTGTACTGAGAGAAGGTGGAGAAGCTTCTACTGTCCCTGTTCACTGAGGGCTAGTTTGTGTATTGTAGAGGGGAAACTCAAAAAAAGCATAATGCCTTGACAGGTCCGCTTGAGGGGTAAGAACAGCAACTGTCCTTGAAGTTCTTTACCTCCATTAAGAGATGCAGCTTAACTCCCACCATGCAGCAACTGCAAAGGGGCATTGGGCCACGACACCACTTATTCTCCTGTGAAGTTTTTCCTAGCATGGGGAGCTGATCAGTGGAAGACCCTGAACTCAACAGTTGAAATTCTGGATGATCCTTGTTCAGGCCACAAAAGGTGAGAAGGAGCAGTCCTTACTCTCTCCCCATTCCTGAGTAGCCAGATGAATCAGAGCACAACCCAGCCCTGACTGAAGAGAGGCTTTGGATTCCAGTGCTGTCAGTCCAGCACCTTTCATGACTATTTATATCCACCTAAAATACAGAAAAGTTTTTTTAAAGATCTAGCTATTATATGCATGAATATTTATCAATAATTTTAGATATAATTGTACCTACTGTAATTGTAATGAGGTACTCTAGGGAATGCATGCATTGAATATTGCATAAGCGAGCTTGCAGAAATCTACTTCATTTCGTTCCTTACTGTGCCCCTTATCTGTAGAAATATTGACTCCATGACCCTCTGTCACATCTCACTGCTTAAATAATTAAGAATTTCAGAAACTTTACTCTGTTAAACTGCAAAGGTGCTATGTTAGTTAACTAAACATGTTTCCTTCCGCAGCCCTAGTTCCTGTGAGAGAACCCAAGACACACACAGGCCCAGATCCTGCAAATGCTTACTCCCATGCTCAGTTTGACTCTCACAAGTAGTACCATTCCCATCCATGGGATTATTTAAATTTGCAAGTGTGTTTGCAGACTAAGGGCCATAGTAACATCTGAAAAGGATATTTGCCAAATCCTAATTAAGCAATAAAACAGGGTGTATGCTATTGTGTAATCCTAATTGTATGTCTAGGTATGTTGCTAGGCAAAAGTCTAACAGCCCTGTATTGTCATTCAACAAGGTGAGCTGTCATTGCACAGTAACTCCCTACAGTGTATTACAATGATTATATTGTGCTAATCTCCTGTGTATAGAATGTATTTTATTTATTCTTCCAACATATGGAGTAGAAATAACTGTTTATTAAATGTCACATTATAAATACAGTTTATTTTTAGATAGCACCTTTTCTATTATTATTGTTGTCTATTATTTTGCTGGCCTTGTAGATGAGTAAGGCTCTCTGACAAGCAAACATAAAATTAAGCACCTGAAGATTTTACAGTGTAAGACCCAGATGCTGCAGTGAGTTCTGGATAGGCAGTCCCCCGAGTCCACATGAAATCCCACCGAAGTCATGGAGAATGGAAGGATAAC
This sequence comes from Chelonoidis abingdonii, assembly GCF_003597395.2. Lineage (NCBI taxonomy): Eukaryota > Metazoa > Chordata > Testudines > Testudinidae > Chelonoidis > Chelonoidis abingdonii. The sequence goes on along the minus strand of NC_133771.1, from coordinate 29,308,550 downwards.
AAAACAAAGCACACTGCAAGACCAAGTCAGTGCTACATAAAAGGATGATACTGCTCCTCGGGAGCACAGTTTCTCATGGGAAGTGGTATGAAAATGTTTTCTGTTTCACAATTATCTTGTTTTCTGTTTTTTGAAAAAACTTTCTCATGAAGATTAATAGATGGGTGATGAGATGATGGTGAATCTAAAGGACAGGAAGCAATGACTACATAAAAACATCTGGATTTTATAATATAAACAATGGCTGAGGAGAGCTGAAGGATATCATTTTGAAAATCTGCTGCATTCTTCCTCCTCTCTCAGAATACCTTCCACTTTGTTCTCCAAAATATTTTGAGAGATTTTAAGGTAAAATCTACAATCTTCTCAACAAGTATTTTCTTCATCATCATGGCAAATCCCACAGGGATATGGCCTCCTTGCAGATCAAGTGCCACCCAGATCAATCTCCTTCAAAGTGGTCTGCCTGAATATTGAGTTTATATCCATCACTGGCAATTTTATTACACCATGGAGGTTTTTGGTGTGCACTTGATTGCCAGCTATGTAGTGGCATTGCTTAGTAAACATGCTTTGGAATTTGTTGGTCTTCCATTTTAATAATATGTGCATGCCAAGAAATTAGCCAAAAGGAAAGTAATGCTGATGGGAGGCAATTGCTGGGGTCAGCTTTGAATATCCTCATTTCTGATCTTGTCCTGCCGCATCATATGGAGCAGCTGATGAAGACGACAAGAAATGAAAGCATCAATCTGGTATTCTTCAGCCTTCCTCAGTGCTCACCTTTTGCCTTCATATAACAGAGTTGGTATAGATCTGCAACTTCGTAGCAAGCTTGATGTCCTGAAGTCCCCACAGGGCACTGAAGGGTCGTAAATATGGCAGTTGCTGCCGCTACATGAATGTCCATATCTTTTGTGTCCTCCAGAGTCCAGCACTGTCTAGGATACTTCCCAAATATTTGTATCAAACAACAAGTACCTTATCACTAGGGAAATCTCTGGTTTAGGTTCACTCTTGCATTGGAACATTTCTCATGTCAAAGTTAGACTCAGGACTCACAGTTTGTCAGACCACTCTGTTTTATTAGCACAGCGCTCTGCTAATAACACCCAGATAATGTGGGCACTATGCAAGACACAAATTATCTTATTTATACAGATAAAAGGGCGAGAACTTAACAAGATAACAAAGGAAGCAGAATTTGATAAGTTTACCTGGGCTAGGCATGCATATTTTATTTCCTTACTAACTATTACCGATCTTCTGTTAATGTTTCGCCATTAGCACCCTTGTTTATGCCTAATGTTTCTTTTCCTGGCACCCTGTATTTCAACATTTCTTATTTCTGCTTAAAGGTACATACAACATTTTTTTAATCCATTCTTATTTTTACAATATAATTCATTCTACTTTCACACTCAGCATCCTCTTCTAGTAGCTGACTCAAATTTTGGAAGAGATTATAGCTATAACTTTAAGAGGGCCATTTGTGTCTAAATGCTACAAATATTTCATTTTTCTCCCTTCCCTCACTTTCAGCTTCTGTTTTCTACTTGTTTTTTGTTTGTTTTTCTTGTCACCTCTTCCTGAGATGGTGGCATCTCATACTGGGGAATAGGTGATAGCATTGTGTGGTATGAAAGTTTTAGTAGCAAGAACTTGGAATGGAAACATTACTCACAAATGAGTTGGACTGCTCAACCCAAGAATACTTATCTTTATACCAAACCACACTGTCACATATGCTGCATATGCCATACCTGTCTCAGAAACATGAAAGAATATCAAGGCACTGTCTCTCACAAAAGGGTCCATTCCTGCAGCTCTGTAGTGGTCCCTTGTGTTCCGGCTCAGAGGGAAACCACTTGGTGACACTGTGTCAGACAACCAACAGTTGGTTAGCGGTCTATAGCTCAAGCCCTCTGGATGAGGCACTGCCCAGAGTAGGCTTTCACCAAAGGCAGCCAGTAAACAAGCAGTCTGGGGTTCAGGCCCTCAGGCAGGGTGAAGCACCAAACAGTTTAGGGGCTCAGGTTCGGCAGAACACCCAACAGCCTGTCATCTTAGTTCTGGTAGATGGCAGACAAATGCCTCTTGGCCTAAGGTGTGGAGGCTGCTACCCCAGGGATGGGGTTGGCAGAGGGTAGGGGAACCCAGACCCACCCTACACCACCGTGTCCCAGCCCAGGTCCCTAACAGTGGCAGAGTGTTCCACCACTGGGTCAGCAGGGATCTGGCCGAAACATGCTGGCTGAGGTTTAGGCAATGACAAAATCAAACTACTGTCTGGTATCCCTCTCTACCAGCTGCATTCCCCTCATGGTGTAACTATGGTTTGGAGTTGTCTTCCATTTCCCCAGAGCACACAGCAAATGGCAGCCTCAGCAGCTCCTAGGTGTTCCTATTGGCAGGCAGCTCTGGCCCCTCCTCTCGGTCCTCAGTGCTTCAGAGGTCTGTGTTGGGGTTCTGCGCCAGCAGCAGGTGGGAGATGTCTGTTTCCCTCAGCATCTTCAGCCCAACTGAGCGGCAGGGCCTGCCTTTTATACTTCCTGTCATAAATGCTGAACCCGTGGGTGCTCCAGGTCTGGAGTACACATAGAAAAACGTTAGTAGGTGCTTAGCACCCACGAGCAGCCGGCTCCACCCCATCCCCTCAGCACCTCTCGCCTGCCAGCAGCCCCACCAATCAACTCCTTCCCCTCCCTCCCAGTGCAGGAGACACTGTGGGGAAGGGGAAGAGCAGGGATGGGGGCACTCAGGGGAGAGGGTGGAACTGGGCAGAAAGAGGCGGAGTGGGCATGGGAAAAGGTGGAGTGGGGGTGGGGGTGGGGACTTGGAGGAAAGGGGTCGTCGGGTGGTGGTGGGACTGAGACAAAGTGGGGGGGTTCAGCAGTCCCAGGGCCCAGAGGAAGTCAGCAACTGTGCTTCTTGTTACACCTCTCTGCTGCCGGCGGGGGATCAGGGCTCCTTCTGCCCCGCTCGCACCCAACTGGAAGTGTAGTGGTTCCTCCGGTTCTGGCTTGGAAGGAGGCCATTCTGCCTCACTAGGAGCTCTTACATTCAAAGTAGCCTCACTGAAATGTAATGAGGTTCCATATATGAGCAAGGACTCCTTGCATGAGCAAGGATTTATAGGATTGGACAACAAATACGAAACCATTTCACTCACCACTAAAATGCAGTCACTGCTTGGTATGCAATTCAGCAGCTGTTTAACAGGGCACAGCACCGTTACCCAATAGGTTCGGCTCAGACATAAAGAGTAGCACCATATTCCATTGCAATCGTGGCCACTCGGAAGAAACATGAAAGAAAGCATTTCGATATCCTTTTCTGAAAGTAATATTGCCAGTTTCTCTGAAAAATTGGTATAACATCAAATCAAAATTCACTAATTTCTCCATTACTGAAGCTTTTGAGTAGCTTTTGAGTAGAACACGGAGTGACCTATTCTATTCTGTTGTTTGCAGTTAATAATGTGAGAGCTAAAACTGAGCTTCACTCAGTTCCTTTGTGAATGTGACATGTAAAATAATGTTCCTCGTTTACTCAAACCCTTTGGAATGAATTTTGTGGTAGTTTGGGGAGCTGATGGCTTACTATGGGACCAGATTCTGATGCCCTTACTCACACTGAGTATAACTTACTCCTCAAATAATTACTTCCAGAGACAGGGTGGTCCATTGTAGTGGGAGTCACCAGAAGAGACTCTGTTCCTGATTCTGTGATCTTGGACAAGTCACTTTACCTCTCTCAATTCTTTGTACTTCTGATCCATTTATATTGTAACTCTTTGGTGCAGGGACTATAGCTTACTATGTGTTGGTACAACAGGGCCCTGATCAAAGTTAGAGCCTCTAGGCGTGACTGTAATATAAGTAATTGCATCCAAAAAAGACTACATTAAAAGAACATTACGCTTTTAAAGTGACATCTTCAGTTTTTAGGAAATGTCAGAATTAAGGATGCCTGTTCAACCTTAATTCAGCCCCTTTGAACATATTCACTAAGAACATAAGAGTGGCCATACTGGGTCACACCAATGGTGTCCTGTCTTCTGACAGTGTCTGGTGCAAGCTATTTCAGAGGGAGTGAATTAAAGTAGGCAATTTACAGAGGTGGTGAGTTATATGGGCCCATGGTGCCTGGGCTCCAGCAAATTCAGGGCATGGGGGGCCTAGCTCCACCAATATTCAGGGATAAGTTTCTCGCCTGGCCCCACCTGCCATCATGCACCTCCCTGGAGTGTCTCCCGGCTCCATCTGCTGCCCCACACACCTCTCCCATGTGTCCCTGCCTGCCCTGGGCAGCAAGCAGCTTCCCCCTGCAGGTCCGTGCTGCTCTCTCTCACCAGCTGTTGCCGCTGCTGGTTACAAAGGAGCAGTGCTAGGGGCAGGCTGACGTGGTTGCTGCACCTGCGGAGGGGAGGAGGAGCACTGCAGTTCCCCCCGCAGGCGACTCCAAGTTGACTCTGGGAGGGGAGAGAGGGGGCTTGTCCTGGCTGGATCTCCTAAGCAGCAGCCCTGGGGAGCTTTGATCAGTGTCTTGCTGGGGAGGGGCAGGGAAAGGGCCCCCTCTCCCCCGAGAGCACTGTTGCTGGCAGGGACAGGGATGGAGGGATTCCTCTTCTCTGGCCCCCAGCCCCGGGGCAGCCTGTCTGCTGCACTTCAAACTCCTCATCCCTGGCCCAGCCCACACCCCGCACTCCCTCCCCCACACCAACCCTCTGTCCCAGCCCTGAGCCCGCACCCAACACCCAAAAGCCCTCCCAGAGCCCACATCCAGCATCCAAACCCCTTCCTGCAGCTAGTACCCCAAACCCCCTCCCATACTCCATCTTGAACCCCACCCTGCCCCAGCCCAGAGCTCGCACCCATCACCCAAGCTCCCTGCCAGAGCCCACACCCCTTCCGCACCCAAAATGTCTCCCAGAAGCTGCACGCCAAACTCCCTCCCATAGTCGGCACCCCCTCCTGCTGTTGGCACTCTGTCATAGCCCTTCTGACTCCAGTTCCATTCATCATGATACAGTGCCGATGGCCTCATATGCTGATAGGTACTTACAGGCAGGAGGGACTTGGACCTGTTCTGGGCATCACCAAAAATTATACAAACCTGCTACCTCTGGCAAGTTAGAGTGATCCATCTCCTGTCAGCCAGTCCCAGCTTCTAGCAGACAGAGGGTTAGAAACACCCATAGAATGAGGTTGCATCCCTGACCACGTGTGCTAATGGCCATTGATGGACCTATCTTCCATGAACTTATCTAATTCTTTTTTGAACCGTTATACTTTGGGCCTTCACAATATCCCCTGGCAATGAGATCCACAGGTGGCTGACTGTGTATTTTGTGACCTAGTACTTCCTTTTGTTAGGTTTAAACCTTCTGCCTGTTAATTTCACTGAGGGCCCCCTGGTTCTTGTGGTATGTGATGCAGTAAATAACACTTACTTTCTCCACACAGTTCTTGATTTTATACACCTGTATCATATCTCCCCTCAGATGACTCTTTCCTCAGATTAAGAATCCCAGTCTTTTTAATCTCTCCTCATATGAAAGCTGTTCAATACCCTTAATCATTTTGTTGCCCTTCTCTGTACTTTTTCCAATTCTAATATATCTTTTCTAAAATAAAGTGACCAGAACTGCATGCAGTACTCAAGGTGTGGGCGTACCAGGGAGTTTTATAGTGGAATTATATTTTCTGTCTTATTATCTATCCTTTTTCCAGTGGTTCCTAACATTGTTCACTTTTTTGATTGCCACTGCACATTGAGCAGATGTTTCCAAAGAACTAGGCAGGGTGACTCCAAGATCTCTTCCTTGAGTGGTAATAGGAAGAAAGCTTGGAAGAGATGGGATCCACCTAATGAAGAGAAGGAAGAGCATCTTCGCAAGCAGGCTGGCTAACCTAATGAGGAGGGCTTTAAACTAGATTCTCTGGGGGATGGAGACCTAAGCCCTGAGGTAAGTGGGGAACTGGGATACCAGGAGGAAACACGAGGGTGCAACAGAGGAGGCTTCTTGATTCATATTGAGAAAGTAGGGCAATCGGCTAGTTATCTTAGGTGCCTGCACACAAATGCAAGAAGCCTGGGAAACAAGCTGGAAGAACTGGAAGTCCTGGCACAATCAAGGAATTATGATGTGATTGGAATAACAGAGACTTGGTGGGGTAACTCACATGATTGTGGATGGATATACACTGTTCAGGAAGGACAGGTGGGGGAGAAAAGGTGGAGGAGTTGCATTGTATGTTGGAGAGCAGTATAATTGCTCCAAGTTCCCGTATGAAACAAGAGAAAAGACAATTCAGAGTCTTTGAGTTAAGTTCAGAGGCAAGAGCAACATGGGTGATGTCATGGTGGGCATCTGCTATAGACCACAAGACCAGGAGTATGAGGTAGACAAGGCTTTCTTCAGACAACTGACAGAAGTTTCCAGATCACAAGCCATGGGAGACTTAAATCATCCTGACCTCTGCTGAGAGAGCAATACAGTAGTGCACAGACAATCCAGGAAGTTTTTGGAGAGTGTTGGGGACAAAATCCTAGTGCAAGTGCTGGAGGAACCAACTAGGGGTCATGCTCCTTTTGACCTGCTGCTCACAAACAGGAAAGAATTGGTAGGGGAAGTAGAGGTGGGTGGCAACTTCGGCAGCAGTGACCATGAGATGGTCGAGTTCAGGACCTGACAAAAGGAAGAAAGGAGAGCAGCAGAATATGGACCTTGGATTTCAGAAAAGCAGACTGATTCCCTCAGGGAACTGTTGGGCAGGATCCCCTGGGAGGTTAATATGAGGGGGGAAAGAGTCCAGGAGAACTGGCTGTATTTTAAAGAAGCCGTATTGAGAGCACAGGAGCAAATCATCCTGATGTGCTGAAAGACTAGCAAATATGGCAGGTGACCAGTTGGCTTAACAAAGAGCTCTTCAGTGATCTTAAGCACAAAAAGGCAGCTTACAAGAAGTGGAAACTTGGACAGATGACTAGGGAGGAGTATAAAAATATTGCTCAAGCATGCAGGAGTGTAATCAGTAAGGCCAAAGCACAATTGGACTTGCAGCTAGCAAGGGATATGAAGGGTAACAAGAAGGCTTTCTACAGGTATGTTAGCAACAAGAAGGTGGTCAGGGAAAGTGTGGGACCTATCATAAGCCTCTGTCCCAAATCTGGACCTTAGCATCCAAAATCTGGGTGCTTAGCATGAACCTCCAAGCTTAATTACCAGCTTGGATCTTATCTCGCTGCCACCAATGCAAAATTTCCAGGGTTTTGGCCCCTCTGGTCCTCCCAAACTTCCTGGAGAGACCCCAAGACCCAGAAGTTCTGAGTCTTAACCGGCAAGGGAAATATTCCACTTCCCTTCCCCCTCCCTCTCCCACCAGACTTTCCTCTCTGGGCAACTTGAGAGTATTGATGCAATCTCTTTACACCACAATACCAAGAAGCCTGTCCTCTCTCTTCCACAAAGAGACAACCCTCAAACATGAGGAACAGAATGATTTATCTCTCTTTCCGCCTCACCAATTCCCTGGTGCTGCCGAGCTTACCCTCCGTAGATCTAACCACAAAGAGAATTCCTCCCCTTGTTTCCTAACCTACCCAGAGAGAAAACTCAATACAAGTCTTACAAGAAACTTATATAAAAAAAAGAAAGAAAAAGAACATAAGAATATAAACTCTGCATCAGGATGACAAATACAGGGCTATTTGCTTATAAGAAAATATGAATAAACAGTCTGATTCAAAAGAATATCCAATTTGAAACATTCCAGCAAGTACACACATGTAAATACACCCAAAACAACATAAAGCCTACATTGTTTTCTACCTGTACTTACAAGTTGGAAACAAGAAGATAAGACGATAGAAAGAAGCTTCTCAAGCTGAAGAGACAAACAAAAAGAGCCAGAGTCCAAAAATTCCCTCCCTGACTTTGAAAAATCCAGTTTCCTGATTGGTCCTCTGGTCAGGTGTTTGGTTCCCTTTGTTAACCCTTTACAGGTAAAAGAAACATTAACCCTTAGCTAGCTGTTTATGACAGGACCCTTACTGAATGGGGGAGGCAACCTAGTGACAGATGATGTGGAAAAAGCTGAAGTACTCAATGTTTTGTTTGCCTTGGTCTTCACAGACAAGGACAGCTCCCAGACTGCTGCAGTGGGCAGCACAGTATGGAGAGGAGGTGAGCAGCCCTTAGTGGTGAAAGAATAGGTTAAAGACTATTTAGAAAAGCTGGACATGCACAAGTCCATGGGGCCATATCTAATTCATCTAAGGGTGTTGAGGGAGTTGGCTGATGTGATTGCAGAGTCATTGGCCATTATCTTTGAAAACTTGTGGCAATTGGAGGAAGTCCCAGACATTGGAAAAAGGCAAATATAGTGCCCATCTTTAAAAAAGAGAAGAAGGAGAATCCTGGGAACTACAGACCGGTCAGCCTCACCTCAGTCCCTGGAAAAATCATGGAGCAGGTCCTTAACGAATCCATTTTGAAGCACTGGAGGAGAGGAAGATGATCAGAAACAGTCAACATGGATTCACCAAGGGCAAGTCATGCCTGATCAACCTGAATGCCTTCTATGATGAGAGAACTGCTTCTGTGGATATGGGGAAAGAGGTGGACATGATATACCTTGACTTTAGCAAAGCTTTTGATACAGTCTTCCACAATATACTTGCCAGCAAGTTAAGAGAAGTATGGATTGGATGAATGGACTATAAGGTGAATGGAGAGCTGGCTAGATCGTTGGGCTCAGTGGGTAGTGATCAACAGATGGACATCTAGTTGGCAGCCAGTATCAAGCAGAGTTCCCTAAGGGTTGGTCCTGGGATTAGTTTTGTTCAATATTTTCATTAATGATCTGGATGATGAGATGGATTGCACCCTCAGCAAGTTCATGGGTGACGCTAAGCTAGTGGGAGAGGTAGATATGCTGGAGGGTAGAGAGAGGTCACTCTGGACCCTAGACAAATTCGAGGATTGGGCCAGAAGAAATCTGATGAGCTTCAACAAGGACAAGAGCAGAGTCCTGCACTTAGGGGAGAAGAATCCCATGCACTGCTACAGGCTGGGGACTGACTAAGTGCCAGTTCTGCAGAAAAGGACCTGGGGATTACAGTGGATGAGAAGCTGGATATGAGTCAACAGTGTGCCCTTGTTGCCAAGAAGGTTAATGGCATATTGGGCTGCATTAGTAGGAACATTGCCAGCAGACTGAGGGAAGTGATTATTCTCCTCTATTCACCACTAGTGAGGCCACATCTGGAGTATTGTGTCCAGTCTTGGGCCCCTCACTACAGAAAGGATGTGGACAAATTGGAGAGAGTCCAGTGGAGAGCAATGAAAATGATTATGGGGCTGGGGCACATGACTTTCTAGGAGAAGCTGAGGGAACTGGGCTTATTTAATCTGCAGAACAGAAGAGTGAGGGGGTATTTGATAGCATCCTTCAACTACCTGAAGCTAACCCTAAGATGTTCTCAGTAGTGGCAGATGACTGAACAAGGAGCAATGGTCTCAAGTTGCAGTGGGGGAGGTCCAGGTTGGATATTAGGAAAAACTATTTCACTAGGAGGGTGGTGAAACACTGGAATGTGTTACCTCTGGAGGTGGTGGAATCTCCATCCTTAAAGGTTTTTAAGGCCCGGCTTGAGAAAGCCCTGGTTGGGATGATTTAGCTGGGGTTGGTCCTGCTTTAAGCAGGGGATTGAACTAGATTTTCTCCTGAGGTCTCTTCCAACCCTAATTTTCTATTATTCGAATAGCTAATTTAGTTTGAGATTGTTTTCCAATGTGTATTACTTTTCACTTATCAACATTATGATATAGTCCAGTGGTTCTCAACCAGGGGACCGGGGGCCCCTGAAGGGCCATGAGAAGGTTTCAGGGGGTCCACCAAGCAGGACCAGTGTTAGACTTGCTGAGGCCCAGAGCAGAAGCCAAAGTCCCACTGCATGGGGCTGAAGCCTGGGGCCCTGAGCAACTTCGACTAGTGGTGCCCCCTGTTCATGGGGCCCTGGGCAATTGCCCTGCTTGCAACTCCTTAATGCCAGCCTCAGCTTTTATATGCAGAAAACCAGTTGCTGTGGCACAAGTGGGCCGTGGAGTTTTTATAACAAGTTTGGGGGGCCTCAGAAAGAAAAAGGTTGAGAACCCCAATACAGTCTTTAATTACAAGATCATATGCTATTTTTTTCCACAGCACCTCTGCTTCATTCAGTGAATGGGTAGTCACTATTTCTTTTCAATCTTCCTCATTCAGCACATGTCCCAGGTATCATATAACACACACAATCCAAACTGAGTATAATACTATTCATTTCCTCCTGGTGCTTCTCTTCCTATATTTGAATGCTTCACAAACATTAATGACCTTGTCTTCACAGTGCCCCTGTAAGAGCAGTAGTATTATTCCTCTCTTTCCATTTCACTAGAGCCCCTTTAAGACAAAATTTTCCAGTCACCTTCTCAGCCCAAAATCCTTTAATTAAATTTTCATTAAGGCAACAACAGAGCTAGTCCAAAGCAGAACTCAAAGTCTCAAAACAAAGTCTCTCCTCAGTTCCAGCTCGGGCTAGTCTCCTGTACTGGGCCTCCCTAGCTCACTACAAGGCTTCCTGCCTCTGGCAATCACAAATACTTCTCTAAACCATCCACTCCTTTTCTGAAGCTTCCCGCTGCCTTTATACCAGAATCCCTAATTCCTTTCAGGTGATCTTATCTTGTCATCAGGATTGGCTTAGCTCCATGCTCTCCAGCCCAAGCTCAAACCAGCCTGCACAGGGGACAAATTAAAATGGCACAGGCAATCTTATGTCTGGTATTTCCTAACTCCTGAGTGCTTGACTTTGCAACCCTAATGTTTTTAACATAGCTCTTTTGGATGTAAATTCCTAATTTAAAAAAAAAAAACTTAGAAATTGTGCTTTCTATCATGGCGATCCATACTGAACCCCAAGTTGGGTCATTGGCAGAGGCTGGACTTTTAGATCCACAGCACAGTTAATGGAGTAACTGGTAGCAGTAGCAGGCAGTTATCTTCAATGTGGCCAGCCACTGAAGGGTGATGAGTGAGACACTTTGTTGGCAGGTATCACACCTATTTTCAGACAGCAGAGGAATGTCAAGATAGGACTCAGGTTCAGTGTCAGATTCTAGAGAGGAGTAGTCTAGTGGTTACAGACACTTCTGGCCCCAATCTTTCCCCTTGTATTTTTATCAAACTCCATCCCCTGGCCCCTTCTCTTACCCCCTCCTACAACTATGTACCCCATCTCTACTCCTATGCATCTCCATCATGCCACACACTGGCTCTTGGCCCCCTCTGCATTTGAGTCAGGCAGTTTTCTCCAAGTCCTCTACTCTGCCTCATTATCACTAGAGAGAGTATAGTAGACATCTTCCTTGCTCTCAGTTCCTGTAACTGGCACCACAGTGTCCCAGCTGCCAGGAGGAATAATTGCAGGGAAAGTCGGGCTCAGCCCCAGCATCCCTGGGTTGAAAAATGTTTACTGCAGACAGAACCTTCCATGAATTTATCTGCCAAACTCTAACAAATCTCTGTTGAGCATGTGCGAGATTTTTCAGAGGTTTGGCAAATTACGCCAAATTTTGCCATTCCCGTGAAAAAGGCACATCCCTGACAACAGAGCAATACCTCTTCCCCTAGTCAAATGTCAAGCCCTTGTTCCAAACACAGAGGAACTAGTGTATCTCAAGTATATGGTTGTAAAGGTGTTTGGTTGATTGGTTGGTTTTTTTTTAACATGGGCAAAAGTATTTTTCATAATCTCATTCTCAGAAATGGTTGAACCATTTTAGCTGAAACTTCTATAATAATAAATTTAGCTGGAAGCAAACATATTGTAGGGAAAACTTCATCCCAAATGATCAAGTTCTGCTATATTATAAGCAACTGAAAACAGGGTCTTACAATGAAAAGCATTTGTTAACCATAATTATAGTGTACAAGCTCTGTTGATAATAATTATAACCAACTATTCAATGTAAGAGTATCAGAATCCTGCTTTTCAGATTCTAGACCATAATATTAAGTCCAGTTAGGTATCCTGAAACACCTTTACCCTCTTATTTTCTGATTTTGGTAAGAACAACAAAAATGTTTTATAAATGAAGACTCATTCATTATATAAAACAGCAGCTGAGAGGTAGGTGGAGAAATAACTGTTCCTACTTCCAAGCAGCTTTTCAGTTTCCATTTTTTTTTAAGTTGACATTTAGTTCTGATTGCATAGATGTCATCTACATGGACACTTAAGGGATTGCTTACTGTTTAATCAGAAAAATATCTTGAAGGTTTATCTTTAAAAACTGATGTGGCCCACTCCAATTGTCTATCACATCCATATTATTCTTTATAATCATTTGCTTTCTTTTTCATTTTCTCTTTAACATGTTAAGATCTTAATTGAAGGCATAATATTCTTAAGGTGTTGGCTAGAGCCATACAATTTGATAAAATTAAAACCAGCTTGTAACCAACTACCTCATGCAAAGGACTTCCCGGGAGATCCACAGTTGTCACAGCCACAGTATGTTGTTCAATATTATTCATTTGAATTAGCAAGGAAACAGAATTTGAGGTGATGGTGTAGTTATTCAGCTTAGCAAAGTGTTTAAGGAGACTCATACAAATAATGCAGTCTTTTGGCTATTTCAGTGTTTGACAAAGGAGCAAATTGATGTAGATTTGGCTCAGATTTGTGGTGACGATGATACTGATGGACCAGGAAAATATCAGATGAATGAACTTGGACTGAGAATTCATAGACTCATAGTTTAAGGCCAGAAGGGACCATAAGATCATCTGGTCTGACCTCCTTTGTATCAAAGGCTATAACTGAGCAAAGTTTAATACCTGTAGTGAGCCCAATAATTTGTGCTGTAGAACAATGGTTTTCAACCTGTCTTCTGCAGACCTCTGGAGGATCCACAGACTTTGTCTAAGATTTCCAAAAGGGTCCTCACTGCCATTCAAAATTTTTTAGAGATCTGCAAATGAAAAAAGATTGAAAATCACTGTTGTAGAATGTCGCTTCTACTGCTGATGTATAACCTTCTTCTGACCAAGCTTTCTTTGGCCGGGGAGATGACACAAAACATGAGTTCTCAGATGAGGTGGCGGTCTATAGTGCCTGAAGTACCTTTCTGAGGTACATCTTGCTCCAAGCCATTATGATCTGAAGCTAAAATTACTGTGATTTGCTATCAGTAGAGCTACGTAACAAGCTGGAAGTGTTTGCCTGTGTGATGGACACCATCTTGATTAACACACTGGGGACTGAACTGGAACTCCATAGCTTTAAAAGTATGAGCTGCCCCAGGTTGAACCAAAGCTCTAAAGCTAGGGTCTGTAACAACTCCTATCCTCTGTGAATCAGCACAGACGAGGACTAGTAACAGACACTAATCAGTGACTTACACCTGAAACACCCCGCCTGTTTGGGAAAAAGTAATTGGACAGAAGCATTCTGTCCTCCCCTAGAGTGATGATCTAGGACAGGGATTGGCAACCTTTGGCACGCGGCCCCTCAGGGAAAGCCACTGGTGGGTTGGGATGGTTTGTTTGCCTGCAGCATCCACAGGTTTGGCCGATCACAGCTCCCAGTGGCCATGGTTCACTGTTACAGGCCAATGGGGTCTGCGGGAAGTGATGCAGGCCGAGGGATGTGCTGGCTGCCGCTTCGTGCAGCCCACATTGGCCTGGAACAGTGAACCGTGACCAATGGGAGCTGCGATCAACCGAACCTGTGGACACTGCAGGTAAACAAACCGTCTCGGCCCACCAATGGCTTTCCCTAATGGGCCGTGTGCCAAAGGTTGCCAATTTCTGATCTAGGATGTGGGCTGAGCAGTCCTGAGGTAGGAGCCATTCAAGTAGCTGAGCCTGGAGAAAAGGTTTGAACTAAACAATATTTTAATTGCTGTTCATTTCAGTTTCAATAGAGCCAAACCCCAGGAAGTGGAGAGAGTTTGGATTCTCTGTAGTGTGTAAAGCAGTGGTCCCAACGCGGTGCCTGTGGGCACCATGGCGCCCGCTGGGGCATCTATCTGCGCCCATGTACAGGCCGGCAGACAACCATCCGCCGAAATGCCGCCGAAAAGCGGCAAAGTCAAGAGGCGTCACCGCCAAAAAGCAGCATCATCAAGAAGCGTCGCCACCAAAATGCCACTGATTTTCGGCGGCATTTTGGCGGTGATGCCTCTTGACTTTGCCGCTTCTTGGCGGCATTTCGATGGATGCTTGTCCGCTGGCCATGGTCCTCAGTGGCTCGTCGTCTGGCACCTGCCAGATGAAAAAGTTTGGGGACCACTGGTGTAGAGTATTTCAAAGCAAGTTGGGAGTGCTACTTGCTTACAGGATACCTTCTGAAAAGGCCTCAAGAACTTTAACTACTGCAAAATACATAGATTCATCTCTTTAATAGGATGAGCCTTTATGCTACACAACCCTTCATACATGCTTGTCTCTATTGGCTTCCACGTTCAGTTGAAGGTGTTGACCACAACATATAGAGCTATACAGTAGCTGGCAATCGTTTACTGCAAAGATCAATCTCTTGCTGTATCCTATAGTGGTGACTGTACTCTGCTAGATCACACATGTCATTTGCTGGGGTTGAAATCTCCACAAGTGGCAGCATGCCATATTTGGGGCCCCCATAATTCTGGAAGTCAGCCAGCGTCACATTTTGGCAAGTTTCAGGAAGCAGAGTTACACTCGGCCATTCAGTTAGACTCTTAGGACTTATCTACATGGTGGGGTAATGCAGATTATGGGGATGGTATGATTTCTAAAGTGACCTAACATTCTGTGCATTAACTGCTCCATTTAGAACCTGCTGGTGCACACTAAAGATTCTTCACTAAGCAGATAACCTTCAGTGAACACTAGCAGGATCCACATGGATCAATTAGTGCGCAGCATGCTAGTGTGCTTTAGAAATCACATCCCCATAGTCCATAATATCTCACCATGTAGACAAGCACTGACTGACTGTTGCATCATTCCTGCAGCAGGATGTTGCAGGCTCTTTAGTTTAATTTATGTACATCTAATTCAATGGTAATGATTTTTCCTGCAGTTTTCTCACATCTATAAATAAAAAGCAATATTCTTTCAGCTTCAGCGCACTGTGAAAATTCTCCTCTGGCAACTCTCCTCTCTGATATTCTTATTCCCACCTTACAGATGGGAAAACTGAGGAACAGAAGGCAACATAGCAAGTAAATGTCAGCTGGGATCAGCATGGAGGACTAGGTGACAAAAGTCTTTTTGTAATGTCTGTTTGAGACAGACCAAGTTTTATGTTAACTTTAGAAATGGAGTAGTTTGAGGAAGTGAACTGAAAGGGTTCCTGTAATACACAAGTTAGTTTAAGAGCCTGAACTTATAGCTCTAATCTCTTCTCCAAGTGCAAAAAGCCACCTGCTGCAGTATCAGATATATGTGAACTTCAAAATAGATACAAGTGAAAAAAGAATACATTCACTACATTTCAATCTAAAAATGCTTCGTATTTTTTCAAATCAGAGAAAAGTGCCAAGGCTTGTCCAGGATCACAAAGATGGGGGGTAGGTGGGAAGTCTTGTGTATTTAGTTGTCGACTAACTTCAAAACAAATGTTTGTAACCTGAAGTCTCCAGTCTGAGAGTTGGAGTTTAAAATGTCAAAACTACAGTATCTTGACCATTTTACAGGCTGTCCAATGCTAGAAACATGGAAGCTATCACTGAACATTGTGTTGGAGATCACATTTTAATTGTCTGGCATTCCTCAGCTCATGGCAATAGCTGAATGAAAGGTTGCCACTGAAGTTGTCTAAGAGAAAATTGTTACAACTTAAATAAAAAGACTTAATGGGTGAGCTATTAAAAAAATTATGGGCAAGTCAATATTTAGAGATCAAACACATAACCACAGAGTGAAACAACTGTTATAGATGTGATTAGGAAAGTCTGTAGGGATGGATGGGAAGAATCTTCCATCCAGATGGTGGTACTGTGCCTGAGTCACTTTGCTACCAGTAACCTACTACAGCTCACGACTCCTTAACCTCTCCATCTGCTGCACCCACCCTTCACCTTGACAAAGATACGGGAACCCCACCTGATCCCCTCTGCAACAGTGAAGGAGTCCTTTTAAAGCAATACTTAGCAGCACACAGGACCAAAAGCCTTCTGTGCAGGTTTCTTGCATCTACCACGGTGGAATTGCATTGGTTCCACAGCATTTGGAGCCTTTTATGCATATGGTAGGGAAATTGGGTTTGTCTTATCTTTAATATATTCATAAAATAATCTTGTAGGACATTGATTAGCAAGAGAACTGAATCATATCTTAAACATTCAAACATTTGTTTTATATGGCAATGGTATTAGTAATGTAAGTTTTGTGCACTGTTACTTCCTCACGCACCCACTGAAAACTGTGAGCCAGCCTGTCAAAATAAGAGACTGTGAATTATAGATCAGCTATACTGTGCTTCAGATAGACAGTGTTCCAGTTTAGATGATACAGTATAGTGTAATCCTGCTTTTCCTATGCATGTAACATTGCAGGCAGGGCCTGTGGTTCATTGCAAGCAACCAGGAAACTAGAGCTATTCCTGACATGTTATAAAACCTTGCAGTGACATTTAGCTCTCTCTCTCTTCCACTCTTGCTCATTCTTTTGGCTTCTCTTGGAGACCCTTTAACAAACACTTGCCAATGAATAAACAAAGAGAACATAAGAAGGGGAAATAGAAGAGAAAAAAGGAAAGCCAGGATAAAGCAGTATCCCATAGAGCCGTGGGTTATAGTCAGGCTAGATGATCACAATGGTCTCTTCTGGCCTTGGAATCTATTAAATGAATGGATTGGTGAAATCTTGAGCCACCTGTGCTACCTCAGATAAACTGGTGGTAGCACAAGCAGGTAGTTTAACCTGTTTTGCTGACGCATGAACACACATCACTGCAAAAAAAGTGCTTCTAGACCTGCTCCATATAGACAGTAAGCTGTGGTCCACAAACATCCCTATACATGCTACCAAAACACAGATGCTGGAGTGGAGGAAAAGCAATAAATCTTTTGTTTTATTTGAAAAGTAGGCCGTATATATTATTAGAAGATGGATTTGATGTTTATAATACACCTCTACTCCGATATAATGCTCTCCTCGGGAGCCAAAAAATCTTACCTCATTATAGGTGGAACCGCATTATATTGAACTTGCTTTGATCCGCCAGAGCGTGCAGCCCCGCCCCCCCAGAGCGCTGCTTTACCGCATTTTAGCCGAATTCGTGTTATATCAGGGTAGAGGTGTATATAAAAAAAACTATTTCAGTGCTATGTAGTAACAGTCCATAGTGGTGGGCTGTAATGGCAGAAGCTGTAAGTTCTCACGCTGGTAATGGGTTCTAACCTACAGGTGAAGGCCTCAGATTATCAAACTCAGCCCAGGCCACCAATTAAGAAAAACTACCTGTTCTATTGAAATTAAAGGCTCTCGTCACCAGTGCTCTACCCTGACATCTGGTGGTGAATTATGGAGGGTATGGAAAGGAATTTCAGGTATTTGCACTGGCACACCCACCCCACCTAGTATAGCCCACGGCAGCCTAGGATGGTAATTTTGACACCTCTGGGATCCCCAATTTCTTTGTTATTGGCGCAGGAGGAATAAAGTGTTGTCACCCTGATTATATGAATGAGGAACTATGAGACTGCTTTATGACAGAGAGTCGCACCATCAATTAAATAGCACTCGCTAGACAAGGGACATGGGTGCCAAAACCCAGTGAACTGAGAGAGGTTGGGGATTGGGTGTGTACTTGATGGTATGGGTCCCTTGTCAGGGCCTGGCTCACCAATTGCACATCCTCCTCTCTCCACTGTTGAAGAGCAGAGCTAATTTTGATTCCATTAGGTGTCCATCTAGAAGCTGCTGAGCTGAATTCAATTTGGGCCAATGGTGCACCAGCACCTGGGCTCCCCAACTACAAGCTGAAATCACTGAAAGAGCTAAAATCACTAAAAGAGCTAAGCTTACTGAGCTGAGATCACTAAGTGCTGTGTTAACTAGTGGGGGGGCCTGAAGATATATCGCTAAGCGGCTGGCAGAGTGGAGCAGTTTGCAGCACATTGGAGCAGCCCACGGAACAGTGAGCGGAGCAGAACGGTTTGCGGGGACGGCTGGAGCGGCTCATGGGTTGGCTGGAGGAACGGCACAGCTGGTGGAGTGGAGCCGGTCGTGGTGAAGGCTGCAGCAGAACTCCACGGAGAGGTGGAGCAATCAGCCCTGGCCCACGTAAGATGCCCCTTAACACCCTGCGTGTGCCGCCCCCCTCTCCCATTTCTACCCAGGCTAGGGGGGTAAAACTCTGCAGATAAACTTTTGAACTCTGGGGTGGCACTGACCAGAGTCAGAGACTTTTGGGTTGTTGGACTTTGGGGTGATTGGACTTAAGACCCTAAGGGGAAAAGGACATTGCCAAAACTTACTTGGCGGGTCTTTTGCTCATAGTTTACGTTATGAATCCTGTTTGTGGTGTTTTCCTAATATGATGCTACATTGTTTCCCTCCTTTATTAAAAGGATTTTGCTACATTCAGACTCTATGCTTGCGAGAGGGGAAGTATTGCCTCCTAGAGGTGCCCGGGGGGTGGTATGTAATTGTCCCAGGTCACTGGGTGGAGGCTCAAGCCGGTTTTGCATTTGCGTTATTGAAACGGAACCCCTAAATACTGAACCCGGCCCTTGTTGCTGCCAACTCAGAGGGGCAGAAGGGTTACATTAGCAATGAGACAGATGCTGAATGCAGGTTGAGTTCAGGAAGAGGAACTATGTTAAACTCTGTGCATGGTTCTGGCTGAGTTGCTTCCAGCCTAACTCCCTACATTTCCTGTTCTGATGGTGTCCTGTCTGTAACAGTCTCTGCAGGAAACATGGGCCTTCTGACTCCAGTTTCATTGATCATGATAGAGCTTCCCTATTTTACAAACATTTTAATATAAATGTTAAAAATAAATAATTGATACCCAAAGCTCCCCTACAGGTTGCTAGCACATAGCAAGAGGGAGTCTTATCTTTATCCCAAAGACTGTGTCAACAGGAGACCACACTGGAAGTGAACTACCTCTGTCTCCCTGTCACCTGACTCTCTCTGTGAAATATCCTCTCTTCCTTAGAGTTGGCCTCCAGATGGTTCTCTGTCTCTCCGGTCTGAAAGGATCTATGTAGGCCTTTGCTGGATGTTGTGCCTACTGGGTCATAAGTGTCTCCTGTTCCTTTGGATGAGTCTCCAGTGAAAAACCTCTGTCGCACCATAGTTTTGTTCTGCTTCAGGAAGCAATAGGTCCCCAAGGTTCCTAGGACCTCTGAGAGACTTGAGGCAGTGTTGAGCTTCATAGTAGTGCAGATCTCTGCTTTGCTCCCCAATAAAATAAAATAATAGTTTTACTTTCCTGCAGTTCTCATCCTCCTGCATGTCCAGGTCTGTATACAGCTCACAGTCCTTCCTCTGGGTCTATATTGCTGGGCTAGATTTGAGTCTACAGAATCCAGAGCTCTGGGGGACTTCAGACTGAGTTCCAGGGCTAGAGCTGTTGAACACAGGAGGACTCAAAGCTCAGATGCTGTCCTCATGTTTCATTCTGAAAAAGAGGGATGCTGAATGCAGGTTAAATTGAAAAAGTGAACATCTCTGTCCATGTGGCTAAGCTGCTTTCAGCCTAACTCCTCACATTCCTTGTTCCATTGGTGACCCATCAATAACAGTATGGCCATCTTATTAGTGAGCTGATGTTGATAAGGTTGATAAGCTGATGTTGATAAGATAAGTGTAACTATTACATCTAATATAGAATAAGCAGAGAGTACCTTTTGCTTTCTGTAATTTTACACAGACAAACTAGGAGTTTAGTAGCAACGTTAAAAATAAAGCCTTCTTGAGAGAAAGTTCTGTCATGTAAGGCTGGTTTCAGCGAGTAGGGGGCTGTCAGTGACATGGATATACATAGTGAAACCACTTTTAGCAGCTGTGAATGGTGCCATATTCTGATGGCAGAGCTAGTAGAGAGAGCAGAAGTACAAGCAGCGAATAATCCATTGCGTTGGCAGAATTATTGTACGTTTATTTTATTTTTATTAATAAAGACTACTGACCACGCCTCAGAAGAGACGATGATTCTGTTATTTGACAAGGTAGTTTGATCCATCCATGCTGATGCTCTCCAAGAGTCATCAACATGGATCTAGTAACACAGATGGTGGTTCCCAAACTACCATTTAAGCCGTGATCCATCAGTGTCTCATTGCAGAGCAAAACTCCAATGTTTCAGTATACAGCAGAACAATAGCCACTTCTAAAATTGCTACTACATCACTGGGGCTAGGACCCAGAGACCAAGATCACCAATTCTTGGACGGGGGGAGACTCTTACAGAATAGTAATGTAATGTACTTTGTATATCCATACTAGATAAATATATGAAGACAATCCCCTGACACTTGAGCAAATAGCTTTTTTCTTTACAATTTCTATGCAACATAAAAAGAAAGCCATTTACTGAAATGTTGTACCTGCTTCTCTCTACCTCATTTAACTGGCTGCAGTACATAAATTACTTTGTATATTGTTTCTTTTTTATGCTCTGTAGTCAGCTGTAAATCTTGAACTGAGTTATTCAATAACACACTTTTTATTGTTCAAGTGAATACTGGTGCCTGAGGCTTGATTCTCCCTCCAGATATGGTACACAAGTATATATTGTCACATGTTTTGCCCAATCCTCTACTACAGTGGTTCTTTACCGCAGCCTGCACCCCTTTGGATCTCAAAAATATGTTCTCGCACCCCTTATCAAAAATCACTGAAGTAGGTCAGTTCTTTAAACCTAGATATATTCTAACTATAGAATGAAAGAGAGAGAATTATATATTTATTTTAATTTTGCAGTTAAAATTTAACACAGTAATTGTTAAAAAATGTATAATGTTCATAAATACATAGGTTTGATTAAACAAAGTAGTTTTACTTACATGCTTGTACTTAATTTGTATTTTTGATGATTTACCTTTTAAAAAATTCTGGCATGTCTCGCACCCACAGAAAGGGCATCTTGCACCTCCAGGGGAGTGCATGCACCCCATATTAAGAACCACTGCTGTACCGCATAGTACCTGATTTGACAAGAAATGCACCCATTTCCCAGTGCAGAGGATAAAAAACCAGGCCCGTTGTTTTAAAATTGCTGTTTGTCTCCATGTCTTTGAACGATCTGTTTCTGTTGTAAACTGCGGATCAACAACTTTTTTCATAGTCTTCATCCTTATGAGTAATTAGCATATTAGGAATATACTGCAAATTATTTTTTAAAAAATCAAATCTGATATGGTCTGTAAACAATGAGGATCCTGTATTAAAATTAGCCTCTTGTGGACAGGTGGGCGGTGTTTACTAGCACATTTTGGCCTAGATTGATTTATTCATTTTTGCTGGAATGAACTGCCCTTTTCAATATGCAAGTTTTCAACACCTCCTGAGCACACTGTATGCTCTTAATCATTGCTTGAGGTTTCTGATAGGATCAATGGCACACCTTGTAAGTCAGCAAAAAAAGAAGGTTTTTATTTTGCCACTTTTAAAGTTACCATCCTTTCTGGTTTTGGTTTGTATTTCCTTGCGAAATATTCAAAAGGGATAAAGAGCAGGTTGACCTGGAAAAGAGAATCTATACAAAATTGTCTTTTGGTCATTCATAAGATTTGTGACCTTATCCAGAACCCACTGATGTCAATTAAAAGGGGTTCCCATTGACTTCAGTGGTCTTCTGGATCATGTCCTCATTGAGTTCCCTCATGCAAATACAAAAGCAGATGCAAAATAAACTTCTCATGCTGAAGAAAACTGAAAAAGTTAGATGGACAAGAAACTCCTCTACCTCCCTTCCCCCAAATAACAATCTTTGCTTTTCTGTTGATAAAGCAGCAATACACCTTTTTGCCAAATATTTTAAAATCCAAATGCTATAAGAAATTCCAGTTTCCACATGCATGGTGCTTTCTGTCTGCAGTGCTAGAAAATTTTTGAATAAGGTCCTCCCCCCGTAAGGAAAAGGAAAGGTGTGTACTTCCCCAAGGCAAAGTAGGAAAATATAAGTTTCCTCTCACCCCTGGATGGGAATAGGCTCTGAGATTGGGTAGTGGTGGGGGTGCCAAAAGAAAAATGTTCCAGGGAAATTCCTCGCAACAGCACACTTTTAAAGAGGGCAGCTGCTATGCAGGGAAAACATAGCACTTTCCTGGAGGAAAAGTTCTATTGGGACACAGCTACCAAAGAAGAAGTCTCCACATGGAGACTATAAGTAGTGGAACAAAGAATTGCAGGGCCTGATCTAGATAGGGAAACTACAGATGGGAATCTGTCTGCAGGTTAGTTTCCAGACAAAGTAAATCCGTAGGATAATGTCCCAAAGATATAAAGTTACTTGGAATCTACCCTATAATAGATACCATCCACAAATTAATTTACTTAGTAGAAGAGGGGACATGAGTTATATTTTTAAAGCATGTTATCTTCAGAATTATTACGAGATTATGATCATCTAAATATTTTCTCACTGGGCATATAATTTACCAGTTATTTGGCATTATTGTTTCCAGGTATCATGGCCTAGCATAATGCAGCACTGAAGAACAATGTCCATATTATATTAATCACCAGACATACTGTCTCACTGAATAAAGCAGAAGTTAGGAATTGTAAAAAATTGATAAGGGAAGCCAAGGGACACAAGGAGAAATCTATGGCCAGCAGAGATAAGCACAATAAGGAGTTTTTAAAAATATATTTGGAATAAAAAGAATTCTAACAATGGAATTAGATAGAAATGGTAGAATTATCAATAACAATGCAGAAAAGGCAGAAAGGTTCAATAAATATTTCTGTTCTGTATGTAGGGAAGAAACAGATTATATAGTCTCAACATATGGCGATGAGATCACTCTTTCCATCCCAGAAGTATTTTTGGATGATGTTTGGCTAGATATTTTAAAATCAATGGGTCCAGGTAACTAGCATCCAGGGGCGGCTCTGTTTTTTGCCACCCCAAGCATGGCAATCAGGCAGCCTTCTGCAGCATTTCTGCGGGAGGTCCACCCCGGTCACGTGGATTTGGTGGCAGTTCTGTGGGAGGTCCGCCGGTCCTGCGCCTTGGGTGTACCTGCCACCGAATTACTGCCAAAACCGCGAGACCAGCGGGCCTCCCGCAGAAACGCCGCCTCACAGCAACCAGCAGGCCTCCCCCGCGGCTTGCCACCCCAGGCACGTACTTGCTGCGCTGGTGCCTGGAGCTGCCCCTGCTACCGTCCAAGAGTTTTAAGAGTTGGTTGAGAAGCTCTCTGAAATGTTAATGCTGATTTCAATAAGTGTAGGAGTACTGGGGAAGTTCCAGAAGACTGGAAGAAAGCTAATGTTTTATATCAATTTTTTAAAAGGGTAAATTGGATTACCTGGGTCATTATAGGCCTGTCAGCCTGACATCAGTCCTGGGCAAGATAATATAGCAGCTGGTACAGAACTTGATTTTTAAAGAAATATGGGAAGGCAATGTAACCAATGTAAATCAACAAACGTTTATAGAAAATAGATCCTATCAAACTAACTTTATCTTTTTTTATAAGATTACATATTTGGCTGATAAAGATAATAGTGTTGATATAATAGACTTCTATAAGGCATATGACTTAGTACAGCAGAACATTTTGATTAAAAAACAAGAATGATATGAAATTAATATGGAGACACTAAATGTAATCAAAACCTGGCTAACTGGTAGGTCTCAAAATTAAATTGTCAGTGGGGAATCATCATCAAGAGAGTGTGTTTCCAGTGGGGTTCTGCAGGGATTTGTTCTTGGCCCATGATATTTAACATACAAAACATAAAATTGTCACTGATAAAGTTTGTAGATGACACACATATTGGAGAGTGGTACATAATGAAGAGGAGAGATTACTTGTGGTAAACGTCTGTCCCAAATCCTGACTTTAGCGTACAAAATCTGAGTGCTTACTGTGAACCTTTCCAAGCTTATACCCAGCTTGGATCTTATTTCGCTGCCACCAGCCAAAGTTTTCCAGGGTTTCGGCCCCCTCGGGTTCCCCAAACCTTTCCTTGGGGGACCCCTCCAAGACCCAGAGCCCCTGGGTCTCCTCTATCTCATCCCCCAGCTTCCCCCCCTTTCCTGGGTTAGCTGGTGCGATGCTGTCCTATTCCCTTTGAATACAACCAGAGAGGCAATCTAGCTTCCCCGAGGCTATGCATTCAAACCTAGTCAGCTCACACAAGAGATTCACCCCTCCCTTTGTTCCCGTAGCCTTTTCCCGCCCTGGGACAATAGGAAAGTAAGACACAGAGCTTGGGCTTTTCCCTCCCCTCTGCCTCACTAGGAAAAGAAACTCCCACAAGTTTTTAAAAAGAAACTTTATATAAAAAAGAAAGAAAAAAATACAGAACAATAATACTGCATTAAGAGATCAATACAGGCTCTTGCTTATAAGAAAATATGAATAAACAGTCTGATTTAAAAGATAGCCCAATTAAACCAGTCCAGCAAATCAACACCCACGTAAATACAATCAAAGCACATCCCAGCCGATTACTTTGGTTCCTTTGTACTCACACTTGATAGTGGAATATTTGAAAGAAGATGGAGTTAGAAGAAAAGTTTGTTTACTCACAGCCAAGGAAAACAAAAAAAAAAACCACAAGTTTCCAGTTCCCTCCCAGACTTTAAAAAAAATCCAGGTCTCTGATTGGTCCTCTGGTGAGGTGTTTGGTTCCCCCTTTGTTCACCCTTTACAGGTAAAAGAAAATTAACCCTTACCTATCTACTTATGACATTACTGGTTCAGAGAAATCTGGATCTATGGTAAAGTGGGCACAAGCAAACATGTATTTTAATACAGTTGCATGTAAATGTATACATCCAGGAACAAAGAATGCAGGCCATACTTACAGGACAGGGGTGGGAGTGTGTCCATCCTGGAAAACTAACTCTGAAAAAGATTTACAAATTATGGTGTATAAGCAGCTGAACATGTGGGCTCATGTGGCCAAAAGAGTTAATGTGATCCTGGGATGCATAAATGAGAATCTCAAGAAGGAATAGAGAGGTTATTTTACCTCTGTATTTGGCCCTGGTGCATCTGCTGCCAGAATACTGTGCCCAGTTCTCATGCCTGCAATTCCAGAAGGATGTAGATAAAGAGGGTTCAAAGAAGATCCACAAGAATGATTAAAGGATTAGAAAACAAGCCATATAGTGATATACTCAGAGTTTAATCTATTTAGATTAACCAAGAGAAAATTAATGGGTGACTTGATTACAGTTTATAAGTATGTACATGGGGAACAAATATTTAATAATGGGTTCTTCAATTTAGCAGAGAGAGTGGGTGGAAGTTGAAGCTAGACAAATTCACAGGGGAAATAAGATCTAAATTTTTATCAGTGAGAGTGATAAGTCATTGGAACAATTTACTGTGGTGGATTCTCCATCGCTGACAATTTGTAAATCAAGTATGCAGAGGTGTCGACTTCGGGATTTCTCCGGGGATGCTGGACCCCCGCTCCACCCCTTCCCCCAAACCTCCACCCATGCCCAGCCTCTTCCTGCCCTGTTCTGCCCCCTCCCCCAAAGCACCTCCTGCACACTGCTAAACAGCTGCTTGCGGCGGGTGGGAGGTACTGGGAGGGAGGGGTAGAAGCTGATTGGCAAGGCTGCTGGCAGGGGGGAGGCTCTGGGGGGAGAGGGGGAGGAAGTGATCCATGGGGCTGCCGGTGGGTGCTGAGCACCCACTATTTTTCCCCGTAGGTGCTCCAGTCCCAAAACGCCCATGGAGTCGGCATCTATGCAAGACTAGATGTTTTTCTAAAAGATAGGCTCTAGGAATTATTTTGAGGAAGTTCTATGTCCTGTTGTTATATGGGAGGTCAGACTAGATGGTCACAATGGTCCCTTCTGGCCTTGGAATCTATAAACACCACAGCTGTACTACTAGAGAAGCAGCACTATCAACCCATGCTTAGAGTAGAGAAATTAGCCAGGAGACCTGAGTTGTGCTGTACTTGCTCTCCAGCACTGGATGACTGTCACAGAGTGGCTGACCCTTTAAAAGAAGTTGAGCCGAGCTTTACTTGTGACAGATCAACTACCTTCCAGCTTAGACTGTTCGGCTTGGGATCATGTAATTATAAAAGCCAGCAACTAGGCCAGTGTGGGGTGGAGAGCTATATAAGAGGCTCCTGCAGGAGACCCTGGGGCCAGCTACTAGACCTGGGTTGGTCCCTGTAGCATGAGACACAGATAGTCTATAAGAAGATTGGGGAAGAGCTCCTGGTAGTAGAGGATCTGTGACAAGGAAGCCCCTGGGTCAGGGGAAAGGTAGTTGAGAGATTTATGCTGAACTCTTATTTTGGGGTTTGCTACAGAATATTGGTGCAACCAATAAATGTTGCCCTGAAGAAAGGGTATTAATGGACCTTGAGTGTGATCTTTAATCCTTCCTAGACTGAGGAAACAGACCAGCAGCTTACAGAGACTGAGTCTTCTATCAGTTCCACCAAGTTTTACACTGATGTTACTCAGTGGAGTAACTTCCATGTGAATAGAGATTGAAAAGATTTGATTGTTTATTTAGAAAAGAGACCAATAATAGGAGACATGTTAAAAAAACAAAATAAAAGCATTAAAAAAATGGCCCAGAGGGGAAGTAGGTTGGTAGGTTCAGTTCTCTCACTTTCATTACATAAGAATTAGGGGACTTTTGGTGGATTTGAAGGATGGTAAATTCAAAACTGATTAAAGGAAATATATTTTCATTCAGTGCATAATGAGACTGTGGAACTCATTGCCACAAGGTATCATTGAGGCCAAGAACTTTAAATACTTGAAGAGATTAGACATCTGTATGGCCAACACAGCTATTCAGAATGATCAATGTTAATGCTATGTTTTTGAAGGAATATAAAATATCATGCTTCAGGATGTAAAACAATTTCTAATTCCTAGAACTGGATTTTTCAGGGGCAGAGCATCCCGCATCTGCCTGCTGGAAGATTTCTTATACTTTCTTCTGAAGCTTTTAGTGTTGGTCACTCTCAAACACAGCATACTGGACTAGATGGATCACAGGTCTGATCCAGTATGGTTATTTTGATGTTGCTATTATCCTCTTGAGGCAACTCCTTTAGGTCAAGGTTGATATGTCTTGGCTTGACTTGTAATGCTGCTTCTCACTTTGGTATCTGTTCTGTTCACAGAGGATGCCACCACTGGGCTGTGAATTCAGTACCTTCTCTAAACGGTAAATGAGCTTTCAGGTAACTTTTTATTTATAACAGACTATCTCTCCAAGGTGTCTGGGGAACCAAACAATATTCAGCACATAATACAAGTTGCTATCATTTAAATCTTCAGAAGAGAAGAACAAATTGACTAAGGTCTAACAAAGGAACATGGAGGTATTGAGAAAACTTATACTAGTGGTGGTTCTAAACTATGCTTGGTATTTCAGAAGAAATGAGAGGTGAATTTCACAAATTATTGCAAATTAGTGGCTATACTCTTTTCTCCCTTACCTCCTCCCCTAAACAAAGGAACTGGTATTTACAAAGGGTTAAGCCCTGCAGTTTCCTCAGCACTGACTCCCCTGTACAGGATTTTGGCCCAAGGATAGGCATATTCATTTTCAATAATATTTTATTATATCTACACTTTTGGTACATTAACAGTGGATAGCTGCAGCTCAGAGCTTTTCTGGGATAACACAAGACCCAAACCACCCTGGGAAGGAATAAGTGAAGCGGAAGGGGTGCTGGCTTAAAAAGAGCCCTTGCTAAAGTGTTTTCCAATCCAAATGTCTCTTTCCCCTGCACATACCAACACCTCCCTGTGGATTCATTTACAACCTATGTGCTACAATCATTAAAAGGTATTTCTTGTGTGCAAAAGGCAGATGGATTCACCTACACTGGGGTTATTTAATGTTTGTTAGAACACCCCAAGTTTTTGCCAAGAACTGTGTCACACAGACACAAAGGTCATTGCCCCAAACAGTGGATGCTATCTCCCAGAATCCCAGATAATAACCCTCCCACCTCTCATCTGTCACAAGTTACAAAACCCTGATTTGAGCAGTGAATGCCCAGTTTGTATTGCCCTGCGTTGCATCGCCTCACTGCTGCAGGGCAAAACCATTTCCATTTTCTGTTGCATGCGGCTGCTATTCGCGCCTGGATTGCACTCTTCTGCTTTTAACACTGCTCCCTTTGCTGGCTCCAGAACTGACAGGAAGCCAAACTCGAGGGAGAAAACATTGGGCCTGGGGAGCTATTCATTAAACTTTATATACATCCAAAATCAGTTGTAAAAACATAGGAGTTTTAACACGGAAAAGGAACCCCACTTGTGCTTAGAGGATGACTCATTCATAGGTTCCTTTATGTAATACAAATGAGTTTGCTCTCGCTACCTTCCCCTCCCCCCTACAGCACCTTTTAGGTTTGGAACGGTGATTAAACTAGTGCTGGAGTGAGGGCAACTCCTCCCACTTAATTACACTGGGAAGTCACTGCTGGTGCTTGCTTCAATATGTTAAGACCCACGTTGCTTGGAAAAACTGATTTCTTCATTGAGAAGGAAAAAAAAAAAAGCCTTGGGCTCTCATAACCTCGTCTAACACACACAGCATTCATGCATGCAAAGGGGAAAAAATGTTGGGTTCTTATTTTAGGAGAGTTTATTCCATTTTTATTAAGGACAAAATCTATTAAAAAAGGTTAATAAACCATCCCCAACCGCAAGGTTCACACAGTTTCCAACCAGCATATGCCAGATCCCAGGCAAATAAAACGAACGGAAAGCAGAGGTCAGTAAAACTCGACATGCACAGTTCCAAGAATTGACTCAGTCAGCTCCAGCAGCAACTACAAAGCTCCTATTTCACAGCCTGTGCTGCGGAAGGATATTTCACCTTGTTTACCCTGAAACCGGCTCATTCACTGTGAGAGTGAGTGGAGGTGGGGAGGGAAGAGAGGTGGGGGGGCAGGGTTGGCAGGATCGCTCTGTGATTGATGGTGCTTTGGCTCAATGAGGAGGCGTCTCTGTGTGGGGTGGGCTTCTCCTCTGAGCCAGTCCGCTGTGCGGCGGTGGGGATTGTGCAGTCAGCCTGTGCACTGGAGCACCGGGTAAATGTGCTGCTGCAGCTGCTGACATTGAGTAGTGAGGCATAGAGCGAGCTAGAGAGAGAATCCCAGCCACGTAAGTAACTATTAATACATGGTGGAGGGATGATGTCTTGCTGAAAGGGATCGGCCCGGCCATCCCTTTCTTCCCCCTTCTCCTGCCTCTAGGAAATATATCAGATCCTTGCAATATTTTTTGAGAGTGATTGCAATTTGTCGTCCCCCCTCCCCTTCACATTCTCCGACCCTAGAGAAAAGAAACCGCCAGGATTTTTCTTCCTGCAGTTTGTTTTGTTTTCTTTTGTGTGTGAATTCTATTAAAGCGCTTGGAGGCCCTGCGGGAAAACATACGAAAAAAAACCTCGTGCAATGGATAGCTAAGACTCTTGATCGTGTCCTTGATTGCACTTTTTCTTTGATTAAAACAACAACAAAATCTTGCGTTGCATAATTGTGTGGATATTTGTGCACATTTGTTTTGGGTTTTGCAGTTCATTCTGTTAAGGCAAAAAAAAAATCCAAGGCAAACCGAAGTATTTTTGCAGGTTTTTTTTATAGCTATACTGTATCTTTTGTCGGCTCTGCTGCTGCCGCTGACCGCTCTTTTAAGTTAAATGCTCTCTCTATTTTTTGTTGAATTTCTGGATAGCCCTTGCAATCAGAGGAAAGGTTCAGACGCCATCTACAGTTAAAACGTAGGCAACTTTTTTTTCTTTTGCCTGTATTAAAAAGAGAGAAAGAGAAAGGACAATCCAGTCCTTTATGCAGCACGTTACTTAACCTTTTTGGGGTTGAGCGTATTAAAAATTTTAGTAGGCGTTCAGGGCACCAGAGACTGATACCGAATCAGCCTCCCCCTTCTTTTCCCCCCCTCTTTGCTCTATTTATATTACAGCCTCCCTGCTAGGCTGCGTTCGAAAACCGAACGTTGCAGCTCTCCACGTTCTCAAATTAGTTACTTTGTTGCTCTCTGAAAAAAGACAAAATCCAACAGTCAAACGAGTCGGTTGCCGTACAAGAAACAAAAAGACCTGCGGCTAACTCCGCTTTTTTTGTTCACACGGTTCTCAGCACGCTGCTCTGAAGCTGATCCGCTTGCAAAACAATCGCTTTGATATTATTGTGGGTTATTATTTTTGGTACTATTTATCTAGGTAACCCACCCCCTTTAATAACACAAAGGCAGCTGCCGCTGGACTGGGAAGTGACTGATCTTAACCCAGGGGTTTGGTATATAACTTTGGTTCGTTCTTTCAATACCCATGAACATACAAAGGTCAACCCCTATCACAATAGCGCGATATGGGAGACCTCGGAATAAAAACCAGGATTTTGAAGAGCTCTCGTCTATAAGATCTACCGAGCCAAGCCAGAGTTTTAGTCCGAACCTAGGCTCTCCGAGCCCACCAGAGACTCCTAACTTGTCGCATTGCGTTTCTTGCATCGGGAAATACTTATTGTTGGAGCCTCTTGAGGGAGACCACGTTTTCCGAGCCGTGCATCTGCACAGTGGAGAGGAGCTGGTTTGCAAGGTAACACCTTTCTCCATTATCTTTTTAAAACCAGATCGTGTATTGATTTATATTTGATCGGATATCGACCAGCTCGATTGTTAGATCAATTTAAAACCAAACCCCAAATGAACGGAATTAAGCAGGCATCCTGTAACTTTCCCCCTCACTCTAGACAATGGCCACGTTATAACGGTGGCCTGGAGCCAAGCTGCCTTCTACCCAACATGAACTGTACTAGGAAGAACCATCTTTAAAATATGTTTAAATGTTAGTTTGATCATGCTATAACCTGATCCTTCCCCAGTCTCTTCAAAATGGAGCCCCCTGCTAATTTGAAGATACTGTGGTGTCTTACTTTATTTCTTTAGTTTGAAACCCTTGCAGGTTGTAGACAGCTTTGTCTGAAAAGTGATTAAAAATCCACCTTGAATTAATCCTGCTGAGCTGTGAGCCCTCGTTATTGAGGAGGTTGGTTGCAAATAGCATCCTCCCCCGTTGCACAATTCAGCAAGAATAAAAGCTGTACGCCTACGTTTTTTAGAAGCGCAGACAAAATACCTAAGCCACTCTTTGTAGACTGCCTGCTTTTCAACGCCCCCTCCCCCATTTTCTTTTAACATCCGAAGGTGACCCATGGGAAAAGGAAACCCACATGCCTGCACCTCTATCAAGCAATGTATTTCCCTTTCAGTCTGAGGGAATATTCTTTTCCCCTTTGTTCCTAAACTGCACTGGTTACATTTTTCATTGTCTCTGGTATATTAGACATATGCTCATTCATGTAAGCAGTAGCAGTGTGACTGTATAGCAAATTGCAACCCTGCAACATGCACTTTAATGCTTGTATTGTTCCCAAAATATATAATTATGCCATTTAGCAATCTTTTGTAAATTTCTGGTGTTGAGTTGTCTGTAATGAACAGTAGCCAGACACTCAAAATTATTCAAAGGATTGGTCATAACGTTGTTGATTATTGCATACTTGCATACTTTTAAATTTGATTCACAAGAAGTTATGGACTAGCACATATTGCAAGGGTGAGGTGCTAATTTACTCCTTTCATCTGTTTGTAAAAGATTTTGATTCAGAGGGTAATATAAATGGACTCCTCAATTATGAGTCATAAACCCTGATTTTAATGAAGATTTAATTTACACTTGATTTTTTTTGGAGAGGGGAATCTTTTGTCCTTGGAAGCTGAGTGATATTGCATGTTGTACAAATGCAAGCATTCTGTTACCAAAACAAATACAAGTTGAAATAGAATTTCTAGAATGAAAGCCGAATAGAGCTACATATTAGGACAGTTGCATTGTCTTATGAAGTAAGACTATCCTGCTGCTTCTCTGCATGAAATTATATAAAAACTTGCATGGTTAGTAGTAACTACATTGCTATGCTCTATTTTTAGCAAGTTTTTTCTCCCTTAGCTGCAAGTATTGCAGTGTTTCAGGATATTTTTATGGCAGAGTGCAGCAAAATTTCAGTTCCTCAAAGGGTGAATTTGTTTTGTTTTTCCATTGAGTCATACACTTTTAAGATGCTTCTTGTTATTTTTTTAAACTTTACACCATTCAGTTTCCTTCATAAGTGTGAGCCACTGCTTGTCATCCATACCCTGAAAATATTTAATTTGCCTTGAATCTCTAGTTTAACTGAGGAGTAGTGATCACATTCCTTTATTTTCCTCAATTAACGTATACTTTAAACCACCCTACAGTAGCATGGCTCCTGTTTGACAAATATCCTCCCCATTAAGACAGCTAACAAGTTTTACCGTCTGGTATCCTACTGAGACAGTCTTAACTAATTTCTTGCATGGGCATAAGGTGAAATAGCACACACATCCTGATGATATTCAGATCCATTTGGTTGCACCCACTAACTACAAATGCCATTAGTTGCTTCTGGGTTCAGTGGCATTTGAACAATGGTGTCTGCTCCCTTCCCCTTGTTAACAACTAAATCAGACTGCTCGTTATTGAACTTGTGTTGAACTGAGTCCAGGGATATTACATAGGTTGGCTGCAAAAAAGCCCTTTATAAAAAAAAACTTCTGGATAGTGACAGTATGATAGTACTTTAGAGAAACAAAACACATATGGTCTGTTGTCTTACATCAGAGACCTACTTGATCAATGTTCCCTCAGAACTGTGGAGTATAACATAGGTAGTTGGTGGTGTTTTTTTAAGGACGCTACAGTTGCATAAGAATTGTAGAAATGGTATTTCAGATGAAGACAGTTTAAAATACTGGGAGGTTATGAAAGGCCTTTTTCATTGTTATGGCAGCTACTTTTTAGTAATCCCAACCACTTCTAATGTGGTAGTTATTAAGTTTTTGAGACCTCTGCACAGATCCAAGTGTCAGTGAGTTTCCCTCTGGAATGAATTATGCAGTGGGGTTTTAGCAACAAACACTGAGTGCTGCCTTTGTGGTTTATCATGTCACCAGAACCCCTTGATGCTAATCTTCCTTCTTATAAAATGAGTTGGGTTAGTTGGGCGTCTGTCTGTCTGAATGACTGTTGCCTGTGATGGAGTATAGCAGCACAGGTAAGTGTATTTTGGCCCATTTTGTCAAGTGTCGTGCCATCTTGGAATGTCTCCTGAAGAGGGAATTTTGTCAAAACTGCTTTGAAGCATTAAAAACCTTAGTTTGTTTTAGAAGCTTTTTGTAAATTGTTGTTGAACCATGTCAGAAGACTTTAGTCTTAAAAGCTTTTAAAGCTTCAGAGGAAATGACAGTGATTGCCCCCCAAGGA
The DNA here is from genome assembly GCF_003597395.2 of Chelonoidis abingdonii. Taxonomy (NCBI): domain Eukaryota; kingdom Metazoa; phylum Chordata; order Testudines; family Testudinidae; genus Chelonoidis; species Chelonoidis abingdonii. The sequence continues at coordinate 29,275,006 of NC_133771.1, read as the reverse complement.
GGCAAGCTAGGATGAAAAGCAATCATATTAATGGGAGTTTGGTTTAAGGACATATCAGCTCCTCTTAGTGCTGTTAACTAAACAATACAAAGAGTAGCCAGTTGCATCTCTAGTGGGACCAGATTACTGTTGCGAAAGTAGCAGTACACTCCAGAGTGTGTTGGACAGTAATAGTGTTTCTCTAGTGCTGGAAACCCTCATCCCTTCCTTTGTACCCTACAGTGCATTTGGGGTAGTATAACAGTATAATATAATACCCTCTTTGTCATCTGTTGCTCTGCAGTAAGAAAGGGTAAGCATTCTGTTGTTCTCTATGGAATCTTTCCACTGCTTTAGATTTTTTAATTGACTCAAATACTGATTCATTCATAATCACTAGACTATAGTAACATTTTATATTTGGATTTCCCAGCATCCTTTATGCATTTTTATAGCCCATTCACAAGATCATTGATAACCTGCTTACTGTTTAAAGTGACAGTCAACTTTTAAAGGGACATTCAATTATATTTGCCTCAAGATTTAATTACTTTTTAAAATAAAGCTTATATAAAGTCTAAAACCAGTATTTCCACAATGTTTTTCTGACCTTTGAAACACAATCATTGCAAAAGTGAGAATGTGAAAGTGAAACTGACTTCTCTGATTTTTTCTTGTTAGCAATGAACATAAGTAAGAGGAAGTAAACAATATTAATGGTGACACATTTGATTTTAAACATGAAAAAATGTTAAGGCTTTAAGGAGTTAGTAAAATAAGTAAAGAGATTTGTTGGCTTTAGTTTGACAAGATCTCTTTAAGCACAAGTCTCCAAAGATTTGTTCATGGTCTCTGAGGTCTTAGTTGGATTTCTTCAAACAGAAGGTTAATTTGATTACTTTTGAGGCCTGACATCTTATATATAACTATGGCTCTCAAACCATAATGTAGGTTACAATCTGGGTTTAATCACATATTGGGTCTTCAAGTCATTCACACTATTACTTCTGGAGAAAAACCTCTACTGATGGTATGGCTACACTTGCAGCTGTACAGCGCTGTTGTGGGAGTGGTCCCGCGGCAGCGCTTTGAAGTGCGAGTGTGGTCGCGGCGCCAGCGCTGGGAGAGAGCCCTCTCAGCGCTGCAGGTACTCCACCTCCCCATGGGGATTAGCTTACAGTGCTGGGAGCTGTGCTCCCAGCACTTGGGCACTGTTTACACTGAGGCTTTACAGCGCTGTAACTTGCTGCACTCAGGGGGGTGTTTTTTCACACCCCTGAGCAAGAAAGTTGCAGCGCTGTAAAGCGCCAGTGTAGCTAAGGCCTAATTAGTTTAGCATTCCCTTCCAGGTAAGGAGGTATAGTCTCTGGGCTTTTTTTCCCCCCAACGCCATGCACAAATGCACCTGCCAATTCCACACATGGCAAGAAGAGTTGTAAAAGCAGTGTACATACACGACAACAAATTTCTGTACAGTGCTGAGTGCCAGATATAACTACCACTTTGTACCTTTATGCTATCTTTAACCCTTGTTTTACTGTCATTGTTTTCTAGGTATTTGATATTGGTTGCTACCAAGAGTCATTAGCGCCGTGTTTTTGTCTACCTGCGCACAACAGTATCAACCAAATTACTGAAATAATTCTTGGGGAGACAAAAGCGTACGTGTTTTTTGAAAGAGGCTATGGGGACATGCATTCTTTTGTTCGTACCTGCAAGAAGCTAAAAGAAGAGGAGGCAGCCAAACTGTTCTACCAAATAGCTTCTGCTGTTGCACACTGTCATGATGGTGGACTGGTATTGCGGGATCTCAAACTGCGAAAATTTATCTTTAAGGATGAAGAAAGGTAAGAACTTTTTGCATGTTGGACTTGGGATTGCTGTTCGAATGGGTTAGTTTCTCTCCTCCTTGCTCTTCTACAGCCAACAAATTCTAGGTTAAGGTTAATATTACACTGTGTGCATTACTGTAACCCTATTTCTCTATGGCTGATGAGGGAAAAAACCCTGAAGATCTGTGCATCGATGCCTGGTAAGGAAGATGCTTTGTTTGGGACAGTTTCCTTCCTTTCCTCATGCTCTGCTACCATCCCATCTTTAGAGTAGGGGCGCCATATTTGAAGTGGGCATATTTTTCCTCTACCAACTACGTGAGGATTTTGAAGCCAAGTAGTATGGACATTTAGTATTGTTTCCAGATCTTCCACCTCTGCACTGTGGAATCCCCATTGTCCTGATTAGCAGTTGGCTTCTGGAGGAAGAGGCTGGCTGCATAGAGATAGGTTGTGTACATGGAGGAGAGAGTGTGTGCAGAGGCCTGTGGCAGATCCCCAAGATCTGTGGGATTTGGAGATTAAAGTTGCTGCCTGATCCTAAGAGGGGAGGAGGGAAGAATTGGCTTAATGGTTATGGCACTGCACTGGCAGGTCTGTTTGCTCTTGTTTGTGGCACAGACTTCCTGCGTGGCCTGCATTTACATAAAAGGTCTATGGTGGTTGGCTGTGTCAACTTTTGAGTGCTCAGCTTTCATGAGGCCTGATCTTCAAAGTTGCTAAGCAGCCACAGCTCCCACTAGCTTCACTTAGAGTTCAGGGCCCTGAGCTCCCCATGGGATTTGGCCTTAGGAGATCCATCAGGAAGGGGGATTGACGCTGACAAGAACCCTGAACTCTTTGAGGAGAATTCTCAGCATTGTTAATACCATTTATGACCAGAGGTGGCAAGGAGAGTGCAGTGATGGTTCTCCAAAACCAGCAGCACTGACTTTTTTTTTTTTTCTTTTCTTTTTCCTTCCTATCTCCTTGCTTTTGTGGTGAGATGGTTCTGGATATAAGTAGATGAAGGGGATATTGTAACAGACTTCAGACCCTTGAAGGTTAGAATCCTTTCCCTGTGGCTACCAGTTCCCATTAATTGTGTTCCATGATGCATTTCGGTAGTGATTTCTCACACATCATTGAGCCCTGCTGGAGCAGTGTGGAACATGGGACAAATATTAAACTTGAAGGTGACCTTCAAATGATTTAAAATAAAAGGGAATGGAAAGAGATGGAGCTTTGTGCTTTTCTTTCCTCTTTTATGATGTGTATTGTTTTGGGGTTGTTTTTTTGTTTTTGTTTGTTTTTTTCCCCCCTTTCTTTCATGAAGAAAATTTATGCCTACTTAGCTGCAGGCTGACCCAAAAGATGGAGGGGCCACACCAAAAAGGCATAGAGACAGCAATCTGCTGAGAAGTGCAGCCCTCATGCCCAGCTGCTGGAACCTGGGAGTGGGGGTATTATTCCCAGCAGGCTGTTCTTGACCCTGTTTGGGAGCTTCCTCTTTCAAATCAGTCATGGCTGAAAGCCTTCTGATCAGTTTGAAGCCCTTTAGCTGGCTCCTGGGAGAGAGAGGGAGTTCTCTTTCTCCACACAAGAGTCACTTCTAAGTTTTCTGTTGCTCTAACCTCCCAGTCCTGTGATTCCGTTGAGTGTTTGCCTGTTCTGCTCAAGCTGTATCAGAGTGAAATTGGCATTTTTACTGCTGTGCACAGGATTCTGCATTGCTTTAATGCAGGGGTCGGCAACCTTTCAGAAGTGCTATGCCGAGTCTTCATTTATTCACTCTAATTTAAGGTTTCGTGTGCCGGTAATACATTTTAACATTTTTAGAAGTTTTCTTTCTATAGGTCTATAATATATAACTAAACTATTGTTGTATGTAAAATAAATAAGGTTTTTAAAATGTTTAAGAAGCTTCATTTAAAATTAAATTAAAATGCAGAGCCCCCCGGACCGGTGGCCAGGACCCAGGCAGTGTGAGTGCCACTGTAAATCAATATGCATGCCACTTTGCGCATGCGTGCCATAGGTTGCCTACCCCTGCTTTAATGAAATAGGTCAGTGTCTTGTCAGTTTCATTTTTGTGGCTGTTCAGGAAAGCTATGAGTAGCAGCAGAAGCACTTGAGAGAGCCATCTGCAGGCTGAGGAAGACAGTGCTGCCTCAATTTAGATGTGGAAGTTTCTTCTCAACCATGAGGAATAGAAACTTTCTGTTTTTCTAATTAGAGTTTTATGGGTATTGTCAACTTAAAACTCAAAGTTAAATTTTGTAGAAACAGGCTTTTACTAAAAGCCTATTTAATTCCCATATAAACAGTTATTTAGAAACACATAGCTGTTCCCCATTTTCTCCTCCCACTGCAATACATAAGACCTTCTTCTTCTTCTCATCACTGGGAACTTAAGGGAAAAGAGCACTAGTGATTAACATTGTTACCAGTCTGAGATAAGTGCAAGATGTAAACAATTAGGTTTTTGCAATTGTCACTGTTAATTTTATTATTAATAAATATTTATATCGTGATAGCACGTAGAGGCTTGGTTGAGAAGTATAGTAAGAAAACTTGCATACGGCATTTTTAATTGGCAATGTCATTTTTACTCTGTTAATAAACATTTTTGCACAGAGAACATAATATATGCTCACAACATGTGTGGTTATATATTGTAGTGAGTGGGTGTTGATCAATGAGAGCAGAGTTACTATGGAACTTTGCCCTTTGGAAATCCTGCACTAAATGCTTCCTAAGAGCTGACTACATCATAAGGCACAAGGCCAAAGTATAGGTCTGTGTTGCACTAGCACTGCTTTATTGTTAACATTAATTGGAGAGTCAAAGCCCAATCAATTATTAACTAAAAGAGAATGTTTCTTCTGATTTTTAAAATACCATATGCTTAGAGGTTAAACGGCTGTTGCTTGTTATTTTTAAGCCAGTAACAAGAAAATTAATTTTCATCCAGGTGTGTCAGAATGATTTACATACATTAAACCATTTCTCATCTGAACAAATTGAGACCCAGTCAGGTGAAACAGATAGTGAAAGGCAGAAATAGAAGAACTAGATTCTATTTTTATTTTTCTTGACATGCTCCAAACCATCAGAAAGCAATCAATCATCACTTTCAGTCTGCTGCTGCTGCTGTATTTACTCTCTGTAAAATCTTCTTGCAACTTCCTAGTTCACTGAAGATGTTGCAGAGTGCATCATTCGGTGACATCCAAAATACCAGGCATTTCAACAAGGCTGCTACTGCTTGTGATGTTGCATTCTGAGAAACATCATCACAGAAACCAGCAGCCTGCTTGGAATGCATGGTATTTTGGATGTCACAGATTACTGCTGTCTGTGACATTTCTAATGAACCAGGAAGTAGGAGGAGGCAAATAAAAAGAAGTGTAAAATTGTATGCCTGCTGAATAACTTGGGCCTCTCAGCTCCTGCTCCCCGGGCCCTCGCTATTTAATTGGGGTCCTTCTGCACAGCTTTCTGTTCCTAACTCTCTTCATGTTTGTTTTTTGCAATGCATCTTTAATATACACGCACGCACGTACACCCCTGTTAAACTTTCCTTTAGTTGATGACCATCTGATCTTTATTTCTCTAGAAGCAAGGTTGGCACTGTAGCATTTGGCCAGCACTTGAGTGAAAATTCTCCCACTTTTTGGCTGCTTTTAGCTGAGAGCTGTAAAAGCAACTGAGGATTAGGAACCAAATCAATAAATCTATGTATTCTTCAGAAGTAGTTCAAATTCATTTAAAAAAAATCAGTTTCAGGGTTTCTTAGTGCCTACTCTCTTCTTTGGGCCTAATGATGTCTAGGAATACGTAATCAAGTCCTAACGTTTGAAGTTGTATTAAAAGCATGCACATTTAGAAGCTTTCTTGCCATTTCTGAACCTATATAACAGCTGTAAATTAGAAAGATGTAGGGTTTCAATCCAACAAGGTGTACCGAGTGCCCTTAACTCCCACTGAGCTCAATGGCAGTTGAGGGTGCTCGACACATCATAGATCTGAGCCCTAATTCCGTTCATGGCAATCTGGCGATATCCTAAAGCAAAGCTAGAATGTGATGGTGCATTAAGTTTCACACTCTCTCTAGTGTGCACATATTGGGCTTAGGATTCAGTTTTAAAGACCTTTTAATCTAAAATTACTGTTGCACAGTTAAAATCAAACAAAAAATGGGAAGAGTGATAGATTTATTTTCCCCCAGTGATTGTTACATCTGTCAGCTTCATTTGGAATTTGGGGGGCTTAGCACTTCTGCAAATCTGGCCCTAGGGTCTTACAGCTGTGTTAATTTATCCAGCTTTGAGAGCCTATATATTTGAGCATTGTTAATTGAATTATATGAAATATACAGATATGCACCGTAGTCAGGGTACTGCTACAATAGTACTATTGTGTTTCCTGACTTTGAACTATGCAATCTAACTGTTTTATGTAACAGAAGGTTTTTTGCATTTAATTTACCCTTTTTAAAATACAAATTGTCAGGGTGAAATGGACTGAGCTTAATGTTGGGATTTCAGAGTTAGACTTTTAAATTCATACCTCATCTCTGAAGAAGTAAAGACCTTTAAGATGTTGCTGTGTGGGTGGAAACACTTCATAAGGCTGGGTTAGAGAGCAGCTGCGCATCTGTTTATGTAGTGATAGCTGTGACTTTGCCATATAAAATTCAGGGCTAGACTTTCAAAACAGCTCAGCTTCCATGTAGGAGCTGACCAGCTTTTTGTTTGTTTGTTTTTTGGCGCCTAATTGGGAGCTATGTTGGGTGCTGTGCGCTTTTAAAAATCTGTTCCTTACATTTTAATTTTTAAAAAGTTGACTGCTGTGGAATAGTTGACACACTCACAGCACAAGATGTGCAAATACCACCTCTCCCTTTTACACACACAGAGCGACAGGCAGGTTATTGTTTTATAGGTTTGTGGGGCTTTATGTATGCTCATGTCATGAGATATTTTTCTCCTATAGACTGACCTAGCAGCATACTCTGTGCCTTTGAGCAGAGAAAATGTGCAGTTCTCCCAGCTGTTCTGCCCCCCAATAATGTCACAGAATGGTAACATCTTCATTGAACTGTGCTAAAAATAGCTGTGTGTCCAGTATTGCTGTATATGTATTTCATCAGTTTTATATAAAACATAATTGTTCCAGGAGGAGCCACATTGAAGATTTAAGAATCAAATCAGTCTGTGTATGTAGCATGCTCTTTGCGTTGGCTTTCCTAACATAAGTATCACTTCTCCTATCAAGGAATTATTAATTTCTTTATAGCATTTTAAAGACTTCATTTATATTAAAATATTAGCTGTCATAATGTTTGAAGCATGAGGACCTTGCACATTAATCGTTCTTGATAGGGAAAATGAAAATAATATTGGTATTCCAGATATTGTAATTTTTCCTTGTTCTTCTAGTAAATATGGGAAATTGCATGCAGGTGAGAGTTAATCAAAATAAGTATAACTTGACACTTCGTCCTATGCCAAGGCAACACATCCAGCACAATCCACTAATTTAGAAAGCCTGTGGTAGTGTAATATGTATTTATTTGGTACACTGAGCAGTTTTATATTGTTTTCTGGAACTGTTTAGTTCCTTGGGACCAGTGTATTCTGCTTTAAGGTAACTTAGTTCTGTTCTTTGGCATCTTAGCACAGTAAAACGGATCCCACAGATATTTGGAGCGGAGATTTAATTTGCTGCATACTTACTGGCTATTAAGGCAAGGTCTACACTACAAATGTACACTTGGTATAATTATGTCACTCGGGCATAAAAAATTCACCCCCCTGAGTGACGTGGTTATACTTACCTAGCTGCCAGCGTAGACAGTGTTGTGTTAACCGGAGGGCTTCTCCTGTCAACATAGCTACCATCTCTCCCGACGGTGGATTAACTGTGCTGATTGGAGTAGCTCTCTTATTAGCATAGTAGCATCTTCACTGAAGTGCTACAGCACCACAGCTGTCCCACTGCAGTATTTTAAGTGTAGACCTGCCCTAAGTGACTCTTTCTCTTATTTTGGGTAGTGCTGTTTCTCCCCCACTCCTCTCTGTCCACCATGCATCCTCCCCACACACTCCTGTATTGTAGTGCAGTCCGCTGGTTGCATTCTGATGTTAGCAACCTTTAACCTTGCTTAGAACACACAGTGAACAAACAAGATTTCTAGGAGTTAGGGAAACTGTTCAAAGAGCTTTCAATTGTAGCAATGGCAGTTGTGTAAACAGAGCTTTCTTAAAATAAAGATGCAGAAACAAAAGTGGGTTTCTTTTCTAGACCGCTCTATCATCCTCTTTTAACCTAATCTCAGAGGAAAGGTGTAGCGTTAAATAGTATAACTTGAAGTGTGGAGGGTCTAAGCATAGATCAAATCTCACTCCAGAAACTGAGGCTCTTTCTCATTATTTTGCCTTAGTGTGTGGGAAGGCTGGATTGTGTCTTCTCAGGCAGTAAATCCTCATTCATCAAACTTCAAATATAAAACAGAACAGTTAAGTAACTTCTGTCAGCAGCCAGGTTCATGATCCCTTTGCTTTCTGTGTCGTTTGATTGCTAAGCCTCCTTTTTGATCCAGATTTTTATACGGTGCCTTTTTGCTAGAGTCCGTGAACCAATCGACAAACCTTAAGCCTCAGAATGTCCTTGTGAGGTAGGCAGATATTCTCCCCATTTTATAGAGAGGTGAATGTGGTCATTGTGGTTAAGTGATTTGACCAAGATCACAAACAAGGGAGTAGCAGAAGCTGGGAATAGAAGCCAGGAGTCCTCTCTGCTGTTCTAATCCCAGTACTGAAGCACTGGTTTCTGGGAGAGCATGGGAGCTCCAAATTGACCAGACAGCGATTAGAGAAGACTGGGTCCTCCAACAGGAGTTGACTATGCCTTGTGGAATACCTGCACCACTCCCACCTATCTGGAAGGAATTTTCCCCCTTCCTCTCTCCCGCTTCCTGAGACCACCTTCCATCATTCCCACCTCCACAGGTATTTACCGTTTTCTCTGAGGGGTCTGTTACTCTTTAGTGCCTAGGTGCCTCCACACTCTGGTGTGCTTGAAGCGCATACATGATGCTTCACTCAGTCTATGGGCACTCTCCTGTGATTGGCACTCCTCTTCTCGGGTGTTTCAGACAAGTCAGCAAGTGGCATGCACCATGTTCCCTGAGAGGGCTGCTCTCCCTCACCTTGTGCTGAGGCGATAATACTGCATCAGCAAACTCCTGAATGAACTGTGTAATTCTGACCATGCTCAGCATTTTGTTTTGAATTCAAGTCAGTCACGTTCTAGTTGCATTGCTGACTTTCCGCAGGGTTTTTGTTGTCGATGGTAACTAATTCCCCCTCCCTCCCATCCCCTGCAAGTTTTGATTACTGGACATTTGTTTCACTTAACCAAAATAAGTATTTGGCCAATATGCATTGCCTACATTTTCAGAAGTGGCTAGTGTTTTTTTGGTTGCCCAGCTTGAGATACCTGAAAGGTGCTTGATTTTTTCAGGCCGCCCGCAGCGCCCAACATTTTGTGAAAACCAGCCTCTTGTAAAGTGTCTCAAATTGAGCACCCAAAATCTAGCCGTTTTTCAAAACTCGGACTGTTTTCCATAGATCCAGTTTTGCGCAATGTAAGCTGTGGGTGCTCAGCACCACTGATAATCAGGTTGCTTATTTAGTGTGTCTCCTGAGGCAGTAAACTTGGGGTTAGTTCTTGCATTCCTTGTGGACAGCTATCTTAACTGAACCAAATTCCTGTCTTTGTTCCTTCCTGCTGCTCCTGGTGTAAAAGGCTCTGGAGAACATGGTGGATACAGGTGCATAGAGTTGCAAGTGGAGCCTTTTAAAACCATTGATCTCTAATGCGATCTAAGGAAGATAAGTGAGTTCAGATAGCCACCTTATCCCAGATCCTTATCAAATAATGGAATCCTTGTGGTCTTATCCTTCACTGAAAAAAACTGAGATCCTCTTGAGTTAGAAAAGTACAGAACCGGAACTACATTAACTTTAGTGAAGGTCTTGTGTCCTAAATCTATAGGAACACTGAAGGATGCATTATAAGGTACTTCTACTGCAGGTTTATCCTGAATGCAGAGCAGTCTGGGCCTCATTCTTGGCTGATGTGAGCTCAGATGATGTCAGTGGAGCTATGTCACTTTACACTAGCTAAGGTTCTGGCCCTAAATTTCTAAGCCATGCTTATCACACTGGAGTCTGAGCAACTGGGTTGAAGTTTGCACTTGCAGAGGCATTCTTCTAAGGATAGTGAGGGAATCTGCGCAGTTCCCATTACTGCATGGTAGTGGGGTGGTGGGAGAATCTTTCCATTCCTTTGGTAATACGTATCCTCCAAAGCTGCGCTGTTTGAGCCACCTCCCTCTTGCTCCTTGCATTTGGAGAACTGCCAGCCTCCGCCTTCAGTGTGGAGCCTAATCCCTACCGAAAGAGTTCTGTGACATAGGGGAAAGGAGGATTAATACTGAGAATGCAGCACTTCCCGCTTCTGCACTCCATTGCTAAATTGTTGCAGGGGGAGGGAAGGGGTTGTCCCCTTTGCCCTGGGTAAGATAGCATGGTCCTTGGAGCAGAGATGAATTTTGAACTAAATTATTATATGTTCACGTTAGCAAATATTGGGATTTAATAGTGTGTGTATCTAAAGTAGATGTTCACTTCAAACCGCTGTCCTGGTTTGTTTAAAAGAGGTTCTTTTCTCTTATTTACAGTAGTCAGTTCGCGGCAAAGAATAGTGAGCAGTGCCAGCGTTTTCTCACAAATCTGATGGCACAGTCAGTCCATGCTCAATTTTTGCCTTTTAGAGTGAGCTGCTACTAAATTACCCTGATTGGACTTGATTATTGGCTCTGTGGGAGCAATTCTTGATCCTGCCTGAGTAGTCTCTGTCGCTGGAGTGGGGAAAGAGTATGGCTCAACAACAGTCTCTGTTCAGTGAGAGCCACGTCTGTGGGGGGCCAAAGGAAATGCCATTCTGTCCTAGGCCAGAATGATGTTGCCTATGACATGTGGTCATGTGGATGTGTTGCGTGTGTGGTCTAACCTAGGAAGGAGTCTTAGAATGGAAGGGATAGTTTGTGGGGAGGAGAAAAGATTATCATTTGACATTGGTTTGCTCTCTAGTGCATAACTATAGAGATGTGGACAAATGACTATAGAAATTGGTTTCTGGTCTCTTGGAGCATAGGGCTACTGGCTAAATTACTGTCATTCCTGAACACTCACTCCCAACAATGCTTGACTAGCAGGTAGGTAATGTACCTACCAAGTTAGACGTGAGAGTAGTTTCTTGCCCCTTTCTTGGAAGCAGCTGGTATTGGCTACTGGTGGACCACTGGTCTGGTGCAGTATTGCAGTCTCTATGTTCCTAAAATGTTAACCCTACCTTCAGCTGCTGCGGCCAAGAAGTCAGTTTCCGTATACACTGTATCGGAGAAATGTAAGAAACAGATGCTGTTACTAATCACCCCTTCAGTTCATGCATGGCCTTCCTAACTATAGGGCACCTCAGAAACACCCTTTCATTCACACTGTATCTGTTGAATGATCAGTTTTTTCCCTTAGTGGTAAAAATGAGCTTTGAGGCCTCTGAATAATTCCACTGATTCTAGTTCTGGAAATCTTGTTTGTTTTTTGGAGAACATGACTGAAGCTGGAGTGTGATTGCAGAGTTTTTGTGGCTCTGGCTTCTGTGTGTTAGAAGGCAGTGCAGTAATTTGTCCGTAATCCCCAAACTCTGCAGGGAGGAATAATGTGAATCACTGTGAAAAAGTGTAGGCTGTATGATAACAAAGCTGTCTGCCAGGAACTGATGCCAACTCAGGAGGTTACATTGAAGAATCTTCTAGAAGAGGTTTAATTGATCAGGTTTTGTTACATTACTGAAGAGCACAGTCTGAATGCAGTCAAGTAATGAATGGCATATTGATAAGAAATTCAGAGTGGTATTGTTTTTCATGGGTTTCCCTGACGGTTTCTATGGGGACAAAGACGCATTTCCCGTCTGAGTACCACTGCTGCCCTCTGATTGCACTTCTGTGGTTTCATTCACCAGTAATGGGAAAGCGTTCACAGGCAGAATAGCTTCCCCTTTTTAAATAGCCTTGATTCAGGGTTGTATTTTTTTTAATGCATTAGGCTAATGCGGTGTTTTATCAATGATCTGATAGATGCATAATGTTCTTTTTCCAAGTGCTTATTCAGTCTCTGCATTAAAACTTGAAATTATGTACTATAATTATGCAGGCCTTCACAAAAGTCTTTGTTGCTCTACAATACATGTCTAAAGTGACTCTCATCTGGCTTTGGCAGTTGTGTACATCTGAACTTTAGGGATTAATTTTGCATCAGCCATTCCTATAGTACTTTTTAAACACTGTTCCTGTTTCTGTCAAGTGGATTTATTGGGAGAAAGGAAGGATTTTAACTGCAAAATTAATTTTTTTTAGTTTTCTTTTATTCCAAATTGGTAACAACACAATGTGAAGAGTTTCAAAACTGATCATGAATTCATTTTAAAATACTTGCTCTAGCCTGCTAAGAATCAAATTTAGGCTTGTCTGTTTACTCTGAAACTGGATGACTTTCCTACCCTTTGCACAGAAACCTACATTTTCAGGAATGACTAGACAGCCCAAAATTGCTAATGTGACGTGCTTTAAAAGGGTGAGTACTCATGCCTTCTGAAAATCAGATGTTTTAAGTTAGACACTCCAAAACAGAGGCATCCAAAAGCTCTTGTCACTTCTGAAAACAAAGGCCAGATTATTTTTCTCCATTGCTTTAAGTACTAAGGAGGTTGGGTTTCTCTCTTTTCTCCACCGAACTCACTGAATATGGGTCTTGGCATCTAAAGCGTTTGGAAATACCTGCACATATTCTGTGTCTGTGTGTAGACAGCTTTATCATATGATTGGTTTCCTCATACCCTTAATGTTGTTCCCCAATAGGTAAAATTTTTTCATTGTTGTAAATTCATGCTGGTCTTAGTGATCTTTCACAAAAGCAGCCTAGCTAACTAAAATGTCCGAGCAGTTCATGGTATGTGAGTAGGTGCTAATTTATGTTCAGTACACCTGATGTGGAAGAACTTAAGAAAGCAAGCTACTAGTTTTATACAAAGTGAAATGCAAATATACTAGCTTGCATGTTTAGTGATCACCTTCACTGAAACACTGCTTCTAGCAGGGCCACCATTTCCTTGCTTTAATCCATAAATAAAAAAGAGAGAGAGAGTGTGTGTGTGTTTGTAAAATATATATATATAAAAAGATTCGAGGTGGTCTGTTTGTGTTTCCTGAAGTCCACTCTGTTCAGAAGGATGAAAACATGGCTGTTTGCTTCATTCACTCATAGATTACAGTGGAGCAAGCAAAAAATGGTCAGCTGCTCTTCAGTTTACTAGTTTAAACCAAACTTGCAATAGCAGGCATATAGGGCTTGATCCTGTAATGCAGGGCACCTTGCATAAGGCTCAAGGTCATAGTAAGGTTTTCTGTTTCCAGTGTGTGTGCGCGTTGCTTGCTTTTATAACAAAGGAAGCCTCTTCTCTCATTGGATTTCTTAGGAATCAAATATTTTTAAAGGGAGAGGAGCAGTCTTTCTGGTCCCACAGCATCAGTTTTATATGGCACCACTCAGTCACAAGAACATAAATGCTTGGGAATTCAAATAACTTGGTTATAAAAGTAAAAAAAAACACACAAAAAATACTCACTAGTTCGTCTTTCTCTTTTTAATCCAAAGCTCTATTGGAAATGTAAAGTATAAGGGAATAAATACCATCTGAGTGTCAACAGTACAGGGAAATATGTAGGGGTGCATGTATTGGATTCCCTCCCACTAGTTGTTTATAAATAGAATACTCCTCTCCAGCCTGTGTGTGTCTGTGGTGGTGGGGGGTGTATTTTACTCGGTTAGTTAACAAAGGTGAACTGATGGCTTTGCTGCTTGGCAGTTTAGTGACCGAAGTGCACATCTGAGTAACTCTGCTCTACATCTTGGTGGAAAATATGACGAGCTACAGTACTGGGACCACCAGTCATGTCTCTGCCTTCAATTTCAGTCCCACTTTGCCCTGTGCTTTTTCTCTCCTGTCCTTTGTCCTTTTCTCTCTTCTCTCTCTCGTCTTCCCTCCTTTTCTATTCTCCTGTTTAGATAGAGGAACAAGTGTATATTTAGGATTGCAGAGGAAATCCTACCAGCATTCTTAGTCAGCTTCCCTCTTCAGTCCTTTTGTGCATAAAGAGGTTCTGAACTTGACACAGAAGGAAGCTGACCGTGATCTTGCAACTTTTCCTGTTTTGAAGTATAACTGCACTGGATTATTATTTGGAATTCTAAAGGTTGGTTGCCTGTCCATTGCCACCAGAGGTGTCTGTAAGCCGGCAATGGGTAGTTAATTAGGAAGCTAATGCGTGGCACACATCCCATCACTGTGCACTAAGGGAGAAGACATTGGCCTATTTAATCATAGAATAAGCTGCCTTTATGTACTGTATTTAGGAGTCAGGAATTCTGAATTAGGTATTTATGACTTCCTTATTCGAGGCATGTTGCCAAAAGGGCTTTGACCTCGACTAGTAAATGTCTGTAGATGTCGAAATGGTCTGAGGGTGGTTGGAGAGTTTATAGAGCAGTCTGCTATATAGCACTTTACAACAGAATGCCCTGACTGGCTTTACAAGTGTCGCCCTGAGCCATCCTGGATCCAGTTCTAAAGCCAACATGGGTCATGGTTGCCTTTACTACACAAGCCCAAGCAAAGTTCTCAGTAAACATTTAAGAAATAGGACTCCCTTTTTGTGTCTTAATACTTAGCAACAAGGTGCTTTGTAATGAAGGGCTGCGGCCTGCAGTCTGTTCACAGCCCCACCTGTGAATTTATGGTTTTGGAATACTGTCTTGTACAGGGCCTGTTCTTGTCCTGGGGCCTACCAGGGATCAATGATGACAAGAGACTAGGACCATATTAGCCAATGTTGGGTTATGATCCCTGATGTGAATGTTTTACATTGAACACTCTGTCTCATAAAAGAAAATCCTGATTAAATGTCATGCTTCTTTTCCATTCAGAGAAGAAGGATTCCAATGTGCTTGCATTACACTAAAATTGTTCCTAAAATACCTGTCATTACTGGCGAATAAAATCTATAGACTAAAGGGTAACTAGTGTCAGTGTCCCATCTGTCAGTGAAAAGGGATCTCAACTTTAAATGCTATATAGATATGTACAGTTAGACTGTACTAATACAGTAATGTAACAAGGAAGCTTGGAGTCATTTTTCACTTTAGTTTGAAATAAAAAGAGAATTTGCCACTGCAGAGATTATTCTTGCATTGTGCTAACAAGTGCATGACACTTCAGATATGAAGAGCTTCCAATCTAGATACGCCATTTATATGGTCCTGCTGAAAATCGTTTTTTGTTAATCTGTCCATCACAAAGAACTGTATTGCCTTCCTTCTTTCTCTTGATTCCCCTAAGCAGGATAGTCTTGTTTTAATCTGTTAAATACCATTTTAACATACCTAACTAATGTGATCCTATTTAAAGGAATAAAGGAATGTTTGGGAAGAGTTAAATTTTATTTGTATAGTTCATTCTTCCTGTATTGTGTGTTGGGGTTAAAGAGAGAAGATATTTTAAGGTGAGATTGTGACTTAATTATTCCAATTAACTTCAATGGGACTAATGTGAGTGACTGTTCACCAATGTGAATAAGGGAGCTGTACTCTAGCCCTTAGCTAGTATGTACCTTTTTGGTCTATGTGAGGAAAAGGCTATGTTAATTATTACTAGTAGATTATTACTGTACCAGCTGCTCCTTGATTCTGAGCTTTATCCTCTTTCGGATGTCACTTCACCATACAGACTGTAAGTGCTTCATCTGAAAGTTTTAGTCAATTTGTAATAAAAAAAATTCTGTAGTTTTTGTAAGCTAGAAGCTATCTCTTGAGTTTTAGTGAACTGGGTAATTTCCCTCTGGAAACAAAGAAACCACCCTAACTTGCATAATAAACGGGGAAGAATCAATGCCACAAGAACAATCTAAAACACCCCCCACTCCCGTTTGTTACAATCTTAGTGAACTTGGCAATGAAAGACTCCACCAAGAGCAAGAGCTCTGGAATGACTTCTCAGGCATACCTTACTATAGTTAACTGAAGTCTTGTTACCAAAAAGTGTAGGCTCGTATGATTGGGGTTATATTTATTCTCTTAATAAAATCAAGTGTCTGAGTGGGAGGGAAGAGACAATGCACATGTTACTATAAGTAAAGGAAATCTTAGCCTGAGAATGGGGATTCCAAGCTGATGCACCTTTTTAGGATTATTGATTTTTCTGACTTATTATTATCATAATTGTGTAACTGCAATAGTCTGGAATTCATCAGTGGGTTTAATGGTTGCCTCTATTTTCTTGCCCTACAGGACTAGAGTAAAATTGGAAAGTCTAGAAGATGCGTATATTTTACGAGGAAATGATGACTCTCTTTCTGATAAGCATGGATGCCCGGCCTACGTGAGTCCAGAGATCTTGAACACAAATGGCAGCTACTCTGGCAAGGCAGCAGATGTATGGAGTCTAGGTGTCATGCTTTACACAATGTTAGTTGGACGCTATCCTTTCCATGACATTGAGCCTAGTTCTCTCTTCAGCAAGATCCGTCGTGGGCAATTTAACATTCCAGAGACTCTTTCCCCCAAGGCAAAATGCCTTATACGTAGCATACTGCGCCGGGAGCCATCGGAACGGCTGACTTCACAGGAAATTCTGGACCATCCCTGGTTTTCTACAGATTTTAATGTCTCTAATTCAGGATATGGTGCTAAGGAAGTATCAGATCAGCTGGTGCCTGATGTCAACATGGAAGAAGATTTGGACCCATTTTTTAACTGAGCACAAAGACTGATGTTCAGAAGGTACAATGACCTAGAGATGGTCACATGAAGGAGTCCTTCCTGACCGTGTTAAATCACATCCTGCATCAGCCTAGCTTGGTAGCAAAAGACACTTGGAGTTCCTTGGTTTGAGAAGGAATCTCCACAAGGAGCTAATATAACAAATGTAGCATGGGGACAGATTTTGGGGGGAGGGAGCCTTGCTATCAGGTTAGATTGATTTGGAGGGCGGGGCGGGAGGCAGCATGGAGCAATTGTAGCTTCTCACCTTTTGGAGCCAAGGAGACTGACTGCACATGCCAATTCCAGTGCAGCTGTATCCCTCCTATTTCTGTTTCATTAAAATAGTTGCAGTTCACAACAAGTAGAGAAACTTTTTGCCTCAACACGCATCTTGGCATCGCACTGTTAAATATTTAACTTCAGCCATTATTCAGGGAAAGTTCAATTGGCAACTCTTTTTTTTTTTTCTTTTTCTTTTTTTTAAAATCTGATGTCTAATAATTAACGGGATTCATTTAAGAAAAAATTAGATGCACATAGACATGAAAAGTGGGTGCTAAAAAAATAAACAAAAGTTCAGTTCATGTCTCTTGATAGCTATTTTCAACTCATATTTCTTCTAAATATACTACTTAATATTCTTGTCAGGAAATGACATTTTAATGCTTTGTTCCCTTAAGGGGAAATAACTGTCATTTAACAAGCTGTTCTGTTTTGTGTCAAATGGTTTGTTGCAGGAAGCTATTATTACTCAAACTTCCAGATGCATTACTGCTATAATAGTAAAAGAAGAAAAGAAAACCTGTATTATTTCTAAAGGGTTTGAAATACTGGCTGCCATGTTTGCCATGCTGCATGTGTGTGACTGTAGAGGGCAGAAAGCCCTTGTATCAGTTCTAGATTCAGAACCAACCTTTTGTTTAACTGACTGGCCCACATGTAAATAGAGGGCTCTTTATTGAAGAAAAACATTAACATTTTTCTTTTGAATTCCTCTTGAGAAGGCAACTGTTTTATTTCTTTGGTTTTGGGGGGTTATTTTGTTATGCCCTGAATAAGAAATAAAAGGGTATTAATAAGCTGAACATTATTGTAATATCGATACTTCTCCCGAAACATACACAGTAATATGCACCTTTTTGTATTGTCAAGACTTACTCTATTTATTGAAGAAAATGTCACAGTAGTGATGTATTAAGCCAGTACTTCAATTACGGGTTGACTTGGGATGACATGTTACATGCTGTAGTTAACACATTTCTTTTCTGTTCAGGTATT
Organism: Chelonoidis abingdonii; assembly: GCF_003597395.2. Classification (NCBI taxonomy): domain Eukaryota; kingdom Metazoa; phylum Chordata; order Testudines; family Testudinidae; genus Chelonoidis; species Chelonoidis abingdonii. Next base: position 29,256,990 of record NC_133771.1, on the reverse strand, counting down.
TCTGTCCCTGAATAACTTTTTATTTAGCTTTTTTTCTAGATAGCTTTATTTGATTTAGACTGGCAAATGGTTTTTAATTACTGCTTTTATATTGCTGTATGATATTGAAATCTCTTGGCATAAATATTTGTGTTTCCAGTACCTCAGTTGTTCTGATATTACTGCCTGTATACGTTTTGTGAAGTGGTCATGTTTTTTGGGTAGGTACATGTGGACTCTGTAGTATGTAAATGTTACTTGAATTTGTGCTCAATTATAGTATGTGGCATGTGCGTACAGCTGCTTGGCATTTGACGTATGGATGCTATTTGCCTGCCCTGCAGGGAAGTTACGGTCCCACTCTCGAAGATGTTTCACGGGCCTTTATCAAAAGATGAAGCTAGCTGCAGCTGACCTGCCTTGGTTCTATTTTGGTAACTAAGAATATAAAGGGAGTATGTTTTTAGACTCTGAAGATGGTGCTGTGTCAAGAAGGACTTTTTTTTTTTTTTTTTTTTTTTTTTTTAATTTTATAAGTACCTTGTAGGAGGAAAGATTGGTGATGTGCATGGTGGGGTTTTACTGCCTCTGGTGCTTTGTCATGTATTTGGTTTAATGTTTTTGTCCTAATCTCTTCAATAAATAAAATTGTGCATATTTAACTAAACCACAGTTGTGAAGGATTTTTTTTATATCTTCCACACTTCTGCAGCAATCTTGCCCATTTCTCATCATTTAGCTTGTATCATCTCCAAACTGCTGCTAAGTGCTCATTAAACCTGTAAAGACAGGCCTCAGATAGCTTATCAAAGAACGCTTAAGTCTTCAGACCTAAATGTCACAGTTTAACTTCTGCGAATGAAATTAGTTTTCTTGAGGCCTGCTAAGATGTCAGGATAAGACAGTTTCCTCTTGGTGCACCTGAATAGCGTCCATTAATGAGAGTTATGCTTCTCCAGTGAGACAATGTAATTTCTTTGCAGGATGAATGTGCTGTCTTGCTCCTCAAGTCAAGAGGAAATACCGATAATTACCAAAGTCCAACATGTCATGGTACCCCTAAATTCCATACCACAGGAGCTAAAGCCATGGCTGAGGAAAGCACTGTCTTTGTTTTGCACTTGAGTCTCCTACCCTTACTCATGTTGATTAGTACTTTACTCCTCAAGTGCTTCAGTTGTTCTCAGTAGAAGGTGCATTTCAGGGTGTACGAGTAAGGTTGTTGGAATCTGAGCTTTCATGTATAAAATAGTGCAGGGTTCTGAAAAAAGCATTCTGTTCTGGGCATGTCTGCTGGCGTGAAGAGCCACTGCAGACCAGAATTCACACCTAGAGTAACGCTTCAAAATAATGGTACATTCTGTGAAAATCCACTCCTTGGTACATATTACAGCCATTAATACCATGTTGGCTAATTCTGTACCACGCTGGTTCATCCTAGTTTATTTTCTGGCACACGTCTTATATGCTGGGTGGTTGTTGTTTGAGAAATACAAATTGATCTTCACAGTGACGTCCTACAATGTCATTAATATGTGGAAACTCCTAGAGAAATTAGCTTTTAAATGATTTTTGTGTCTGCAGCCAGGGTTTAAATTACTTGAAACTCTTTCAAATCAAACTCCTACAATAAATGTGCTTTATAGGAAAAAGCAGATTGTGATCCTGCACAAAAAAGGAGATTTGGAAGAGGGGGGTGTCTCTTCCCTTCCCCTTCTTCCCACCCAACACTCACATAAACACCCACCAATCTACCCCGAAACTTATGCAAACAGCTTCTGTTCTGTTTGGGTGGAAATAGTTGGATTTAATTTTACGACAACCTGTATGCTTTCTTTTTCAGTGCCAGTAATTATATGAAAAAAAAAATGTGGCTGACTAATGACTGCTCATTTGCAGTGATTTATATTAAACAATAAAGTATGCTTGATGCTGCTGTGAAGGAAGCCTTTGGCACTGGGAGTCAATTTCTTTATGCAATGCTGATGGAGTGCCTTATCCTTGTAGCCTGAGCTCTGAACTTTCCGGAACCCAGAGCTTAACCTTGGAAGGGCTGGTTTTCAAATAGTTTGTCTTTTGGCTTTTTTTCAATTTAATCTTATAGGTGCATTTAGTGTTCCTGAAAGTAGTAGTAGTTAGGGATCAGGCATCATGGTATCTTCCCAATGGCTTTGCTAATACAGGTCAAGCCTGACTTGGATGCTAACTGCTATTCCAGACTTGGTACACTCCTGAGCAAAGACTGCCAACCTTGTTCAGTGAAGTGTTGGTTCGTTCTGTGGGCAAGTGTCTAACAAACTAGAATGAAAAGCCTCGTTCACAAATGAAATCATTCATCAGGACACAACCCTACAGCCAGTTTTCAGAGACAAAAAGCTACCAGTATTGCAGTATTTACTGTGGTGGTTTTTAATGCAGGCAACTTTTCTTGTGACTTTCTCATCCCAGAGGACATAAACAACTTAGTCATTCATTCACCACAGTTGTATCATGTGTGCTGATCACATTGAATTATGGAGGTGCACCAACTTAGTGAATAAACATTTAAATTATAAATAATCTCTTCGTGAAAAAACAGTAAAACCTGTCACTTGTGCTTCCAAAAAAAGAGTTCTCTTTTAAAAAAATAAAAAATCCCACACTTTCCTGGCAGGCAGCAAAAGGAAGGGTATGTAGTGTGATGCCAAGGGAAAATTATTGGGAAGGGAAAAAAATACTGTTCACCCTGAAATGATTATATAGAAATTGGAAATGCGTGAGTGAGCTTTGTGACTAATAGCATAATGAATACCAAAAGAATTACTAATGATTGGTTCCTTATTCTTTAAAATTTCTCCTAAGCTTTCTATCGAAGAAACTCGCTAATTTAATAACTGTCAATATAGCCAAAAACTTGACCAACTTTTAACTGTCCTGTCCAAATATTAGAAGTTATTACTAATATGATGAGGCAAATTCAGAAGCAAGTCTGTGAACCACAGTGTAAGTCACCTGTAATGTGGTATATTTCTACCTGTAATACACAAAGCATTTTACAAGAGGGAATCATAAATTATAGGGTAAAATAGACCACTTCCCATGTTAACTGGCATCCTTCTTAACATCCCTGTATTAGGTACTTTTCCTGTTACATCCTTGTCCTCCAGTTCCTTGACTTTTGAGTTGAACCAATATAGATAGACTCATTGGTTAAAAGCCTGACTATTGAAGTCAATTAGTTTTTCTGTTGACTTCCATAGGATCAGGATTTGGAAACTCAGTGGACCAAATTCAGGGGATGTGTAGGTTTGATTATGCTGGCAAATGGGTGTGAATCTAAGGGACAAACTCTGCTCAGAGATATACCAGAGTAAATCCTTAGTAATTCCAATTCAATGACATGCCAGTGTAACAGCACAGAAATTTGACTCTTAAGAGTCTAAATTGGTATACCTGACATTCAGAGTGGGCAGGAAGAAGGTGTTGGTTACACCAGCTCATACTTCTCTAAATTCAGGTAGACTTTCTTCTGAATTCGGCTTAGTGTAGCCTTGGTAGAGCAACGGACCACAACTTCCTGACACAAGTGTTTCCTTAGCACAGGGGTCAGCAACCTTTCAGAAGTGGTGTGCTGAGTCTTCATTTATTCACTCTAATTTAAGGGTTTGCATGCCGGTAATACATTTTAATGTTTTTTAGAAAGTCCCTCTCTATAAATCTATTATATAACTAAACTATTGTTGTATTGTAAAATAAATAAGGTTTTCAAAATGTTTAAGAAGCTTCTTTTAAAATTAAATTAAAATGTTGATCTTATGCCGCCGGCCCGCTCCGGCTGCTGCTGGTCTGGGGTTTTGTTCACCTGGGCCAGCAACGGGCTGAGTGGGGCCTGCGGCCAGGACCTCGGCTGGCAAGGGTCCGGCAGCCAGAACCCCAGACCGGCAGTGGGCTGAGCGGCTCAGCCCACTGCTGCTCAGGGGTTCCATCCACCGGCTCCTGCCAGCCGGGATCCCGGCTGCCAGACTCTCTCAGCCCGCTGCCAGTCTGGGGTCCTGGCCCTGCCCACATACAGTGGGTACCTACCTTCTCCCTGGTTCTGGCCATTCTCTTCCTCTCGCTCCACTGAGCTGAGGGTGAGAGTGCACTGAGCACAGGACTAGAGATGAAGGGTCTGGCCAGGAACTAGAATGAGAGAGGGGGTTCAGGGTTGGGGGAGGAGGTTTGGGTGTGGGGTACTTATTTGAGTAGCTCCCATCTGGTGCAAGGGGTGCAAGTGGGAATGTGGGGGGGGGGCGTGCAAGAGCTCCCATTTGGTGCCCAGGGTGGGGATGTGGGGGGTGCAAGAGTCAGGATGTGGGGGGTGCATGGAGGGTTGGGGAGCTGGGTATGTGACAGGGGTGCAAGAGTCAGGGCAGAGGGCTGAGGGTATGTGAGGGGGGTGCAGGTGTCAGGGCAGAGGGGCGCTGGGTATGTGTGCAGGTGCCAGAATCAGGGCTGGGGTTGTAGAGGGGAGGTAAAGGAGTCAAGCAGAGGGATGAGTGTGGGGGGGGGCGTACAGGGCTCAGGGCATGGGCCTGGGAGGTGTGTGGGACTCAGGGCTGAGTGTGTGTTTGGGGGGCTCAGGGGAGAAGGCTGGGTGTGTGTGTGGTGGGGGGGTGCGTCAGGGCAGAGCCCCTCTCCTGCGACCCCCAGCCAGCTCACCCACTTGGGGCCCCGTGGCGCACAGCACGAATGCAACTAGCGCCCCTGGCGAGAGAGTCCCCTCTGGCTGTGTCTGGAGGAGTCGCTCCAGACGGCGCATGACCACGCGGTACGCGAGCTCCTCACCCCAAGGCTCTCTGCCCACCACCGATTCCTGCTCGCCCACACCTGCTACACGCTGAGTGCCGCCGGGCTGTCCGCTCCTCCCAACTCGCAAACAGCAGGTACTGGGCCATGGCCGTTGCTGGGCGCCTCCTCCCCGGGACACTCAGCAGCTGCCGCCGCCAGCTTCTCTCGCCTCCACCGCCTCTGCATACTGCCGCCGGGAGTCGGGACCAGGTCCCGCCGCGAACCCGCTCCCCCAGCGGGCCGCCAATCCGCCATGGCGAGCTGTACCAAGGTGGCCCAGGTGAGCGGGCCCCTCTGCGTCCCCGGGCAGGGCTCCTTGCCGGGCGAGGAGACGCGGGAGCCCACGGGCAGGTCGCTGAGGCGGCTCCTCTCTCGGGGGGCACGGGCCTGCCCCTCACTCGCTGTGTCCCCTTGGGACTCCGGCAGGCAGCAGGGTGCCATTAAAAATTGGCTCACGTGCCGTCTTCGGCACGTGTGCCATAGGTTGCCAACCCCTGCCTTAGCACAACATCTATCCCCTCCAGGGGAAAAAATTGATCTTGATATAGTAACCTATAGAAAGTAGTAGGTCAATTGACAATCTATTTCTGCACATGATATTGTTTCTCTCTTCCACAAACAAGTTGGTCTAGTAAAAGATATCTCCCTGCCAACATTCTGGGATGCAGTTCGGACTAGTGAGGGGTTGTCACTGTCTGCCTTATAATCCCCAGGGCCTGAAATGAGGTGGGAAGTGTGACCCTAAACACACCTATTATATTCACACCCAACATACTATTGTAATAATCTTTGAACAAAATGCGCCTTGTGTGGTATCACTGGAAAAACTAAACTCACTGATCATTAATATTCTTGTATGAAGTATGTATGTGGTGTGTGTTAAGAATTATGGATATATGTTGTAATTATGAGTAAAGTGTGTTTAAACCAGGCATGTCAGAGGGATTTGTTAAACAGGTCTATCCTAAACAAAAGAATGTAGGTTTACCTTAATTTATATATAAACAGTAAATAGGGCCATCAAACTAACAAGGGGGATGGGAGGTGGAATTGCAGGAAACAGAACGATTTGCTGTTTAGCAAACACCAGCAGGAGGAGAAAGAGTGTGGAGCTTCCTTCATCACCAGACTCCGGGTTACCTCCCTCACAGCTTGAATTAACTTTACTTTGAGGGGTAACCTTCAGAAGAATCAAAGGTTTGCAGGTTTATAAAAGAAAGGAGTAGAATACCCTTAGTTCTCTCTTTCACCTAAGAAAACAGACGAACCAGCGCTTTGGGCTTCTGGAGGAGATCCTGACAAGGGTTGGAGGATCGGCCATTTTGCTGGAAGACTGGGTGAGAAAAGCCATCACGAAAAAACCTGTACCTTGCTAGACTGTTTTGTGTGTTTTTCCTGTATTTGTTTGTAACAGCCTCTGATTTTATTTCTTTTACTTGGCATCACTTAACCTATATCCGATGATCAGTAAATGTTTTATGTTTTTATATAATGTAGTAAACATATATCAGAGCTATGTTTGTAGGGAAGGGTGTATTTACCCCAATTAAGTTAATAAGTTGTGTTGTGCTCTTGTTGGCTTTCCTGCAGATCCTGCAGTGTCCGTTTGCTCCCCCATTAGCCTCAGCATCGTGTCCTGCCTCCACTCTTCACGCTCACTTAATTCTTTCCTGGCCTTTGCCACTGAATGCCTCTATGCATTAAGCTGTGCCCAATCGGTATGGGAGGACAGCATCAGCTCGGAAAACATGTTATCGCGAGTAAGTTTTTTTCGCCTTCTATATCTGCGATAACCTCAGGGACGGAGATGATAGGGGGAGAGTAGAAACAGTTGCACTTGGGGGAGATAAAAAGGGAGAGTAGAATTTAAGATAATACATTTCTGAGAACAAAAGGGAGACTCTTTCACAGTGAATGAAGCAATTCACAGCAGACAGCACATGTGCTTTAGATACAAGGTCACATTTTGCCTTTTATGTTGAGCACCTGCCGGTATGGTGACACATCACACATGGCTGGGCAACAGAATTCGGTTTCCAGGCAGTCATGGTTAGCCAAAAGGTACGTAGGTTTGGCTTCTAATGCCTTCATAACATTGGAATGTTTTCAAGCTGCAGCACCCTCCTTTCCCAGAGCAAGCAATGGGCTGGGTTTCACATTTAAAAGGAGGGACTATGGTTTTTGGGTGGATGTGCAGCACACACATACCCCCACCCCACCACATAGCTATTCTCTGGGATGATCCCGTCTCCCCTCCCACCTGCTGCGTGGCTATTCTCTGGGATGATCCCTTCTCTCCTCCCACCCGCCGCGTGGCTATTCTCTGGGATGATCCCTTTTAGCCAAGCGCAAACAGACCAGCATGAACGGGGTCCTTTTATTGTTCCCTTACAAAAATTCCCCTATTTTAATCGGGTGACCATGACCGTTATCACTCTACTGAGGCTAACACAGAAAGATATAGACCGAATGTTGCTTGAATGTGACCAAAACCCAGAACCATTCATTGCCATGCTTTGTACTGTGTTGATTCCAGAATACTTGCTACTGGCTTGGCATGGTAAAGTGTCCTACAGTGGAGGATGAAATAAGGCAGCCCTCCCCAGAAACCTTCTGCAAAGGCTTTCAGAGTACCTCCAGGAGAGCTTCATGGAGATGCCCCTGCAAGATTCCCGCTCCATCCCCAGACATGTGAACAGACCTTTCCAGTAGCTGTACTGGCTGCAAATGCATCCCAAGTCTTCAGGGCAAACCAAACATTAAACACTATTGCTTTTAAACCCTGTACTGTAGTTGCAAATGTGCACTCACCAGAAGTGCCTTCTCCAGCTTCAGGGTCTGGGATCCCACCTTGGGATGGCATTGGCTCCAACGTGAAGAAAAGTTCCTGGCTGCCTGGGAGAACGGATTCACCACTTGCCTGCTGCACATTCTCCTCCTCCTCCTTTTCCTCATCCGCAAAATCCTTCTCCCTGTTGTGAGACTCCCCCCTTGCAGGTGTTGACGGACAGTGGTGGGATAGTGGTAGGGTCCCCACCTAGCATGCCATGCAGCTGGTCATAGAAGCGGCATGTATGGGGCTCTGACCCAGAGCAACCATTTGCCTCCTTTGTCTTTTGGTAGGCTTACCTGAGCTCCTTAACTTTCACATGGCACTGCCGTGTGTCCCTGTTGTAGCCTCTGTCCAACATGCCCTGTGAGATTTTGGCAAATATATTTGCATTTCTTCTTTTTGATCAGAGTTCAGCCTGCAGAGATGCTGCTCGCCATACAGCCATCAGTTCCAGTGTCTCCCTTTTGGTCCATGCTGCAGCTCGTTTGCGATTCTGAGTGGACTGCATGGTCACCAGTGCTGCTGCCATGCTGACCAAACAGGAAATGAAATTCAAAAGTTCCTGGGGCTTTTCCTGTGTACCTGGCTAGTGCATCGGAGTTCAAAGCGCTGTCCACAGTGGTCACAATGGAGCACTCTGGGATAGCTTCCGGAGGCCAATACCGTCAATTTGCATCTACACTACCCCAAATTCGACCCAGCAAGGTCGATTTTAGTGCTGCTCCCCTTGCCGGGAAGGAGTACAGAAGTCGATTTTAAGAGCCCTTGAAGTCGACGGAACAGGGTTGGTTGTGTGGAGGCAGTCATTTTTAAATTGACCTAACGCGGCTAAATTTGACATAACTCCGTAGTGTAGACCAGGCCTCAGGGATATAGTATATCTTTTCCCACAAACCTGACTGCCTATCCCTTGTAGGACCTAAACCTGGTACTGAAAGATCTGACTAGGCCCCCCTTTGAACCTATGGCCATCTGTTCGCTTACATACCTCTCAGTGAAAACAACCTTCCTGATAGTGATTACTTCGGCTAGGAGAAATAGCAGCTCTGATGGTACATCCCCCTCTCACAGTATTCTTTTGAGACAAGGTTACGCTCAGGATGCATCCAGAATTCATCCCAAAGATAACTTCCCCGTTTCACATGAACCAATTGATTAATCTTCCAGTATTCTATCCCAAGCCTCATTGAGACAAGGGAGGCTATATTACACACTCTAGCTATCAAGAGACCCCTAGCCTTCTACCTGAATAGGACGAAGGATTTCAGGAAGTCGCCAAGTCTTTTCCTCTCCATTGTGGAAAGATCCAAAGATTCAGCAATATCAGCCCAAAGACTCTCCAAGTGGATCTCCAACTACATCAGACAATGTTACCAAGTTAGCAATTTGACCCCTCCAGATACTATTCATACACATTCCACAAGGTCAATCTCCTCATCCTTCACCACCTTCAAGAATGTCCCTGTCCCAGAGATCTGTAGGGTGGCAACGTGGGCATCAGTCCACACTTCAGAACACTGTGCCATCACTGGGGACTCCACCTATAATGCCGTCTTTAACTCCACAATGCTGTCAGCTATAACTGACCCAACTCCAAAGCTCAGGAATCACCTACAGTGAAGCACTGATACCAAATTCATGACCATGAAAAACACATCACGGACCATGAAATCTGGTCTTTTGTGTGCTTTTACCATATACTATACAGATTTCATGGGGAAGAAGAGAATTTCTCAAATTGCGGGTCCTGACTCAAAAGAGAGTTGCCGGGGGTTCATGGTATTACCACTCTTACTTCTGCATTGCCTTCAGAGGTAGATGGCCAGAGAACGGCAGCTGTTGGCCAGGTGCCCAGCTCTGAAAGCAGCAACCTACTAGCGGCAGTATGGAAGTAAGCGTGGCAATACCATACCATGCCCCCCTTACTTCTGCGCTGCTGCTGGCGGTGGTTCTGCCTTCAGAGCTGGGATCCTGGCCAGAAGCCGCCACTCTCCAACTGCCCAGCTCTGAAGGCAGCACCACCGCCATGAGCAGCGCAGAAGTAAAGGTAGCAGTACCACAACCCCCACAATAACTTTGCGACCCCCCCCCCCACACAACTCCTTTTTTGGGTCAACACCCGTACAATTACAACACCATGAAATTTCAGATTTAAATAGCTGAAATAATGAAATTTACGCTTTTTAAAATCCTATGACCATGAAATTTGTAGGGCCCTAATGATAGGGATACTACTCAGAGAAGAAGTTGTTACTCAACTTGTGCAGTAACAATGATTATTCTTCAGCATTTCCCTGTGGGTGCTTGTAGTGAGGTAGACTGGTCCTCCCCAGACTCAGAGGAAGAGGGTGGCTCCATCCCCTTGTGGGCAGAGCCCTACCCCTAGCTCCGCTCTTGGAGGTCAAGGGACGGGGCTGGAAGTATGAAGGTGGGACCTGGAAGCTCAGTAGGGGCCCAGCCACTGGACAGATGTGTCCCCTGAGCACTCGCGCTAGGAGGTGGCAGCAGGCCCACAGAGTGCAGACGACTGGCCCAGACCAGTGCGGACTCCTGGATGACCCGGCCCTACAGGAAGCAGATGACTGGTCTGGACCCCTGGACAACCCGACCCCGCAGGAGACAGATGACTTTTTCAGCCCCAGCAGAGCTTCTGCTGGCAACTGAGACCCCCACTGATCACCCTACCCTCACTGGACCAGCAAGTACCCTTGGAGAGGGGAAAGTTGAATTGTCCCAGGGGTCATAGACCGCTGTCTGGCTGCATCGTTGACAGAGGGTGAGTCAGCATGTTGCGGCTTGGATCCATGCTCATGCAGTGGCAGACCCCTCTGCCACTCTGAGTGCCCTGGGCCGGGATGCAGTGCAGTGGGAGGGCCTGCATCCCCCCTGCCATCCTAGTGGTGGGTGGCAGTCTCCGCATCCCTCAGGCTAGCTGAAGTAAAGCCTAAGTTAACTGACTTTGTTGCAGCCCGACCTGAGTGACTTTGTTTCCTGCCCCGCTCTGAACCAGAGCTTGGGCTCATTAGCTGCTTGCAGCCCCACCTGAGTGCAGGTGGAGCTGAGAGACTTTATTTACTGCCTGGCTCTGAACCAGAGCCTAGGCTGATGGACTATTTGCAGCTCCACCTGAGTGAAGGCTGGAGGAGGCACTTGGGCTGCCTGGAGGCAGCCAGGGCAAGAAAAGGAACCAGGTCCAACCCCCTTGCCAGTGATTAAGGACCATTTCAGACTGCAGTTTGCCACTGAGAAAAGTGGCCAGATAACTACTGGCAGTAGCCACTGAGGCAAGGTGAGTGTAGGGGGTCAAGGTTCCCCAGGAGGAAAGATCCAGAGTGTGAGGACACTGCTGTGAAGCAGGACTCCAAGGTAAGGGGCACCGTGGTCTGGGAGGGATGTGGGGCTTGAACTGGTGGAGATAAAGTGACTGCAGAGGGGTAGGGGAGAAACCGGCCAGAGGAGGGCGCTCCTGAGCTGGATGAGCTAATTCCGGGATTGACCAGCAAGAGGCGCAGTGGCGGTGAGTGCCCCGCCCTGCTACAGTGCTCCACAACCTACTCTCCTCCCCTCTACTTCCTAGTTCTTGTCAATGACTCTGTGGTTGAGAAGGAACTAAAGGGAGTTAGCCTGTGCGTGCTGACTGCCCTCATGGTGGGGCATGAGGATGGACAGTGCATGTGTGGGCCTAACGGACACTGCTACCAATATTCTTCGATCAGTAGTGCAGGGATGCAGACAGACCAGCAGTGGAGTCCCCATAGGGGGACACATCTCGAAGAACGATCATTACTGCACAATGTGAGTAACTTCATTTCTCTGAATGGAAATGACTGGACACGTCAGAGCATACAGTTTGGGGAAATTCAGGACTGGGAGTGTGTTGGGGTCACCTTGCTGGTTGTCATCCAAGTGGGTAGAAGCCAGTGTGGGGCTGTAGCCAGGCAGTTGGGGTCAGAGTTGGTGAAGCAGGGCTCGCTTGCATAGCACACAGACACAGAATATGACATGCATGCTTGTTGCGGACTGTAAGTGTCCCAGACAGAGAGCTGCAGTAGCAAACCCTTGTGAGGCACTCAGGGTAAGAAGTGACAACCTCTCACTGGTCTGAATTGCACCCCGAAGGGTTAACACTTCCCCAACCTTCTCCCCTTTGTATCCTGGGACCAGTACAGCTATTACACCACTGCAAACATTAAATGCATTTCTCAAGTAGGAGTTGGCAACATACTAAGTACAAAAATAAAACTTCAGCCAGACTTACAATACATCACAAGGTGTTTATCTTCATCTGATTAGGTTCGGAAAATACGTCCTGCAGAGCGAGCATACAAAGAGGGAAATGGTATTTTGATCACTACTTCACTTCTTGGCATCCCAACAGAGCAGTCACTTATGGGAAAGCCATGATACTTAGTGTGAGATACAGGGTTTTGCAGATAGTGGAGTTACACTAGGAATAAATTTGGACCTACACTATCTCCCAATGTTTCTATAAAACATGTACATTTAGTTTTGACATATAAATGTTTGATTCTTCATGGTCTCTCTTCACAGGTTGTCATGCAATGTCAGATTTTCTAATTACTGAATCCAGGAAGGAAAAAGGCAGAAACTGGAGCCTGCAATCACCTGAATGTTACGCCATGAAAACAGGGTATAAAGGCTACTCACTTAATAAAAATAAAAACAAAAATAAAAATAAAAATAAAAAGGCATGTTTATTTTAAAGTGTGAGTAGTGTGGGGGCAAAATAACCTATGTGAGGCTTGGAAGGCAGCACACACACAGTGATGGAAAGTAACTAGATTTCTTTCCCTGTTTTTCTTTCAAGACGCTGCTATGATAAACTTGTCTGTAGGAGGTCACTTGCATCTGCCCCTATTCATAGCTATGCTATAAGAGACTTCAAGGTGGCACACTTTATATAGTTGTACTTTTCAGGGCTCTCCAAGATGTCATTTGCTGAGGATAACATCAAGTTAAACACTTGTTTTTGTGTATGTATGTTCCAAGGGAGTAAGCATCTTAGTTTTTTATTCCTTATGGGCCTGATACAAAGTCTATTAAAATAAAAAAAGGGACTTCAGAGGTTTTGGTTCAGGCCCTCTAACTATGCAAACTTCAAAGTAATAGCTTGGTATATCTGTGAAAAGCTGTTCTCTTAGGCCCCAACTCAATAAGCATAGGGTTAAGTGCTTTACCGAATAGGAGTGAACTTAAGTATGTTCTTAAATGCTTTGCAAAATCGGATAAGGTAGTTCAGAATTTCCTTTCAAGTACCTGATCTCACCGTCTATGCATGCTTGTAACTCCCATTGAAGTAAATGGGAATTTTGCATGTGAAAAGGACTTCAAGATTCATACCCTACCTAGCTTATACATGACTGATGCATGTCATTTCAAATCTTTTGTATTCATCCAAAGTTTAGTTATGTTGAATTTTTCTTATATAAGATCTGATGGTTAAAATTTCCCTCTAAGTTCATGACCAGGTGTAAAACAGGGTAGAAACTGGCCCTATATTTTAGAAATCTGAATGCTGAACAGAAATTAGTATCTTGGATCTAAGTGTTTTTTGTACAGTACAATTTGATGTTTCGTATTGTAATCATTCATTTTAAAAGTCCAGTGCGAGATCTCTCTAGTCTTAAGGAGGGAAAAGGAGAAAGAATATTTACTGGATCCCAGCTGACTAATCCAGGTACCTTTATCAATGTGTTTCTCGTATACTACTCACTCATATGTGTAATCACAGTAACTGCAGATTATATCTAGATTTTCCATAGAGTTTGGTTACATTGTTCATTAATCATGTTGGCTTTCAACTTGTTCTGATGAAAGGGGCCTGAGACCTATCATTTAGTAGATCCTTTTACAATGGGGTATTATGAAAGGTGGAATGTATATGTGGAGAAAGGGTCCAACTTCTTGGTGTCTAATAGAGTTGCAGAGGTCAGGCTGTATTGGTTTATAGTTTAATGTAACAAACAGCATGTTATTAAAGTAACCATACACTTCAAAATACTAGGTGCATCAAGTACCTGCACTGCTTCAGTAATTGAAAGCCACTCAAATCAACATATCTAAGGTCACTTGCATGCTATGCCAGATGTTATTTCGTATGCATTATGTGATTTGATCAAAGGAACACATCCTTGAAGTACTACAGTATAGACTGCAACTGGGATTTTACAGCAGAATAAAAATGCCATGAAATAGCTATTTAATTGACTCGGAACTAGTTGTCTTGTGTAATTCAAGCTAGGTAGTCGCTTTCACATCAGGAGAAACCTTTGAAATATTTCCATTGCTGTTGAATCCAGGACTTTGCTGAGTGACATTCGCATGCTGGTTTGATGGTGATGGTTGTGCCTTGGCACATAACAGGGCAGACCACAAGAATGTTGTCATCACTTGCTCTTGTGATTCAGAGAAATTCACTGATAGCTTGGTGCCATCCACAGCTGATGAAACTGGAATTCTGAGGTTCATATACAATTTTGTTCCCTCCTGCTGACCAGGCCATCAACACAACCATGACTTATTCATAGGATGAAAGTTTACCCACTTGCAGAGAGCAAGCACAAGGACTCATCACCAGATAAGTCCTAAAAAAATAGGTTTACTTGGAACTCAGGTGGTGCAAAGGCCTTGCTCTTGTCACGTGCACAGTGGTGAATTTCATTCTGTGTGAAATTTGTCTACTGCTGTTTAAATTTCACTATTAGTGATATTTTGGGATCCACAAATGTATGTGTGAGTAAAGCATTTGGAGACACGGGGAGGCTAAATGTAAAGGAAAGTTTTTCTGCAGTTCCGTTTCCCACAGTATAGGCTGCATGTGTAGCAGATCTTGCACAGTTGTGTGTGTGTGGAAGTAAAATACAGGGGATTGAGACCCACTGTAGATCTTCTTCTCTCTGACATCCAAAATGGCTACATTTGCAGAAATAAAGGTAAGGGAGGTATCCCACTAGGGACAAAACATTACTGGGACATCCCAAAATAACTGATATGGGAAACAACATGGCCTAGTGGACAGAATACTTTGTTGGGACTCAGGCAATGTGGATTCTATTCTGGGCTTGACCACTGGTCTGCTGAGTGACCTTGGGCAAGTAACGTCACCTCTATGTGCCTCTGTTTCCCCATCCATAAATTAAGATTAGTAACAACTACCTCTTTTGTAAAGCGTTTTGAGAGATACTGATAAAGAACACTGTATAAGAGCTAGATATCATTAAAGAAGAAAGGGCTGTGTCATAAGGTATAATTCCCAAATCTGAACCTTAGCGTCCCAAATTTGGGTACCTGCATGAGTTCCTCTAAGCTTAATTACCAGCTTAGGTCTGATATGCTGCCACCAATCAAAACTCTGAGTGTTTGATAAACTCTGGTCTCCCCAAAACCTTCCCTGGGGACCCCCAAGACCCAGATCCCCTGGATCTTAACACAGGGAAAGTAAACTCTTTCCCTCACTAGTGCCACTCCTAGGCTTCCCCTCCCTGGGTTCCCCTAGAAGATCCTGTGCTTCAAACTCCATGAAACACACCGAGCAGGTTTTTTCCCTCCCCCTTCCCTCTTCCCCAGAGGCAGTATAGATTCACGCTCCATAAATCTAACACAAAGAGATCCCCCTCCCTTCATTCCTCAGCCTTAACCAAAGAAAAAAATCAATCAGGTCTTAAAAAGAAATCTTTGAATAAGGAAAAAGTAAAGGAAAAAGTAAAGAATTATCTCTGTAACTTCAAGATGTAAATATTACAGAGTCCTATAGCTACAGACACAGAAAGAAACTTTTCCCCCAGTACCAATACAAATCAAAATATTCCCAGCATCTACTCATATAAAAGTTAACCAGCCAGATCCACAATTGCAAATAGAGTAAAACAATTATAAAGACTAAAATCACCTGTTCTTACTTACTATTTAACCAGAAACTTAGAAAGCCTGTAGTAATGTCTGGTCTCTCTCAGACCCCCCGAGAGAAGAACACACACAATGGACAAAGAACACACACAAAAACTTCCCTCCACCCAGGCTTAAAAGTATCTTGTCTCCTGATTGGTCTTCTGGTCAGCTGTTCCAGTTCCCTGCTTGTAACCCTTTAAAGGCAGAAGAGACATTAACCCTTAACAATCTGTTTATGACAGGCTGAAATGTTCACACCTAAGGGCCATAGTGGGGAACAAAGGTGATGGTGGGTTGTTTAGGTTAATAATTATGCAGTTTTGAACAGAGGTGCCTGAAAGAAGAGATGGTCTGTTACTTACAAAGATTATGGGATAAACCCTATATTTTTGTGGAAGATAATCTATTTTTCCTATACAGCAAAAAAATTAAAAAATTACAAAAAAATCCCCCATTGATCTATCCAGACATCTTGGGACTTGAACCATGCTCATTGCTGAGATAAAGATCAGAGACTACTTGCTGTAAAGGTGGGGCATTGTGCCTGGTACGGTGTTAATTTTGCTTAAGCCACTTTAATAGCACATTTTGTGGTTGTATGCTTAGTTAATATCAGTTGGTTTAACCAGTTTCATTGTATGACTTTCCCTGTATTTTCTCTATTATGCCAATAAACTTTGCTTTCATTTAAGACAACCTTAATTGTATGTGAAGCCTGTTACCTTGGGTCACACACTTGGGTCACAGCAGAGAGTGCTCAGATGCCATAGTGAGGGCACTGCATAAATATGAAGAGGAAGGTACCTAAATTCTGACATGAGTCTAATTCAGAAGGATCAGTTTCAGTACAAGGGTAAAATCTTTGCATTCTCTTCTTCCGATGGGGCGTGGAGTTAAAATATCCTATACAATTTTACTGTGCCCATCCACTACCAGCCTGTTTCTAATACAGTCGCTGTTGGATACTCATTGTTCAAAATAGTGGGGGGAGAATGTCAAACATATCATGTTTGCTTGCCTCTTACAACTCTCTGCCACCCTTCATGTGGCTGCAGCTAATTTAATCCTAGATGCCTAGCTAGATGGGTATAGTGCTTTACAACCTAGGGTCAAAGCAACAGGATCCGTTGCTGGAATACATGTGAGATTGCAACAATTATGCTGGATGCCGTGCTTAAAGTGAGCTGGGTCACAGGCCTCTGAAATAAAATTTCTAAAAAACAAGCTAGGTCCCTTAGGGGCACATGCATTAAGTGATGCCTGGGGGAAATCCCCCTCTGACTGGCTGCTTTCCCCACTTGCTCACCTCCTGGTGAAAAGCAGCCAGATCTGTCTCCCCTTCCCCACAGGAGCCAACACTATTCTCTCAGGAAAGGAGTGGGGAGACGGGGACGGAAAGCCCAGAAGCAAAGTCTGGCTGTGCTCCCCTAACCTGTGAGTAATGGGATGGTGCCTCTGCTCCTCTCCTCTCCCTCCCTGCAACATCCAGCCTGGAAAGGGGGAAGGGAACCCCACTACAGCTGCCCCCATTCCTTGGACGCTGGGATGAAGAACCCCAGGAGATGCAGAAGGAGCAGAAGTGAGGCTAGGTGGGGGACAGGTGGAACCCATGTGGGGATTTGAATTGTTGTGGGGACTCAATCTGGCAGCTGGAAGCAGAATTAATTGCTAGGCAGGGGAACTGGCACGTGTTTCAGGTTACTTTAAGCACTGGCTGGATGCAAATCTAATTTTGGCCTTGTCTTCGCTACAAAATTTTATCAAGTGTTAACACGACGTGTTGACAGTTTTGCAATCTGGTTATAGCCAGGTCCTTGAATTGCGGCAGAAGGGCCCAAAAATAGCTAAAATAAAGGGAGGCAGCATGTTTAGGTTTTAACTGACAGAATTCACTATCAATTATTATTTGTTTTACCTATCTGTCCAAACTTGTGTCAGACCCTCCTTGTACTAGGCACTGTGCATATGCAAAACAGAAGACTATCCCTGCCCAAAGAGGTTACAATCCAAATAGACAAGACAGACTAAAGGTCAGAGAAGAGAAGTATTCTTACGCCCATTTTACAGACGAGGAAATGAGACAGTTTAAATGCCTTGCCCAAGGATATACAGGAGGTCTATAGCAGAGCCCGAAATTGAACCTATATCTCATGGGTCCCAGTCTAGTGCCTTTATCCCAAGGACAATCTTCCTCTCAATTTTAACTATGTAAACAGGATCTAGAGGACATCATAGAATCATAGGACTGGAAGGGACCTCGCAAGGTCATCTAGTCCAGTCTTCTGCACTAAGTATTATCTAAACCATCCCTGACAGGTATTTGTCTAACCTGCTGTTAAAAATCTTCAATGACAGGCAACTTATTCCAGTGCTTAAGCACCCTGACAGGAAGCTTTTCCTAGTGTCCAATCGAAACCTCCTTTCCTGCAATTTAAGCCTATTGCTTCTTGTCCTATCCTCAGAAGTTAAGAAAAACAATTTTTCTCCCTCCTCCTTGTAACAACCTTTTATGTACTTGCAAACTGTTATCATGTTCCCTCTTCTCCAGAATAAACAACCCCAAGTTTTTCAATCTTTCCTCATAGGTCATGTTTTCTAGCTCTTTAATCTTTTGTTGCTCTCTTCTGGACTCTCTCCAATTTGTCCACATCTTTTCTGAAATGTGGCACCCAGAACTGGACACAATACTGCAGTTAAGCCCTAATCAGCGCAGAGTAGAGCGGAAGAATGACTTTCTGTGTCTTGCTTACAACACTCCTGCTAACACATCCCAGAATGATATTGGTTTGGTTTTTTTTGTTTGTTTTTTTGCAACAGTGTTACTCTGTTGACTCATATTTAGCTTGTGATCCACTATCATCCCCTGATCGCTTTCTGCAGTACACCTTCCTATGCAGTCATTTCCCATTTTGTATCCTTCAAAGCACTTGCAACCCTTCCCAGCTTGGTATTGTCCACAAACTTTATAAGTGTACTCTCTATGCCATTATCTAAATCATTGATGAAGATATTGAACAGAACCAGACCCGGAACTGATCCCTGTGGGACCCCACTCAATATGCCCTTCCAGCTTGAGTGTCGACAAACTAATAACTACTCTCTGGGAATGGTTTTCCAACCAGTTATGTACCCACCTTATACAGGTTCCATCTAGGTTGTGTTTTCTTAGTTTGTTTGAGTTCATGTGAGACAGTATCAAAACCCTTACTAAAGTCAAGATATACAAGAACTACTGCTTCCCTCCATCCACAAGGCTTCCCCCCATCCAGCATGACCAAAGGTTTTCAAAGGGGACTGGAGCTTTTGGGTGCCTGAATCTTTGGGTGTCCAAACTGACACACACTAAATAGGCCTGATTTGCTAAGGGGGTATATTTAGTGCTTCCTGAAAATCAAGCTCCTTTAGGGTGGCAAGTTGACTGTCCAAACACTCAAGCACCCAAAATCACTAGTCATTGTTGAAAATCCTGGCTTATGATGATGAAAACATTAGATGTGCTTAGATAGATAATCCATCCAGTGCTTGTTTAAATCTCTCCAGAAGACTCACTTTTTCCTAAAGCCCACAAAGAAAAAAAATGTTTTTAAAAAATGAACAGCCAGCTTCTTCACCGTGAGTTTGCTCTGTTTTGTCAGTCATTTAGACTGTAAATTCCATGAGCAGGGGGCATCTCTGCCTCTTTTCCTGCAGTGCTAAGCATACTATTAGTGTTTAATTATATTTAGATTTTATAGGATCAAACAAAATAATACCCAATAGAGAATTCCAAACCACTTACATATTAACTTCATAGCCTTATTGAAATTCCCAATTCAACCCCATATCCGACCTCATCAATCCATAATCTAAACTGGAGTTTAGCAGGACATCAGGGTTAATACCCCTACTCTTTCAAAAAGTTTCATGGGACATTCATTAACTACAAGTGATCAGGATCTTTCTTTTCTGTAGCACCTGAAAGATGGCACTTACAGCAGCAAAGAATCCCCTACTGCCATGCTGGAGAATTAGTTTGCTTTGACATCCCAAGCTACATAACATCACCCAAATTTAAGGGCTGGCTTCTGAGGTGTTCCATCCAGGTAGAATCCTGCTCAGTTTGTGAGTTCCAACTGCATTACAACCTGATGTCATCTGGAGATGCTAAAGTTCTCTTTTTTGCCTGAGTTTCTGGGCAATGCTGTTGCTTGTGAAAATTAGGGACTTAAAGGGCAGAATGTAGAGGCTGACAGATTGCACAATCCTTATCTGCACTTTTACATAGCTGTCAGTGCACCTCAGTCTTGACCTGTAATGCCACCTGAACAGGAATTATTAACTTTGCTAAGCTGTGCCGTGGGACAATGTACTTCCAAATGTGGTCCATGGTAAGAGGAAAGGTGGCCTGGTGGTAAAGGCACTGGATGGAGATGTGGATCTAGTTCCTCATTCTGCAACAGACTTCCCTGGTGAATCTAGGAAAGCTACTTAGTCTTCCTGTGGATCAGATCACTGCCTGTTTAATGGAGACAACACTGACCTACCTTGGGGATAAATTCATTAATATATGTGAAGCACTCACAGGTTCTGCTGATAGATTCTGTAGAAAAATCTACACTGATAGACAAGTTGCCATTATAACACCTTAGGTTTAAAGCCTAAATCATGTTAATTGTTCTTTCAAAAGGAGAAGAAAACAAAACCTGAAATCATTAACTGAATCATCCCAAGAGACATAGCAGAAGTTGACACAATAATACAGTGCAGCCTAGTGGATTATGTACTAGACTGGCAGTGAGGAGACCTGCGTTCTCTATCCTATCTGACTCTAGGCAAGTGATTTCCACACTCTGTGCCTTTGTTTTGTCTTCCATCCTTTGTCCCTTTGTCTATCTTGTCCACTTAGACTGTTAGCCTTTTGTGGCAGGAGTTGTATCTTACTGTGTCCAGGTTTAAATACCAGCAAGGGAAATTTAGAAATTGGAAACTGGCAGAGAAATAAAATGGTTTAATGCTATTCTTGTTTCTTTGTTTTAATGTCCACCAGAGGAACATACAAGGTGTTCTCCGTTTGCAGAAGTAGCTGGTATCACAGAGATTTTTAATGTGCCTCATGATTCTTTAGGCAATATACACATTACCTTAACCTTCTTTCCCTTAGCCTTTTTTTTAAATGATTCCTTGCATAACAAGTAACTTTATTTCAGAGAGAAATTTGCATACTCTCAAAAGGAGAGAGAAATTCAAATCAGGCATACATAATACACATCCCAGTTGCAAATCTATTTGCTTTTGGGCAGCTGGGAAATGGGTTCTTACTAACCATTTTCTAAGTTCTTCTGGCAAGCGTGCTGCCTTGTGTTCAATGGTTGCTCACTAAGTAAAAATCCTATGGCAACCGATAGATGGAAGCCAAAAAATGTTGCAATATTATTATAGAGGATTCATCTGCTTATTTTTACAGTTAGCCTTACACAACCCCTTACTTTTGGACTCTGCCTTATGTAAAATATTTTGTTAATGATCCATTTATTTCCATTTCAGACTGCACATTAGGATAACTCACTTACCCTTATAAGTGAGTCACATACTTTCCCTTTATGATGTTATCCTGCCCTCCTGTAACCCTTTTATATAATGTGTATTTGTTGCTACAGCATTGCAAAATTTTAACACTTGCCCTTAAGTATTTTGATCTTTGTAATGCAAAGTGTTGCTACAGTATTTTGAAAATAATTTCCCTTGCTGGTATTTAAACATGTCAAAATTAAATTTTGAAAAATGAGTGTGGCTTTTGTTTGAGTATCAGATTAAGTGTTTGTGTCATGAGTCAATGTAATGAGTGGATCACAGAAACCCTCTTGGGACTGCCACCTCATGTGTTGAGACTACCTCTGAGCCTGTTTTCCCATGCAGCTTGGGACTTCAGAACCCTGTCTTGTTGAGCCAGACACACTAGCCTGCTACAAACACAGACCCAGGTCTGAACCACATCCCCCAAAAGCTGCAGGCTTAACTGAAACAGCTTAAAAAATGCTCCTGTCCCTAGCACCCAGATACCCAGTTCCCAATGGGATTCAAACCCCAAATAAATCAGTTTTACTCTGTATAAAGCTTATACAGGGTAAACTCATAAATTGTTCACCCTCTATAACACTGATAGAGAGATATGCACAGCTGTTTGCTCCCCTAGGAATTAATTACTTGCTCTGGGTTAATTAATAAGTAAAAAGTGATTTTATTAAATATAAAAAGTAGAGTTTAAGTGGTTCCAAGTAATAACAGACAGAATAAAGTAAATTCAGGGCTGCTCAGAGGAGGGGGGAAATGGGGAAATTTGCCCCAGGCCCCACAGGGGCCCCGCGAGCCCTGGCCCGGCAGCGGTCCCAGTCTTCAGCGGTATTGCAGCAGCAAGGGACCCTTCAGTGATGCCGAAAATGCGAAGGGACTGAAGGGCCCCCCGCAGCCAAAATGTCGCCGAAGACCCAGACCGCCGCCAGGTGAGTACAAGCACTGCAGCTCCCCTGCTTTGCCCCAGGCCCCCAAATCCTCTGGGCAGCCCTGAGTAAATTACCAAGCAAAATAAAACAAAAACCATACAAGTCTAAGCCTAATACAGCAGGAAACTAAATGCAGGTAAATCTTACCCTCAGAGATATTCCAATAAGCTTCTTTAACAGACTAGATTCCTTCCTAGTCTGGGTCTAGCAATCACTCACACCCCCATAGTTATGGTCCTTTGTTCCAGTTTCTTTCAGGCATCTCTTTGAGGTGGACAGGTTATCTTCTGAGCCAGCTGAAGACAAAATGGAGGGGTTTCCAGGGCCTTTTATAGTCTCTCTCTCTCTCGTGGGTGGAAACCCCTCTGTTCTCCTGTGTAAAATCCCCTCAACAAGATGGAGTTTGCAGTCACCTGGGCAAGTCAGATATCTATAAATGATTCATCTTTTTGCAAGCCGATGCCATTGTTTACATGGTAGTTTGAATGATCCGAAGAAAGCTCAGATGTGGATTGGCGTCTCCCAAAGTCCATTACTAGTTAAATGCTCCCAATTACTTGCATAACCCCTTCACATTATGTTGACCAAATCTGCCTTACGTGCTTCCTACAGCAAACACTTTAAATACAAGCAGAGCCAATGCTCATAACCTCAGATATAAAAATGATACATGCATACAAATAGAATATATGTAGTAGATCATAACCTTTGAAAAGATATGTTACGTGCCATATCTAGCATAAAGCATATTTCAGTTATGTCATATTTACACTCATAAGCATATTTCTATAAAACATTATAGGGTGCAATGTCACAGTCACCACCTATTTGTCTTTAAAATGTGTTATTTTCTTTCAGTCATTACCAGTGAAATGAAAATTTGTAAACAACCATGAAAAAAGTCATAATTATATATTTCAGGGGGGTACACCAAAACTCCCATGGTGCAAAGAGATCTGTTTCATGGCGCTCTCTCTCTCTTTCTTTAATACACCCATCATTGCTGCATCTAGACTCTATCATCAAATATCATAAGAGTTACGGTTGACACAGCCATGACCCAAAAATCCAGCCAGGACAGACACACCAGTGAAATATTGCTTCTCCCTCCCCCACAAAATATGACTTAAATCTGACAGTTTGTTCATCTTTAACCAACAGAACTGCAATATGTAAAGTTCCCTACATCAGTTGTATGAAGATTGCCTGCATCATATCTGATGTTGCAATCCCATCGCCCATGACAAATTACACATAACTATTGTGAAATTAAATTCTAAATAAATAAAATGCCTGGAAGTCTTTTTCTCTTTCTTGAACAAACAGAATCTTACATTAACTTGCGGATGGCAAGAGGTGTGTGTGTGTGGTAGTTTTTCTAATTAAAATCTTGCGTTAGCCTTTGAGTATGTAAAGTACATTACAGGAACTGCTCAGACCAAGCCTCTGATTTTGCAAACACCACTAACTTCAATGGTTTTGAAGCGGACTCTTAAACATGTATAGCTTTACTCCGATGAATAGCATCATTTAAATCTTCACTTTGATTGTAAGCTCTTCAGATCCTTTTTGTTCTGTGTTTGCACAGTGCCTAGTACAATGGGGTGCTGATCCATGACTGGGCTCCCAGGTGCTTCTACAATACAAACGATAAATAATTAATGCTTAAATATTTGAAAGGATGAAGCTCAAATTTGTCCCTAAATCTCTCTCATTTTATGATGCCAACTGCATCCTAACCTTCAGAGAACATTCCCTTCTACTAGAGTATTTTGTTGTCCATGCACAGCAGATTTTATATTTGAATTTCATCAGGAACTGACCTTAAATTATAAAAATCCATTTCTCACAGAATGTAAGCAGGATTTAATCCAGCTTTGAGGAAAATAAAATATATTAATCTACTTCAGCACCACAACAACTGTGCTAGGCGGATAATCTATTAAGCGTAAATGAAAATGATGGCATGATTTTCTTCTTATGGCCTTAATCGGAAAAGGTCACCTAAAAATTCCACAAGCCTAGGTCTCATTTGTCATGTTAGATGCTTCTAGTATATCTGGAAGTAGCAATGTCAAAAATGCAGTTCAGTGTGTTTTGTTAAGAATTTTTTTAAAACGTTTGCCTTTCAGTTTTATCCAACATACTGCAATACTCATTAGCAAGTTACCAGCCATATGAGAGCTGGAAGTACAAAGACAGAGCAAGGAAGGATTTGGGGTGATCTTGTTTAACTTACTTCTAACTTTCAGGGTTTAGAAACAGATATGAACAAACAGGTTTGTAAAAGAGAAAGCTACATTTCTAGAACCAAATTCATTTTTTTTAAAGTTCTGAAATGTTTAGATACATTTACTTGAGTCCCCATTTCTGGCTAAATATGTGCTAAAGTATCAGGAGAAAGGCTGTTGTCATAGTATTTTCAGTCATGAGCCATGAGATTTCCAGTAAAAAGCCAAGATCCAGAAACTGAATCCAGGTGGGTAGCAATGGAGTTTTCTGCTGGCAGAGTCACCCTCCCACATAGATACAGCTGTTGCCTCAGGATCCAATTTTTCATACAGTAGAGGTTTGGAGAGGCATCAGAAACAAGCCTTGTGTTATTTTTCCCCATTACCATTTAGAAGCCAGCGTTGTGGTTCTTGCAGCAGGAATCTGTATTGTAGACACATCGCATCATACATGCCCTCTTACTATGTCCAGCACTTTTAAACCAACCCTACATACCTTAAGCAGAGTTGCTGATTCCAGTTGTTAAATAGTGTACTGTATTATACATATGAACTGTTTAGAGCTGTGGGGTATTTTCCTGGGTTGTTTGCACTGTGACTGAAGAACCCTCATAAGGAAGCAATTGATATGCATGTGAGCAGGTCTGGGAATAATTTGACTGTTTAAAAATAAACATTTTAATCTCAAACAAAAATGTGAAATTAGAGAAAAATATTGCAGTATGGGCAGATTTGCTGGCATCAACATCGATTTTTTTGTAAAAGGCGACAGAGTCCTATGGCACCTTATAGACTAACAGACGTATGGGAGCATAAGCTTTTGTGGGTGAATACCCACTTTGCCAGTACCCACAATCACAGTGGGAAAAACCCAGAAACTAGAGATTAATGTAAATTCCTCTGTTAATATTTAGGGAATCTATCAAGCTGAATTGCAATCTGTGGGCTTTAAACACCTGGTTAGTAGCTTTTCTGAAATAGCTAACTTACAGCCATACATATAGCATGTCCCATTAAATCTGATTCTCAGGCCTGTCCTTGTGGCACCCTCTCCACTCTCTCCTTTCTATCCTCCTTAGTGCCACACAACCTGAGATTGTTCTAGCACTTCCAGTGGTGTTGTCAATCCCCTGAGTGGCCGCAAAAGCCTAACTGGTTCAGGCTATCTCTCTCTCATTCCCCTGTTACAGTACTGCCAGCTTGTTACCATTTTATCATAAATCTTGCAATAATTTGTGTGTTTTCTTAAAGTCTGTGCACCTGGAGTCAAGTGATTGTGAGAATCTCAGCTTTTGTTTGGGAAATAAAAGTTTCTAGCCCTTATGGTTGTGGAGAAAAGCTCATAACTCAGAAGGTGAATAACAGACCCAAAATGTATTATTTTTTAAAATCTAATGATTTGGGGGATCAGGTGGCTAGGCTCATTCGTTTTGCATGCTTGGGGTTGGCCATACTGCAATTGCTGCAGAATGCTTTGTACTAGTCAGTTGTAACCTCATCTCCCCCACAATTGCTGAAGACATTTTTGGGTTTTCACCCCTTGATTACTGCTGTAGGCAAGGGACAGAAATGCAGTCTTGACTGGTTCTTTCTCTTTGCAAGATTCTGATGTGCCATCACCATCACGGTTGGTAGTCACAGAGGAAGGATGAAAGAATGGATGGGGTTGGAGACAGAACTTTTCTCTCAGTCCTAATGCTCTGCAGGTAGGATCCTTTCAGAACAGTGTTTACAAAGAATGTTATATTAAAACAACAAAAATACAGTCATACCTTGCAATTTCATTACATCTTTGAAGTACTACCCAAAGCCAGCCTAGAGCAGAGGTTCTCAACCTATTTACCATTGTGGGCTGCATATGCGTGTTACGTGGGCTGCATCCAATACTACCTGTATGGCCCTGAGGATGTAACATGGGCTGTAGCTCTGTGCTGATTGGGCCGCAAGCGTCCCGTGAGCCACACGTTGAGAACCACTGGCCTAGAGTCACCTTTGAAAGTATGTCACAACAGAGTTGATGTACATTGTGAGGCCAGTGTCGGGGCAGCCTGCATTACCATTACTTGTTGTACCTTTGTGGATGAACAACTAGAAGATTGCAATTTCTAGAGTTCCCTTCTTGCATGCGATGTTTTGGTGATAGATATTTTCAGATCCCTGATCAAGACTTTGAAACAAATGCTCCACAATAAAACGTAAATACCTTTCTAGTGACCCTCAGCTGGTTTGGTTTAAGGAGCTCCCAGTCACTTGGGACATGACATTGAAAAAGCACCAAACACACACAAATTAAAAAGAAAAGACATGAGCTACAGCCCCTTTAGAAGTCTTCACTGATATTCAGTCAGCCGGAAAGAAGGTGGTCTTACCTTAGGATGAATGGTGGGTGAATATTTTACTGAGTGTGCTCATTCTAGTTCCCTTCTACCCCATGGTCTTCGTATACAGAAGGCTGTGCAGAGTCATATACTTAACATATGGGAAAAGAGCATGTATAAAATATCTCTTTGCACAGGTTGAATCATAGATCATTAGGGTTGGAAGGGACCTCAAGAGATTGTCTAGTCCAACCCCTTGCTCAAAGCAGGACCAATCCCCAAATGGTGCCCTCAAGGGCTGAACTCACACCCCTGGGTTTAGCAGGCCAATGCTCAAACCACTGAGCTATCCCACCCCTGCCTTTCTACACAAAACAGCTGCTATGGCTGGTAGAACTCAGGAAACAAATGCAATTTGTTTGTTCACCATACTAGAGGTTATTGTTTGGACAGACTGGTGCAGCAAGTTATCAGAGAGGATTTCAGTCCATGGAGTTATATTATAGTTTACTGATTTGATCTTCATCAAATTACCCATCAGGATTTCAATATGCTGTTTTCTTTAAAATATTTTCACTACTTCATTTTAAACTTAATTCAGGCTTCCTTGGTGCTCAGAGAACTTCAGAGTGGGGCATGACTGGCTAAGTTCTGCCAAAACAGAAATTTAACTAGAGCAGTGGGTTGGGTGAGCAAATTGTTGCTATTTAATAGCAGTACTAGTGTGCACAGTATGCTATGATCCAATGCAACAAAGAAAACAATTTCTCCCTGGTAGTCCAGTTTCCTTGGGAAGGGAGCATTGAAGTAGATGGCTAGTTTTCTTTAAATGCCTCAGTCAGATAGAATGAAGCCCTATAAGTTGCTAAATATTCTTAGCTCTCATTCAATTTGATGGGAATTGAAGTCACTTAGCCAGTTATTCAGCACCTTAGCATGGAGCCCTTAATCACCATGGAATTTTAAGTGCAGGTCAACCACTTGTCTAGCCACCAGCAGGCAATTTTTTTTTTTTTATTGGTTGGTCTCAAACTGCTGAACCATAGGATTTTCCTAGGTTGTAAAGACTAGTATACTAATTTGAAGATAAAAAAAGAATTGCCCCAAACCACTTTTTGGAAGATCAAAATGCAGTAAGGGTTTTTTGTTTTTGCCATTTGTTACCCACCTGTTTACTTTTTATTTCTAGCTAGGAGTCACAGCACGAATTTAAAATACAGAACAAAGGGTATTCTTAGGGTGTTATCAACATGATCAGGAGTTGGGAGTACTAGACGTTTTATAGACGACCCTGCTCTCATATTTCCTGTCCAATTGTGTAGATTCCAAGTTATGCAAGATGTTCACATTTAACCTGTTTAAACTGAACCTGTGCATATTTTGCCCATCTCCAGTTACACATCACCATTCAAAGAAAGCTTAAATGAGTGCTCATGTACAGGAGATACTGCACACATGATAGCTATGAATGCTGAATATAACCTGTGCTATCTTGCCTTTCTCAGCCTTTTGATTCCCCGCTTCCCAAGCCACTGTACTCCTGTAGCAGAACACATTGTCTAAAAGAAAACAGTCTTAGGGCTCAAGTTCTCTTTTAAACCATGAGACACGGCATGTCAGAATGGCACAGCTATTGTAACTTAAAAATCAAGGTTAATATTCTTTTCTAGTTAGTCTCCTTCTAAGCTCATTGTTCTATATCACATCTTATGTACAATGCCATGATGCTACTAAAAAGCAACCTAAAGTAAAATACCTGTAAAGGGCTGGGGCATGTGTTTAGGCACTTATTTCCCTCTTTCCAGCAAGGAAAATAACTTTACAGGAACCGAAGTTTGCTTTGGTTCTCTGTATTAAGTGGGTATCCTCAGCTATTGGACAATGTTGGCAAAACATCCTGCAGATGGCACCTGAATTTTGAGATGTTCTGTGGTTGAAATCCTGGCCCTTCCAAAGTCAATGGGAATTTTATAACTCCTTCATGAAACCAGGATTTCAACCCCAGATGTTTTGTAAAAACCACAAAGTGACCTGGTTTCCTCCCCCTCCTGAAGTTAAACTTCAAAACGCAGTAGAAACTTTAAGGAACATTTTTCAATTCAGCAAGGTCCCACTGCAATGTATTCTCTCAGAACTTGATTCCAGATGTGTAGAAATGGGTGAAGCATAGCTTAAGCTTCTAGAAGGGAGAAATCCACCATGTTCATGGATAAAGGATGACAGATTATGAAAAGAACAGCTTAATGTCTTATTCTCCCTGCCCCGCCCCCCACTGTTTTTCTCAGGCTTGTTCCCCGTTAGTACTACTCATCTGGGTAAAGTTAGGCATGTGCTTAAATATCTTGCTGTACTAGGACCTCAAAAGTAAGGAATGGTGGGGTTAGGGGAGTTACAGGATGGAAGACTAGTGGCTATATAGAAAATGTAACATGAGACAGCTCCAATTTTAATATCTCTCATTCAGTGTTGCTCTTTCTGAAGCGCACACACTGATGATAACCTTCCTTTCTCTGTAGAGAAATGAGAACCTGTGAAAGACACCATTATGATAAGATTTGACTATGCTGTCATTGTCAAAGAATCAGGAGGGATAAGAAAGGCTTCAAAAACCCAAAACAAAACAAAAATGTCATTAAAACAGGATCTAAGGAAACTAAATGTTTCTTAGAGTAGCAATTTAATAAGTAGTAACACTTTATGAGACCTATTAACCAAAATATTCTGGGAATACAATAGAAACTACAACCCAACACATTAAAACAAGGGGGATTTGAGAAGTCAATGGAGCTATGCCAGATTACAACAGTAGAGAATTTGACCCTCTCCCGCCCCAACATTTAATGACTTTTCCTCATCCTTTTCAACTGTGGTATTTCTCCTCCATGCCCCTTTTTCTTCTGGTAGCAGGAAATTAACACACATTTATTACACACTCTTTCAAAGTGAATGTTGATAATACCACATGCTGAGGTGAGCAAGATTTTTTGGCTTTTTAAACAAACAAGTTTATAGAATACTATTAGAAAAAAACCTTTATTCATCATTTCTGTAATGGAACATGTGAATTATTTATACCCAAAACTGAATTATTAAAAAAAGAAAATCATAGTTGCAAACTCCTCAGAACATTATTGGCTCCATTCCTCTCCTAAGATGAGGCTTATTTGTATTTTTCCATAGTATACGTGATAATTAAACACAAATAGAACACTTTTCAAATAAATTCTTAACCCTGGAAGCTTTGAATGATAATCTTGCATAATAAATGCACAGCTTTCCTCCCATGCAAGCAGAATCAAAGTTTACTGAAGCAGAACATTCTTACCAGTCAGCAGCAGCCTGCACTTAGCAAAAGAATGATACAGGATAAATACAGACACCTCGTTTAAACATGTACAGCCCTGATCCATGTTATAACTACTGTATCCACATAAATGTTTATTAAAAACACTGCACTCTTTATAGGATGGTCTCAGCTGAGCCTTTCCTATAAGTTTTCAAAAAGGTATGCTGAAGCAATGCTAAAGGCAGGCAACAGTTCTTGTGTCTCCCCCACTGTGTGTAATCTCCTGTGACTACAGATGAGTTCCCCTCCCTTCACCATGATTCCCCTTCCCCTAGTTCAAGTCAATTAGCCCCCACCATTTTCTTGCTGTAGAAAAGGCTCTTACACTACTTTGCTCCACCTTTTATACACACTGCATTCTCCTGTTTCTTTACTACCTCTGTTGGAGGTGATCTGTACATTCATAACAATGGAAGGGAATCTTATGGTACTATACCTTTTGTGGTGTTTCAAGGACTGGCTGTTTTTCCCACATCTCTTTCTGAGGGGGCCTTATTCTACTCCTAACCCCACCTGATCTGAGCCTAGGGGAGCAAAAAATGTGCACTTTTTCCACTACAGGGAACTTTCTCCTTACCCGCAGTGAGAATTTAAAAGCCTGAGAGTTTCCTCTTGAATGAACTCCACAAATTCCAATCTGTGTTTTTGCTACCACTCTGCATGTACTCCTGAAATAAAAGTGGTCTCAGTAAAGGATTCTACAGAAAGGGCACAATGGTAACTTAGTCAGCTACTGATTTTCTTTAAAAGAAATGGGAGAAAATTCTAAGGGTTGTTATCAATGTGTCGAGGGGAAAATTAATCTCCATTTTCCACAGCTGTAGAAAGAGAACCATTACAGCTCTGCTGTGCAATGGTGCATGGGGAGGAAAGAGGGGACAGAAGATAGGGGGCTGAGGAGAGAACCTGACCATGGATGTCTCTACTCAGATCCTGGTGTGGGTTTGCAGGGTTTGTGGCCTGCATTTCCCTTTCATAGATAACCAGGTTGGGGAGACCATCCAGTGTGAAAGGTGCCTGTTGGTGGAATCTCTCAAGAACCAGGCGGGGGAGCAACAGGAGAAGGTGGCTAGGTTGAGCTGCATCCATGCTCATGAGAAATTCATAGAGTGTATTCATATGGAGACCTCCAAGTCTGAGGAAGTTATCCACCTAGAGAAGATTGCTGTCAAACCATGCAGGGAGGAGGGTATGGCAATTTCACAGGGAGGACATTGACTTCTGGCAGCAGGCAGTGCTCCACCCCAGCTCCCAATCCACTGACCATAGTGATGAAGAACTGTTATGCTGTCCAGGCAAGGAGGGATGGGGAATCTCCCCCAAAGTTTGAGAAGGAGGAGGAGAAGCTCTGTACTTCCAAGGCTGGGATGATTGCAGCCACCACTCCCAAGAGGAAACAGTGTAGTGCTGGTCAATGACTTCCTTCTGAAGGGACATAGGCACCTATCTGACAGCCTAATCTGGCATCCTGGGAGGTATACTACCTACCACGGTCCCATGTCAGATGTTACAGAGGGATTGTAGAGGATTATCTGGCCCTTTGACTACTGTCCCATGGTGCTCATCTGTCTGGACAATAATGATACTGGGAGGTTTGAATAGAGATGTAAATACCATTTAAAAAGTTAACTGGTTAAATGATTTAAAATATTTCATTTAAACAGTTAACCAGTTAAGCGGTTGGGGCTGATCCTGCCAGCCAGCATGACTGAGGTTGGAGCTGCTGCAGCTGGGGCCAGCACTGCTTCCACCAAGTGGCATGGCTGGGCCCACTCTGGACAGTGTGGGTTACGACTGGTTAACCGGTAAGACTAATGCTTGCCGGTTAACCAGTTAATATTTTACATCCTTAGGTCTGACCCTGAGCAGATCAGACCTGATCACAGGACTCTGAGAGTAAGGGTGAAAGAGTTCATGGTGCAGGTGGTGTTCTCTTCAATCCTTCCAGTCAAGGGTAGGGGCCCAGGCAGAGATAGATGTTTCCTACAGATGAATGCATGGCTGCACAGATGGTGTTGCATATCATATATGTACAAACTTGGACTGAGGTTGAGATAGAAATAGGAGACAGACTTGTTGAGAGTCTCTGGGTAAGGACAAAAGGGGTTTAAAAAAAAAAAGGATGTCACAGTAGGTGTCTATTATAGATTACCTAACAAGGAAGAAGAGTTAAATTAGTCTTTTTTTTTTTTTTAAATCTAACAATGTCAACAAGACTTGATGGTGATGGGGGACTCAACTACCCAGACATCCACTTGGAAGGTAATACAGCAGGGAACAGATTGTACAATAAATTCTTGGCATTCATTGGAGACAATTTTTTATTTCAGAAGGTGGGGAAACCAGTTGGTGGAGGCTGTTCTAGATTTGATGTTGACAAATATGGAGGGAAATGGTTGAGAATTTGAAAATGGAAGGCAGCTTGAGTGAAAGTGAACATAGAATGATGAGTTCATGATTTTAAGGAATAGTAGAAGGGAAAACAGCGCAATAAAGATAATGGATTTCAAGAAAGCAGTCATCAAACTCAGGGAATTGGTCGTAAGATCCCATGGGAAGCAAATCTAAGGGCAAGAACAGGTCAAGAAAGTTGAGTTTTTCAAAGAGACATTAAGGGCATAAGAGAAAATTATCCCACTGCTTAGGAAAGATTGGAAGTATGGGAAAAGACCATCTTGGCTTAACCAAGTGATATTCTATGATCTGAAATGCAAAAGAGTCCTACAAAAGTGGGAACTAGGTCAAATTACAAAGGATGAATATAAACACATGTAGGGACAAAATTAAAAAGGAAAGGGACAAAATGAGATTAAACTAGCTAGAGACATAAACCATTCCCAGAGAGTAATTATTTGTGGTTCACAGTCATAATGAGTGGGACCACTCAGGGATTGGTTCTGGGTCTGGTTCTGTTCAGCTTTGGAATTTCCATCATTAGCAGTTTTTAGGAGCAGGCTGCAGAAACACCTGTCACAGATCATCTAGTTATTATTTAGTCTTGCCTTAAGTGCAGGTGACTGGTCTGGATGACCTATTGAGGTCCTTTCCAGTCCTACACGTATGAGTCTATGCTTGCTACAAGGATGTAAAAGCCCTCTGTAGGTGTAAAAGGATGAGGATACCTTCCTTATAGCACCCTCCTCCTACTAGGACAGGCTTTGCTCTTTCTGAGTAAGCTCACTCCCTAGGTTAATTCTGTCTTAGCATTCTCAAGGAAGCCAGGAAAGCAGTTTCCACCAGGGTTAATTGTTTTATTTAAGCCTTCTTAAGAAAGAAATCAAAACCTTAGAGACTCTTTCCTCAGAAGTCTGTGCAGGGCAAGCACCCCCCAAACTCTGTCCTAGTAACACTAATAATCAAAATCCTACCCAACTTCCTGCTGCCCTCTTTTATAAGGGTCAGCTAATTAAGTTCCAGCTCATTCTCAGATGCAGAAGGTGGGCCAGTCACCCAGGTGCATTCCTCTGAGGCCAGAGGAATGGTATCCCTTTACAGTAGGCTATTCCTAGACAGAAGTAGCCTCCGTGGTACTGCTCTGCAATTGTACAGTGGCCTGTAGGGGATCATTACTCCCTCCCTCCTCATTACCCAGCTGCTCAAGTCAGGTATGCAGGGCTGGATTTGTCCCTAAATAGTTGTGTGCTACCTTCTATCTTTGAAGGTGGAGTAGGATTTCATGGGTTTACTTGGACTATGATTTATTTGTGAGTATCTTTGTAGATTTTTATTTTGACATGAGTTTTAATTTTTGTGAAAGCACCTGGAGCAACTGGATGGGCACCTGTTATTACAAATCTGAATAAATAAGGGCCATTGACTTCAACCAGAGTTGAGTGTCCTCCACCCTTCTGAAAATTTGACCCTAAGTAAATAATGTTAAAGCAGCATTGATTTGGAGATGAAATCACTAAAGCAAGGAAACTGAGTGAAGGCAGTCTAATCTATTATGCCTATAGGCACTGAAATGTAAACTTGGGCCAGATTCTTGGCTGGAGTGAATTGGCCTACTTCCACTGAAGTCAAACAAGGTAGTCTAATTTACACTAGTTGAAAATCTGACCTGACAACTACTCTGTTATTTTGTTTGGATTAGACACTTACGATTAAACTTTCTCATGAAAAAAGGGGAAATATAATATTTTTGCCCATGTATATTTACCGAAATGTTACGCCCAAACTCAGACTTTGACCTGCATCAGATTGATTTGTCATGTACAAATGGTGATGTCAGCTTATCTCTTGATATATAAAGACAGCTACCTCACAATTTCTTGTGGGGGCAGTCCAGAGCTGTACGCTGGCTTTCATGAGACAATGAATAATCCCTTGAGCTGACCTTACCACATGCCTGGAAGAGGGTGAAGAACCTTCACAGACGAAGGAGAAGCCGCAGTGTGCTGTGAGGCCAAGGAGCAGATGTGAGGTGGTTGGGAAAGTATTAATTGTATGTGGGGAAAAACATAAAATTTATGTGGGGGCATATAATTGATATAGCAGCTAATGGGCTGAAATGGCATCACTCCCTACAAAACTGTGAGAGTTGGCAACACTGAATTTCTCACACACATACACACACACACACACACCCCGGGGGAGTTAAAATAAAACTGAAGACAGGCCTGTGAAAGGGTATGCCCTCACACTGACAGAAGGGACTAAACAAGCTCCTCTTGGCTTGTTCAACACCAATGAGGTGCACTTGCAAGGCTTGTGTCCCCTGGAGAGTAGGGAGCTTAAAAGGAAAAACCTGCCAGAGGCTGGGGTAGTAAAGAGGGAGAAGGTTACCCTGTGTCAGACAGGCCTGCCTAGAGGAAGACAAGAACAAGCCTCACTGCTCCTGAAGCTGTATGACCCAGCCTCAGAGGAGCATGCCCTATGAGAAGGGGCTGGGGGTGGATTCCATGTAGACTGAGCACAAAGGGCTGACCCAGGAAGATGGCCTGAGTTCTAGGTCACCCTTGCTTCTTTTCAGTTTCCTATGGACTCTCTGATAAGGGCAGAAAGAGGAGAGAAGACTTTTCTTTTCGCTCCAAGAACCCCTTGGATGTCTTTTTGGAGGGCAGAGAAAGACAGTACAAGGACCTGAGGTGAGGTCTGGAGGATATTTGAGGGGAGCCCTGTCACCCTCAAGGCCAAAAATGATTATGTAGTATATTATAACCATCTCAAGATGTTCAGGCCAATCTCATGATATTGTAGAGTCTGATTCTGATTTTTGAACTTTTGAGGCTGGGAACGCAGCTGATGAGTTTCCCCAGCTAAAGGGCCTAGGAGGGATTTTGGACAAGGTCCAGAAGGACAGCCAAAGGATTGGGGAAATCACAGTGAACAAGAGTGGGTGTTTAAGACTAAAAACCCGAGACGGCTTGGAGAAAACAGTAGCTGCTTAGGATTCTCCACTAAGGGGCAGTGTAAGAAGCTCACTGGTAAAGGACAGCCTGTGAGCCCTAGACCAATGGGTATGAGCCCCTGCATTGTAGAGTAGAGGGTTTGGAAGTGTTGCTTACTTGGGAAAGGAAGAAGTTTGAGTTGGGCTGGAGGACTAAACTCTCTCACTGGAGAAAGAAAAACAGAAGCAGCATCCACACCTAGTGCTGGAGAGGTAAGCCATTGCTATTCCATTGAATATCCAAAGGGCCATTCCCGTTGAAGGTCATTCCTGTTATTTAAAAGTACCTTATTATTTGCACACACTTGCTAAAGACAAGATCTGAGTCATGTTTTTTTCCCGCCAGTGTCAGTTTAGCACATTCAAATGAAAGTAATGCTGCACATGTGTACAATGCGAGGGGATTGCCATGGCTTATTTTTCTTTACTTCGAAGTTTGTAAGATCACCACAATAGCCTTGTGAAAAAAACCTTCAGAGTTGATTCTGTCACTCAAAAGGGGGAATTTCATATGCACCGATAACAAAAATCACATCCCACATCTCATTCACTAACAATGTTGTCTGTGAAACAAGTGGTTGGCTCTGAAAGAATCCACCATAATGGAATCATTACTTTGAATATCATTTATGTAATCTGAGGTCTGAGACTTTTCTTGTCTAGGCAAAATTCTGAGGTCCTTATTCAGGCAAATTCCCTCAGCAAGGATGTTTGGAATGGGTCATGTAAAAGCCCTGTAGAATTTAATAGGAATGAACCAATAGTGTACTATAGAAATCACTCGAAGCTTACAAAACTTATTTCAAAACTGTTTCCCTGATATAGAATTGTGTAGGCTGAATTTAAAATTCTGTGGAAGGGATGTCATTCTGTGCTAAATTCTGCAGGATTTTTCCCTAAGGAGCACAGAGTTAGAACTCTCTGTTTTGCATGCATCCTCATTACATTTTAATGTTTGCCTAAATATAGTGTGTAGTTCACGGGCACCATTATACTAATTTGAGCTCTGATCTTGCATTTAGATCTACTAAGACCGCTGCTATTATGCACAGCTTCAATGACTGCCACTGCTTTCCATGCTTTGTGCCATCAATGGGACTGCATGGGCCCAAGGTCAGGACAAGCTGGTCCTGCTGCAGGACTGAGGCCATGATCAGGAGAGTCTTAAAATCTGCACTGTGTTGCTTAAATCCTGTACTCTACAGATGCTGAAGTTACATATTAAAACGGCAGTAGTGTCTTTTTTTATAGATGTGATATGAGTGGGAATGTATAAGTTAGGCATGAGTAATGCAAGTGTAGGTTCTACATGTATAAAATATTTGGATTTAATAGTGATACAATTTAGAAAATGTGTTCCCAGCTGAACCATTCTGTTTTATTTCATGAGCAATAAGTGAGGCTATGGCACCTTCTCCTAGTAGTTGGTCTTGTGTTTCTTTTAAATGCTTGCATATTATTTAGTGTTGATTAAAAGTCAGTAAAATACATTGGCACACACAGACATATCACACTCAAAGAAATGAGCTATCATATGAGGAATTGAGTGACTCTAAAACCCTCCAGCAGATTCTTGCGTAAAACACACCTGACCATGGAGCGCAGTTGTTGCGTGACAATGCGGTTGTGTGGAATGCCATTTATAAATATTTATACCAAATTACGTCCCTGACACTGGAGAGAGTGAGCACATACAGGGCTAAATAATAGGACTCAAGCATATACACAAAATTGGCGCATGCCACCCTCTAGACCCATTAATCTCTGGGGGCTGGAGACAGATTTGCAGGAAGACTTGCTTTCACTCTGCTCCTCAACCCTCCATGCAGCCCCTGAACTGCATCATTTCTAGATCCGCTCGTGCCTGTGTGTGCGCACAACCTCATGAAGAGGTTTAAAGGAATGCATGTCACAGAAACAGCTCTCCCCACTTCTGCACCTCTAGCCTGATGACCTTTAAGTGTGTATACAATGTATAGCCCAAGCCACGAACCTGCTAGCAGCCCTGTTGACGTGCCTCAACTGTAATCTGAAGAGACCACCTAAGGGTGAGAAACTATTTCGGTCTTCAAGCCAACTTAGCCATTGGACAGTCTGTTCAGATTGCTACCACTGACTGTGCATGAGTTTGCTTGTGCCATGTGGGCCATTGATAGTTCAGAGCTTAAAATGCCAATTAGTGCCAAAGGTAATGGCTTTTGTGGTGTGGGCCCTTGCCAGTTGGGAATGGAATTGTGTTAAGAACAACTCAAGAAATGGACCATCATTGTAGCCAGCTCAATGAAGACTCAACATGCAGCTGTGATCAAAAAAGCAAATGATATTAAGTAGCATAAGAAATTGGACGGTGAATCATATGGAGAATATTATGATACCTTTATAAAATCAGTGGCATGGTCTCATCTGGAATATTGTGTCCAATGCTGGTCACTCCTTCTCAAACAGGATATTGCAGAACTAGAGGGGGTTCAGAGAAGAGTAATAGCAATGATGAATAGCTTGGAAAAACTCTATGAAGAGAGAGAGAGAGAATCCCAGCCTTTTCAATCCCTTAAAAAGGAGTGAATAGGAGGGGATATGATAAAAGTATACAAAATAGTGAGTGGTCTATAGAAAGATTGGGAATGTCTCTTCTCCCTGTCATAACATTAAACACAAGGAGACCTTCAATGAAATTGAAAGGTAGAAAATTCAACACTGACAAAACAGTTTTTTCACACAAGGCACAATTAGACTGTGGAACTCATTACCACAGCAAGTCAAGGTCAAGAATTTAAGGTTAAAAAATGTATTGGAAACTTATGAATAATTAATAACAAAATTTGTGTAAAGGAGATTTAGCTTTATACTTCAGGGCTTAAGCCAATCTCTAACTATTACAGAACAGGATGAAACTGCATGGGGAAGGAGGGAGGGAGAAAGTAGTCAGATTACCATGCATCTGCCTACTACAGGGTTCATTTTCCTCTGAAGCATCGTAGGTTGGTCATTGTTGGACACAGGATAGTGGTCTATCTGGATCTCGGGTCTGATCCAGTCTGTCAATTTCTATGAGTCTGTCCATTCCACAAAGGCAATCAAACAGCCACCAAATGAAAATATATGTAATCTTTATGCACCTTGGCTGCATTAAAGTTTGATCTAATAACAGGAAAACTTCTATTATGTTTCAGTGTTACAAATTGCTGTTTTTTTCCCCCCTGGGGGGACTATATTTTTGTGGAAGGCAAAAATGCACACAGATGACACTCCTGAGAGGATAATAAAGGTGCTGTTATGGGATCAAGCTGGAGAGCCAATAAGGGGTGGGTGGTCTGTGTGTATGGAAGACTGATACAATAATGACTTACTTTAATACTCATTAACATCAGCCAGGAACACCAGATGGTCACCAGCTGGGAGACAAAACTCTTCATTTCTAAAAATGTGCATCTCTTGTAAAATATCTTAATCACTATCAGCCTCTGTAAACTCAATTTTAACAGTCTGATGTGGTAACACCGCATAATGTACTGTGTATGGGAATTATAGATAATGCTGCAAATCTAGCTAAGGCATAACTGGACACATATTTTAAGGTCAATCAGATTTTATTTATGACTAAAATCACAACTGAAACTATGCACATGGCGATAAAAGTTCACCATAGTTCCATGCTCTACGCACATAGAGGTATGAGGCAATGCTAGGCAGCATTTTGGAGTAGATAATTTTATCAGGGGGTTATTCTATCCTTTCTTATCATGGAAGAAAACTGTTAATATTTCCTTTATGCTTAACTACATGGCAGTGGCTAACTTGTTAGGAAAAACAAAGTAATCAGAAATTGGGTGGTGCATTCCCCAAAGTAAAATAAAGAGCCTACAATGGAATATTAATAAGCCATGTGATGGAAACACTAAAGGTTAGGAATGTTTTTGAAAATAGGAGGAAATTAGCTTAGAGAGACTTGTATTGTTGACACAAGATTTGAAACGACATTGATTGTGGAGGTTCGGGAGCAAACTGATGGTATAAATGTGACTAGTTGACTCGATACAATAGGCCAAATTCACTTCTGCTACAAATGGGTGGGCCCAACTTCATGAACTTTATTGAGATTTGCTCTGGTTTATGTCAGTGATGGTTTTGACCCATGAGATCCAAATATAAAAGGAGTTTCCTTGGTAATCAGAATGTGAGCATGTGGTTGAGCTGCTATGCGTAAGCTTAGTTTTTTTCTCTTGTATCCCTTCCCTGCTGATATGTGATGACAATGGTGATAACCATGGAGGGGGCAGCTTGCCCCTGTTTAATTATAAAAATGAAGTTACAGCAATTGCAATCAACAGAAAATGTGAGGGAAAGGAGTAAAATGCGTAAGAATTATGAGCCAGATTACTTTCCCCACATCTGCTTATGGAGGGCACTCTCAGCAAATGGATCTGTTCATACTCATGTGGAAGAGCAAGGTTCAGCTGCCTCCATCTCCCCCTCCTTGGACCCCACAGAGAACTCCCTATGGGATCACAGGAATGGAAGAGTGGAATGGTTTGGACACACATTGTCCTTCTTTCAGCCCCATAGGGAATCTACTCAGGAATTAATATTACCTGAGGAGGAACCGCTCCATACAATGGGATCTCACTTTAAAGGAAGATTCCAGGGCCTGCTGCCTTCAGAAGAGGCTCTGTGACCTAGGTGCCACAGGTTAATTCCACACCGGAACCATATGGACAGGAAGCTGGGGTTAGAGGACCCAGGAAACCTGTGAGAGCACAGGTCTTCTGCATTAATGGCTCCTGACCTCAGCCTCAAGTGGATCCACTGAGATTAGCTAGATAAAGGGGAATCTGGCAAGTTTCTTGGTTGAACCCCCTGCTTTGTTCACAGAGAGCAAATTTTGTTGCTTTCTTGGAAGCATTCAGAAAAACATGGAGGGAATTTATTTAGATTTTCCCTGCGGGATGAAGCAATTCGGATCCATAAAAATAAGGCGAGAAGACACCTATAGCACTAATTTAATATATTCAGATCTAGATTATGTCAAGAATGAACAGAGTTTAGATATTTCAATATATTAAGCTGTAATTATGTAGCCATATCACAACACAAATAGTCTAATACATTTCAGAACAAGTGACAGTCCCTGCTTAGAAGACATCTGGTAATAGGATGGGAAAAGGTATT
Organism: Chelonoidis abingdonii; assembly: GCF_003597395.2. NCBI lineage: Eukaryota > Metazoa > Chordata > Testudines > Testudinidae > Chelonoidis > Chelonoidis abingdonii. Next base: position 29,216,529 of record NC_133771.1, on the reverse strand, counting down.
GCAGATCAGGACAGAGGTTTGTTGGTAAAACTGTGTGGAAAAAATTAATATTTACCATCACCAGCAAGAATTTTTTTTTACCGCTTTTTGTGGACAATGAGACCCAGCTTGAAACCTATCTGTATGTCTCAAGGGTAAAAAGTGTTTATTAACAAAGCAGAGTCAGACAGATAAAGCACAGCTTACGTCCAGTCATGTCCTTGGAAAAATTGTCTTTCATTTATGACAATTAGAAGTGAATGCTAGACTAGAGTTTGTCTATCCATAATGGATTTGAGCTGCAATCCTCTGTTATAAAGGACTGTTGGAATAACATACAGTAATGATCCAAAATGCTGCACCTTTGTCCTGGACAATTAGGTTTCCTCAGTTTTCATTTAGACCTTGCTCAGACAAATTCCAATTGACCTGAATGAGAATTCTGTCTGAGCATGGACCTGAGGATATTGCCCTGAATGTAAAATACTGCACCACTGTTTTTTTTGGAAAGGGCTGACTCACACTCTACTAGTTCTGTTTTTCATTTTCAGCCATAAACTTCAAATAATTCTCTGGACAAGTTTTTTTTTGAAAGAAAATATAGTGCACTTCCCTTCCCACCCCTTTTCTGTATATATATAAAGGCTTTTTATGATTGTCTACTCCCCTTTTGCAACAAATCATTGTGCAATAGAAAATTAACATGTCCAGCAGTTTAACTTTGACATAAATAGGTTGGGAGTGGTATTTGTCTGAAAAAAATTACACTGATTTGCTTCTCCCTTGCCAATGGTGATTGCAAAAGATCTGCTCACTTGTGGTGCTGAGTAACTTCCAGTCTCGTTAACATCAATGTAAGTTAAGGATGCTTAGCAACTTGCTGGACTGGGCACCTCAATTAGCCTAAATTGTATTGAAAAGGTATGTGTGTTTTCTTCATACGCCAACTAGATTCTTAAGTATATAGTATCTTCAACTAAAAGTAACCAAACAGGAGAAATATAGAGATCAATGTTAAAGATTTTCTTTTCTCGACTTTCCTTTTAAGGGTCATATCTATGAATGAATGTAAAGTGAGTGTTAGGAGTCTTGTCTTGGCTCCACTGATGGAATTGGAAAATCCTGTTCATTTCACAGGCACAAATTGAGTCTCAGGTTCTGCTCTGTGTAGTTCTAGTGATAAATACCTCAAGTTGAAGTCCTTGCCAACCAGATTGTTTCCTTAGTACAGAGCACATTGTAAAAGATTGTAATCGGACGTGCTTTGCAATGAATTATGGAACCAACAATGAAATTCATTGCTTTCCCAGCTACTCAGTTTCATACCTACCAAATATTTATTTAAAAAAAAAATTCAATTGTAATACTCTAGTCCAAACCACATAGGATCCAGACACAACCACCATGAACAGCAACTTACTGGTAACATCATAGTGATGATACCACATTTACAAAAAGCCTCTTGATATTTAACCAACCAATAAAACTGAAAGGAATCCCCTAATCTGGCTGGCTCACAGTTGACACAAGATGTAAAAGTATAGTTAAATAGTATTTTGCAACTTGGGCTTCCAAAGTGCCTCTTCCTTTGCAGTCCATATTCAACAGCATATGTCAGCCAGATGTTGCATTAAATTTGATGAGTTTGCATATGGTATTGATGCTCTGTAGATCATCAGAGAATTCTTGGATTTAGTTAACCTGTTAGGTCCAACTAATGTCTCTGAATATTCAGTAAATATCATTCAGATTGATGAAGCATATGCAATTTGAATAGTATTCTGTTTTAGAGCCCAAGTTTCTAAAATGTCAACAAGTAATTACTTTGTGTGTTTCGTTTTAGATGTCTCATTAATTAAATCCTATTTTCAAAAAACATTTTAGAAGAGAGAGTTGACAAAACTATTTAAAAATACTGTAATGAGTCTTTTGTTTCCCCCCCAAAACACTCAAATGTTATAGCTATTACCACTGTTAGGTATTGTCCATGAGGTTTTTTTTAATAAAAATGTGTCACTCATTTTTAAATTTAATTTTAGAAATGTGTAACCTAGTAATATGAAAATGGTTCCTGTGATCTTCTGGCAGACATGACAGTAACAATTAGAGCTGTAAGTGTACAGTAACAAATGTGTTTGTAGAAAATCTTGCAACATACTGATCAGGGATGGCTCCCTGTAGAATGTCTTTCAACCTGGATTCACTTGTCACATGGAGCAACTCTTCCAAGCATTCCAGGGTTGCCCTAGTTTTGACTAAACACACAAACGTAAAACACTGTGAAAATGTGTGTGTACACACACACACGCTCACAAAATGCCTGTGTGTGTATAAATAAAGTGTTATGCAAAGGTCAGGAAAAATGCCTTATTTTTAATAAATAAGGTATTTTTCTCATATTGTTTCATAATTTTGGTGCAGTGGAATGAAAAATACAACAGCCATGCATAGTTATTTTTCCTGTTTTACTATGCTTGCCATCTGGACAGAGCAATTTTAAGGTGTTATGTTGCAGACCTTACTAAGGTAAATCTCCTGTAGGACTTCTGGGAAAAGTAACATTACAAAGTAGGATATATACTGCACATTTAAGTTACTCTTATGGCCCTATCACAGGGTCCACTCACTGCTGGCAGAGCTTCCACTTGGCAGTTCTAGCGTTAGCTTTGGCCAAGCATTGCCCTCTCCTCTGGTAGTGTCTCTCTTAATGCTCTCTCATCCTGTGGTCCCCCTGGCTCCAGGAATTACGACCTTCTTTTCATGACTCGGTTCTCCAGCAAGGTTACTATACATATGTCCCTCCTCCAGAGAGTACTCGTTCTAACTTCCACCACCTCTTCCCAGGGAGTGACTGCGTTATTTCCCTGCTTATATAGGCCCCACCGAACCTTGACAACTGAGCCTCCTGTCTAGTTAATAAATCCCTGCTCCTTTTCACCTCTTTCAGGTGCATCCTGGGCAGTTAAGAGAGCCTAATTTACCTTCTCAGGGCCAATACAGAAAGTACACCCCCAACACAGACCTCTATTACCATTGTGTCTGAGCATCTGTTTGATGGGATATTTACTCCCCCCCACCCCCGACACACACACGCACAATTAAAAGGTTAATCTGGGCCTAAGAGCCAATTAACCGTCCTGCTTGCACCTAGAGGATGGGCTGGGACTAATTAGTAATAAAACTCAGGTGGGGGAAACTGGGTGAAACATACTGAGGAGAGGAGGTGAGGTGAGGTGAGGTGAGGTGGAGTGGAGTGGAGTGGAGTGGAGAATTTTCTCTGTCTGGAAAGCAGCCTGGAAGAAAGCTGAGAAGGAGAGCAGAGTAGAGAGGTTTCTTCTGGGTGAGCTGGAAACTTGACTGAGGTAGGACCTCCTGGTAAGCTGCTGTCTGCCTGAACACCTTAGTGAGGGCAGGAATATGCTAGCTCTGGGCAGTGGGGGTTTTGGAGAGCCTGGAATGAGATGGGTGTGGGAGAGACCATAGCACCTGAGATGTCTGTCAGAGGTGGCCTACTCCACCTGGCTGGCCTGAAGGTTTGATATTTTGGTTGCACTGTGATAAAAGTCTGAGGCCCTGGAAGGAGCTGGACTCTATAAAGTGGTCTGGCTAGGAGGCTACTCTGGTTGGAGTAGGCCAAACGACAGTGGGGAAAACTGAGGGGAAACTGAGGCAAAAATGGACACAGTGCCATAGCCAGCCAGGAGGAGGTGTGTTGGGGTGGCCACAACCTCACAATATTAAATGTACTTCTCACAGCTATTATCCCCATTTTACCCATGAGGAACTGAGGTAAAGAAAGACTAAGTGACTCACCTAATGTCTCACACAGGCCAATGGCAGAACAGGAACTGAATGCAAGTGTTCAGCTAGATCCTGAACCACTGGACCATCCTTCTGCACAGCATACAAAGATCCATGCTCATGGCTAGATATGCTGCTGTGTCCCTCTTCTAGAGAGTGAGGGTGCCATCAGAGAGCAGATTACAGCTCCCCAGTGCCTGGCCTGGCCATGTGAGTTATTTAGAGAGCTGGATCTCTGACATGCACCAGATGCCAATGGCCTGTAAGGGACTGTCCACTAGCTACGGATTACAGGAATGCAATGCACTCTGGCCACTTCCCTGCCTTGTTCTTGACACACCCCTTACAGCATCTGACCAGCCATCCTTAATCTCCACTGTGCACCTGCTAGTGCCCATAGCCCAGCTGTGTGTGAGTGTGAAAGAGTACAACCAGCACCTCTTTAACGGAGGTGAAAAGTACTGTTGCTCAGAACACTCAACAGACATTTTCCTTGACACTGTAGGGGAGAGAGCCTTTAGCTACCTTCATTCAACTGGTCTGGCTTCACAAACTCTCCTAGAAGTATTAAAATTGAAAACATTAAAATAGAAATGATTAGAGATGAGCGAATAATTCTCACAATGAGTAACACACTTAACAAAATTTTGTTTGCTCATGGAATGTCTTCAGGCTGATTGCAGTTTTCACACATTTATTTATTATTTATATTTGCTTGATACATACTTTTGCTAGTTTTTCACGCTATAGACTCATAGACTCATAGACTTTAGGGTCAGAAGGGTCCAATATGATCATCTAGTCTGACCTCCTGCGCAAAGCAGGCCACAGAACCCTACCCATCCACTTCTATAACAACCCCTAACCTATGTCCGAGTTATTGAAGTCTTCAAATTGTGGTTTGAAGATCTCAAGCTGCAGAGAATCCATCAGCAAGTGACCCATGCCCCATGCTGCAGAGGAAGGCAAAAAACCTCCAGGGCCTCTGCCGCTGAGGAAATTCCTTCCGACCCATGATATGGCATCAGCTAACTCTGAGCATGTGGGCAAGACTCACCAGACAGCACTCAGAAGAATTCTCTGCAGTAATTCAGATCCCATCCATCTAACATCCCATCACAGACCACTGGACAACTTACCTGCGATAAGCAAAGATGAATTGCCAAATTAAGCTATCCCATCATACCATCCTTCCATAACTTTAAGTTCAAGTCTTAAAGCAGATATGTGTTTGCCCCCTAACCCCTTGGAGGCTGTCCAGAACTTCACCCTCTCAAGGTTAGAAACCGTCATCTATTTAGTCTAAATCTCTATGTCCAGTTTATACCCATTTGATTCTGTATTACATTGGACTAGCATAATATTCTTCTCCTCTAATATAATACCCTCTGATATATTTTATAAGAGCAACATACCCCCCTCAACTTCTTTGGTTAGCTAAACAAGCCAAGTCTTTGAGTATCTTGCATAAACAGGTTCTTTGGATCATCCTAGTAGCCCATCTTGAATGTTCCAGTTTGAATTCATCCTTCTTAAAACATGGGACCAGAACTGCACACAGTATTCCAGATGAGGTCTCACCAGTGCCTTATATACGGTCTATCCCTTATTTGCTGAAATACTCTCCTGATGCATCCTAAACTGCATTAGCTTTTTTAACGGCATATCACATTGGCGGCTCATGTCATCCTGTGATCAACCAATACTCCAAGGTCCTTCTCCTCCCTCTGTTGCTAACTGACGTGTCCCAATTTAACTAAACTTCTTATTAATCCTGAATGCATGACCTTGCACTTTTCACTATTAAATTTATCCTATATATATTACTCCAGTTTACAAGGTCATCCAGATCTCCTGTATGATATCCGGTCTTCTGTTGCAATACCTCCCAGTTTGTGATCCGCAAACTTATTAGCACATTCCCATTTTTGTGCCAAGGTCAGTATAAAAGGTTAATAAGATTGGTCCAAAACTGACCTGAGGAAATCCACTAGTAACTCTTTCCAGCTGACAGTTCACCCTTGAGTCTACCTGTTGAGTCTCCCCTTTACCAGTTAATATCATCTTTCATTTTCATATTGATCCCCTGTTTCCAATTTACTAATAATCCCCATTGGAACTGTGTCAAATGCCTACTGAATCAAGATAATTAAGATCTACTGCATTTCTTTGTCTAAATTATATGTCACTTTCAAAGAAGGAGATCAGGTTGGTTGGAAATTAATTTGTAAAACCGTGTTGTATTTGTCCAGTTACCATTGACCTCAATGTCCTTAACTACTTTCTCCTTCAAATTTTTTCCAAGACTTAATACTACAGATGTCAACTAACAGGCTATAGTTACTCGGATCACTTTTTTCCCTTTCTTGAGATAGAACTATGTAGCAATTCTCAGTTTATGGTACAACCCCTGGTTTACCGTCATTAAAAATTTGCTAATGGCTTGCAATTCATGTGCCAGTTCTTTAAATATTCTTGGATGAAGATTATCTGGGCCTCCGATTTTGTCCCATTAAGCGGTTCAAGTTTGGCTTCACCTCAGATGTGTAATATTACCTCATATCTATTCATCATCTTCCATTATCCCTAAGCTCCTCATTAGCCTTATTAAAGAATTGAGCAATATTATTAGATATGGGCCATCTAGAATCTTAATGGCTAAAACCTCCATTCCTCCTGTGTATACGGTCCACTTTCTTTCTTGTTTTCTTCTTTTCTATGGCTATAGAACTCTTTACTACTGGTTTAATTCCCTTTGCAAGGCTTCAATCTACATGGCTTTTAGCCTTTTTCACTTTATCCCTACATGTTCTGACCTTACTAAGGTCTTTCCTCTGTAATCCTCCATCTTCCACTCTTGTGGCTTTCTGCTTGTTCTTAATCACCTTCTGAGACACTGCTCATCCAGCTTGTCTACAACTCATGCTATCTTTTTCCCTCTTGCTTCTTCGCTTTCTCAGCTTCGACTTAAAGTAATTCCAGCGCTCTTCCGCATTTAGATCCACAATTCTTTCCATGTCCAATCCATTCCTAAACTATTCTAACTCTTTAAAGTAGCCTTTGAAGTCAAAAACCTAGTCCGAGGTCTATTTTTTTATCCTTCCATTATTTGAGACTGAATTAGCTATGTCACTTGAACCAAGGTTGTCCCCTAACCATTTCTTCTATGAGTCCTACTACTCACCAAACCAAATCTAAAATGCATCCTCGTTGTTTTCAACTACCTTGTGTAGAAATCATTCACTATATCCAGAAATCTGAGCACTTATAACTCTATAGCCTTTCTCCAGCTATATCTGGGAAGTTAAAATTACCCATGATACACAATCCCCTTAGTGTTATCTTCATTAAAAACATAAAGAGGTCTATCCATATCATCAGATCCTGGCAGCTGTAGCACACCCAAGCACTGTCTCGGGAGGCTTAGTAGGATTTCTTTCCAGTGTGATTTTGCCGAGACAAGACTCTGTCTTATCCATTCCATATTTTATTTCTTTACAGTAACTCATCATGAATACAAGCTCCCACACCTTTGCCTTTTTTCTGTCCTTTCCTAAACAGCACATAGCTTTCAATACTGTAAGCATGATACTAATTCCCCATGTTTTGTTATCCTATAATATCCGGTTTTCACTTCTGACAGTAGGTATTTTCCATTTTGTTACTAGGCTCTCATTAGTGTCAGACATTAATTTTGCCACATTTGGCTTCACTGACATTCTTATAGCCCGGTTAGGACAGCTTCTACACAGCTACCTGTAGACTGTATCTACTCTACCTTCCTCTTTGTAATTCTTTTGGTCACGGCTGTATCTCTTTACTTTGTTTCTCCTTCCTCGCAAGGTTTTCGGCATGGAGATCACCTGAATCTCCCAACATCCCCCAAATTCCAGTTTAAAGCTCTCTAATCAGAACTCCGGCTGAGAAGTCTAGGGGACGTGGATGGTGGCATGGCGTAGGTCTTATGAGGGGCGCCACTGTGCCGGGGTGTGGATCCATAAGTCGGGCTTTGTGCCTTTTAAGGGGGGAGGGGGGGCGGGGGAGGGGAGGGGGGGAGGGTGGAGGGGTGTGGGGGGGTTAGGAGGGCGGGCTGTTTGGGGCGGGGGGGGTGGGGTGGGCATAGTCGTGGGGCCTTGAGTGACGTGGGAGGGGGGGGAGATCGGCGTGGAGGCTGTGTGGGAGTGGTGGGGTGGGGGAGCATGGAAGGACGAGAGGGTGAGGTGTGGTGTGGGGTCGGCGGGAGCGTGCCATGGGTGTAGGTGGCTGTTGGTGTCGGGTCCTGGGAGGGGTGCGGGGCGATCGGGGTTAGGGTGGGGGTTACAGCTGGGAGAGGCACACAGCGCGCGGGGTGGGGGTGTGGGTGGCGGTGGGTGTGTTTATGGCTAGTGGCTGAGGGTGTGGGTAGAGGTGGGGTCTGTGTGATTGGCTGTCGGCGTGCATTTGAATGTAGGGTCGTGGGGTGAGGTAGGTGAGGTAGGGGGTGGGGCGGTGGGGGTGGCGGGCGGTGGGGGTTGGGGGGGTTGGGGTGGAGGGTGGTGGGGTGGGTGGTGGGGGAGTGCGGCTGTGGTGGACGTCGCAGCGTTGCTTGAGGGAGGGTCTTGGTCTGTTGCGGCGGGTATTCAATTCATCTCTCTGTATATTTGGTGTTGCCTCATGATACTCCCCTTTTCCTGTAGAAGACTAGCAGCCTCTCTCTTTTTCTTGCCTCTCTCCTTCAGCAGCCACCTGCTGTCGCCTTCTTCATTTCCAACTCTGCAAACCTGTTCCTGAGTTATTTTCTCCTTCACTGGCGTCTTTCCTCTCTGGTTCTCTTAGTCAATGCTTCACCATCACTTTCCTCACTCAGCAGTCTCTCCTCAGAATTCTTTGGTCCTGCTTCACATTGCAAGTCTGAGCTATCCTTAGTCTTCATGTCTTGCTACCAACATCTCTGAACCCTTCTAAACTCGACCAGAGTTTCCACCTGCATCTCCAGTCTCGGATCTTTTCTTCCTCGTCTTAAGGCGGCAACTTTCATCGCAGTACAAACTCTTTTCAGGGACCTCCAGGATCATGTACATGCCGCAGCTTCCACATCCAGTCATCCTCATTGTGTCTTTCACTGCTGCCTCTGGATCGGTCATAGCCTTCCCACCTAAAACCTGCTAGTCCAAGAAACACAAAACAAAACAAACCCCAACAGGCACCAGAACACTGGCAGACCATCACCCACTCCCTCAACTAGCCTGTCAGTTCCTCTGCCTAGGTCTCTTAGTCTCCCCCACAACCTCCCCCTGTAAACTCCCTCTGAAACTCCCCTGTTTACAACTCTGTTTGCTGGCTACTGTGCCACTGCAGCTGTCTATGCCGTGCCTGACTGGCTGGCTACTTTTATAGGACCCCTAAGCAGGTAAGCCCTGCCCCCTAAACAGGGCTCAGCTTCTCTCCCAGCACACTGCCCCTACCAGCCTCCACACACACAAAATACAGAAACTTGCTCCTTGAAGACAACTCCCTCTGAAACTCCCCTGTCTACAGCTCTGTTTGCTGGCTGCTGTGCCGCTGCAGCTGTCTATAGAAGCTCAAGTTTTGAATACAAGTACTCATAGCAATTTTTTTCACGAAGCCATGTTGGTTGATTGTGCTTGGTCACACTTAGTCCTGTGAGATTGCTTCCATTGAGGATAACTTCTGCAAACAAGAAAAGCAGGCAGAAATCATTGAGGCATCATATTTCTCAGGGTAGGGTACCTGAGATTAAGAAGAAATTGATTTGGAAAAAACTTCAGGCCTTTTCTTTTTCTAAGTAACATAGGCTTTGCCTGCAGCATAATTCCTAGAAAAAATAGGCTACTGCAAGATTTATTGGTGAGGTAGAGTCTACATTCTAGACACATTCCCAGAAAGTAATTGCTTGTACATGTGGGGCCCCTAACTGACTAGGGCACAGTTAGATCTGCTTATAACTCTAATTGCCTTTGTGCAAGGGTTTTTTTTTTTGGAGCCCTGTTCTACTGTGCCTAGAAGCACCCCATTCCATATAAAATATACAATTGCCAGTGCAAATACCTGTACTTAAAATTTATGTTCTGTGAGCATTTGTGCAAGAGAGACCCAAATGTTCCTGTAAAACAAACATGTTCATATAAATGCATCCAAAACAAATATATTTTGAAATTTGTGTAAATACTTGTACAACACTTTTTGTGGTATTTGCTGAGCTCTGTTTTCCTTATTGGATGAACAGTTGGCTTGTATGTTGCTTTTGAGGCCAAATTATTTTTAGTCAATATGAATCTTTAATATGATTACATTTTTATTAGTCTAAATAAAAATATTTATGTTCCATTACATATTTATAATCTTATTCATGAAAAAATAATGGTCATCTCAAAGCAGTAATTCCTTGGGAATTTTTAGAAAAGCTTCACTACAGTTTGCTTCTTCCAGCCTCTTTCTTAGAATGGTGTATGCAGGGCACTTGGTGAGCAATGCATGCACATTTGTCGCCTCTGGCTACAACACAAGTGACTATAGTGATGGATTAACATGTTCTGTTGCTCTGAGTGTGACCTAATTTTTTCCTAGTCTTCCCCAAAAGACAGGAAGTAAAGTTACCCACTGGTAGCCCGCTATGTCTACTGTTGCTGTGGCACTGGTGCTGTATTCTGCAACAGACAAATCTTCAAATATATGCAATATTGCATTGCATGTAGAGGCAACTCCATCCCTGCAGCAGTGTTATTGGATTCTTAGACCCTGAGTGAGCAGAGCGTATAAGGAAGTGTTTAAGCTTTAATGTGAGTAGTCATGTGACTTCCATAGGACTCTTTGCATGCTTCAGCTTAAGTATATACTTAGGTTCTTTGCTGGATAGGGGGATTTCATATACAGTCCAGTGATTCTTTGCAATGTAGGCAAACTCTGAAAAGACCATGGCATTGCATCTCTGAGCCCAGGTCAGTTAACTGGGGCTCACGGGACTAAAAATAAATGTAAACATTTGAAGGAGTGGGTCTCAGATCTCAAGAGCCAGTCTGAGCAGGAACATCTACACTACCATTTTGAGTGTTGACATGATGCAAGTCCATGTCAACTGAGCTGGGCTCTGATATTCGGTGCTGTGGTTTTTCTTTGCAATGTAGACATACCCTTAATGTCTTAAAAACCTGATCCAAGACTGTCATTGACTTTAGTGGGCTTTGAGTCAGGCCCTAAATGATCGGACAGCCAGCCAGGAGACCATAGCAAATGCATCAAGTGGAAATGGTGTTAAAATACATGAGGTGTTGTTTTCTCCCTCTCACTGAAGAGCTTTTGAAAATCCCACCCATAATGTTTTGGCCTCCAGAGACAAATTCTGCTCAGAGTTATATCCCTGCAACCTCTAAGTCAGTGCAATGGAACTCTCAACAGTAGTAAAGCTTGTTCATGCCAGAGACACAACCTTCTCCAGGAGCGGTCCCAGGCTGTGGAATGAACTCCCCAGGAACTAAGGACTATCTCAAACCACACCACTTTCCACTCCAAGTACAAGGCATATTTCTTTGACTTTGCCTTCTGTAGTTTAAACACATAGCAATAGATATATTTATTTAATGATAAAAACCCCTACCAACACAAGACACTCCACTGCATATGCTGATTTCTGGGGAGAGAGTAAAGAACATACAACATATGTCAGTTGTGTAGTCGCATAGCTTATCAGAAAGCAGTTGGCTGTTACAGTTAAAAACCCACATAGAAAAGAATAGAAATGGTTGCATGGATATCCACCTAAGGTCAGACTGCCTTACTGCCTGCTGCAGCTCCCTCTGAAATCAGTGGGAGTTTTACCACAGATTTCAGTGAACCATATTATGAAACCTTTACTCCCTCCTAATCACCAAGGCAAATAGCCATATGGAAGTCACTGTGCATGAATAATTGCTCACTAATGTGAATAAAGACTTCACAGTCTGGCCAAATGAGAGCTGGATTATGTATTACGTGGGATTGATTGGCCTTGTAATCTCCATAAACCATGATAGTCATGCTATATGTCATTCAAAAAGTAACTTCCCCTACATTTGCAATTAGGCTATTGGCCAGATCCTCAGGGGGTTAAAGTGGCATAAACTCCATTAACTACAATTGACCACAAACTCAATGTTATTTATTAATGATCTTCATGCGGATAACATATAGGCAAGCAGAGGATGCATGGCTATTTTTTTGATGGATACCATGAAATGTAACTTGCACTGAGTTCATATCTGTAACTTAACTATCATTTATTTACACTGAATACATTAGAACTGGTAAAATAGTTATTTATTTATTTCTTAACTATCATTTATTTACACTGAATACATTAGAACTGGTAAAATAGTTACTTTTCCCCCCAACCACAAAAAAAAATTAACTCTTGCCTCATTCACATTTTCTTCTTTTTCAATCAGTCTTAGAATGTAGCTATTTCTCAAATGAGTAGTTCCATGACTAGAATTTAAAAAAAATGAATCCAAGAAATACTTTGCCAAGCAATTTGTTTTCTGTTTCAAATTAGAGCTTCAGGATAGAAAGCAAAAGTGGGGAGGGGGGAGTGAGAGGGAGAGAAGGAGTGACAAAAGAAAGGTTGGATTGAATCTGTTATGTAGCAAACTTCCCAAATCTTTACTACACCAGGTTTACAAAATGTTTCTTCCCAGTCTGATGTCTTTGCAAGCCATTGTGAAACAATATAAATGTTAAGTTGAGATCAGAGACAGAGACCATATGGACATATTTTTAGCTTTACAGCAATGCAGTCCTGAGCATGCATTGCTTGGATACCCTCTTAACTGGAGCCTTGGTGAACAAGCCCCCGAGAATTCACTTATTCAGCCTGAAACTAGAATTATGTGCACCATAAAAGTGCAATCCTTTCTCTCTGCCTTCAGAAGAATGTCTCCAAGCTGCTTTTTGTTCTGAATCTTCACCGGAAGTTGAGTAATTATTGTTTAGGTCATGTCTTTGTACTTTCAGAATCAAGCGATGCTGTTTTTTTGATAGTATCTTAATGATAAGGGAAAGTGGGTTTATGTGATGAGTCTGTTGTGACAGAACTGTTATGCATGCTATGACATAAAGAAGCCATAATTACGATAGAATGTCTCCAAGGAGTTTACAATCCAAAGCGCCTCTGAATTTGTTTGTGCACCTTTTCTTCTATATGTCCATAATACTACAAGGCAAGGACTATCTTAGGTTAGGAACCTATGGCACATGTGCCTAAGGTGGCAGGTGAGCTGATTTTTTTCAGCGGCACTCACCCTCCGGGTCCTGGCACTAGTCCAGGGGCTCTGCATTTTAATTTAATTTTAAATGAAGCTTCTTAAACATTTTAAAAACCTTATTTACTTTACATGCAACAATAGTTTAGTTATGTATTATAGACTTACTGAAAAAGATTGTCTAAAAAATGAAGACTCGGCACACTGCTTCTGAAAGGTTGCTGACCCCTGGACTATCTTTATATTTCTGTCCTTAATGTTACCAAGCATATAGTTCTGTTTAATTAATTAGTAGTAATGAGAGTATAAAACTCAAGTCTTTTCCCAAGTCTGGAAGTGACCCAAACTGATGGTTAACTCATCCTTCTTCCTGTCTCCAAGGTGGGAGAATTGCATGTGAGTGGAAGAAAGGGGAAAGACTGTTCAGCAGTGGCTCTGGATGTAAACTGTAAAAATGGCATTATGGGCTTCTATGTTCCTCTCTGTCTCCATAGTAAATGTGCTTAGTTTATAAGTAAAGTGTGTGTTTAATTTTTTTTTCTCATTGCCAGCCCTACCATCTCACTGTGGGATCTGGAAGTAATAACTTCCACAGCACACGTATATTTTTATCTGAGATTACTGTGAATACACAAAGAACAGATTTACACACATACTGGGCCACCTCATGAGTAAATAGCGTTTTGGGTTAGGGTTTTAGGTCCTGATGCTGCAAAGATTTACTCATGTGCTTTATTTTACAGATTGTAAGTAATCCCAATGAGATTAAAGGGACTACTCCATGTGTAAAGTTGCATACAGTTTTGCAGCATTGAGACCTTAGAGTGTAACATTACAGGTCATTACTCTGGCCAGTATAATGTGATTCTTGGAAATACAGGATACTGTTTCTTGAAGTGCAGCCTTTCAAATGTCAATACTGCACCAGGCACAAAATTCTGCACTGAAGTGTCAATTGTAGCAGCAGGGACTTTCACTGAAGAAGCAGAATCTCTTATCAGTCCAGGATTCATGAGGCAATTTCCTTTAGAGACTATTATATGGTAGTTCAAAAGTCAAGGGAAGCTGTAATAGCCTTCAGGGAAAGTACCTTTGGCACATTGCATACATATATGCTACTCCTAACCTTATGCTGAATATAAACCATGTGCATAAGAATCTGATCATCATCATGTAATGTAGAGAAAGTTTTAAAATTGCATTGAAAAATCTTTTTTCGTGTGATAAACATGCATTTGAGGAACTTGCTATTACCATTTAAAAAATAGCTTTTGAAGGAAAAAACCACAAACTATTTTTCCAAAGGGCAGTGTACTGGAGCTATCACGTTTTCTTTTGTTTTGTAAAATAAAAGTGTTTTTAGAGCCATAATGTCCCTCTCAAAAGAACATTAACTTGAATACAATAGACTGTACTGTTTGTGCCCAAGGGATTTTACCCAGTTTAGGGCTGTATATAATATAACGTTTGTTTGTTTGTTTGTTTATTTATTTGTGCAGTTTTCCCTAGAATATTTTATTCTTTTGCATAAAGTTTACATATATACCATATTCAATGTTTAAATTACTGCAGTGTTACTGTAAAGTAATGAGTATTAGCAAGGCAAGAGTGGTTGGCAGCGAGATGGGCACTTAGTGTGAAGTAAATTAAAGAAGAAAACTCATATTCTAATTATTCGCTATAGGCTGGACTTTCTCCATGGGAGCTGCAGATTCTGAGCACTTCTGACAATCTGGCCACTTCACTTAAGGTACATCTACATTGCAACAACCTCCCCTCCCCTCTTCCACAGCACCAAGTCTCAGAGCCCAGGCCAATTGACTTGGGCTCAGCCAGTGGAGCTAACAATTGCAGCGTAGAGATCTGCGCGCAAGCTAGAGCTCAGCTCTGAGCACTGCTGTCATGGGGTTTCTCTTGTGTTTTTTTTTTTATTTGTTAAATATAAATAACAAAATGTGAGTGCTGCTGAGCAGTTAGGCATGAAATCCTGGCCCCATTCATGTTAATGGCAAAATTCTCACTGACTTCAATGGGGCCAGGATTTCACCCTAGAAGTTGATTATTCACAGTCCTGTGAGGTACTGAATACCTTCAACTCCTGTTGAAGTCAATGGGATATGAGGTTAAGGAGGGCCTGACAGGACTGGACCTTATATTATGAGCCCTTCATCAGCACTCTAGGACATGATATTATATCATACATATATTTCAGATTTAGGCCTTGATCCAACACAGCATTTAAGCACATGTGCAGTGTAGCCAGCTTCTGTGATTTTATTGTGAATCTTGTGATCTTTGGTACATGCCTTAAAGTCCAAGCTCCTGGAGTCATGTATTGATATGAGAAGCTCCACTTTTATTTATTTTTTTAAGTTAGTTTCTAGCTCTTATTGTTGCAGAGAAAATCTAGAAAACTTGATTCCCAAAGGCTTAAACCCCAGGAGGCAAATAATAACCCCAAATGAATTTCTTCTTAACAGCTCGTGATTTAAGCCAATCTCATGATTTTTTGAATCCTTGGCATTGTCTGTAGTGTGTGTGTGGTAACTGTAAGCATGGGGTAGTCCCATTAAAGCTTGTGTGGGTGCTGTGAGGAGGAGGTGTAGGAGACTTTTATAATCACCAAGGACTTGGTTTATACTCTCATTGCACTGCCTGAGCAGGGGAAAGAGAGGGGAAGAACTCAGGAAATCTGCCCCTGTAAGAACAAAATCATAACCAGAACTAGTTTAGCCAACCAGTCTAAACCTCTCTAAAACTGCTGACAGAGATGACTGAACAAGAACATAGAAGTTAAAAGAAATGTTTCCTAGTTGAAAACATAACTAATCTAATCTTTTGAATGAAACAGATAAATCCCAGTAATTTAGCTATCATATTGGGTATACAATTATTGGCATCAGACTTCATTGCACAATTAGATTAGGACTTTGCTTCCTGCATTATCCAGAATATTTGGTAATGAAGCAAGAGACAATTCATCTTTGACTTCTTCCTGTTCTACAGAAGCCATGCAAGTTAACTATTTGTATGTATGGATTAACTGTTTTTCTGGGACATGGAAAAAGTCAGCTCCTATCTGCTAATATAACAGCAGGACTTTTGCATTTTCCTCTAATTATTTTTCTTCCAATTTCTCGGGTAATTTTTTTGTTTTTGCGGTTTCCCTTCATTAAGGGAAATCATGATTTTTTTCCCAGCTGTGATAAAGCAATAACCAAGTAGTTGGCTCAGTGTGATAATCCAAAGATGGGTAAAGCACTAACCCTGTGTCAGTGCGATGGTGACAGAATGTTTTTTGGCCACATTTTCAATGCACAGGTTGATAATTATTTTGTCTGGTTCCCATCAACATGTTTTGAAAGGAACTAGATCTGGCCAGATGAAAATTCTTCTAGCATGGGCGAGCCAACACCTCCATGTGACCCCAGCACTGGGAGGCCTGTTGGGGTGGTGAGAAGAAGCAGCCAGACCATACTGAGTCCCAGCTACAGTCAGCAGGCATATGAGCCCTAATGGGCTCGTGTGAGTTAGAGCATTCTGTAAGCTGCACAAAAGGCCCAGAACTCATCCAAGAGCTTGACCCTATGTGTCTTCTGCTACAACTCAGCTATAAATTCAGGCTACATATTACAACATGGGGAACTTGGGAAAATACAGTACCTCTTTGCACTGCTAATAAATTCTTAGTAGCATTGGCCTTGGGCTTAGCCTTGAAGTTATCAGCTTTATTTCTTTGCTGTTGCCTGCTACGCTTGTGCACATCGTACCACAGTCATAGGAGGAAGTTGGCCCAGTATGGGACTTGCACCCATGTATAGTGAAATCACTATGGAATCACCATGACATTAACTTAGTGCCCTGTGTGTAGGATAAGCTTGCAATTTATATAACCCTTGGTAAATTTTTAAGCAGGCAGTAACTCACTGGTTGATATTTCATTGATGCATAGTATGCTTGCTCAGCCCTTATTGCATGCTTTTACTTCTTAAAGTAAATAATGAGAATTAATCTAAAAGGGAGACAAGGCATTGGACTAAGATTCAGTGAATGTGCCATTAGAATAATAACACTTGTGAGACCCTCAGCTTTGGCCTGCTGGCTGACCTTGGGTAAGTCAATTCTCCTTTCTGTTTGTACCTAGGTTTCTCCATCTGTAAAACAGGGAAAATGACACTTACCTTCCCCTGTAAAGCACTCTGAGTTCAAAGGATGAAAAGTGTTAGTGTTATATAAGAGCTTAGAACTATTATTAGTAAAAGCTGTGACCCAGCAGAGGGAAGGATAACACTCTATGCATGTGAACTGGAACAGGACTAGATTATTATTAGGGAGGGAACCATGCAGCAAAATTCAGATATAAATAGTGAATCTGCCCCTCCCCCAATTAGCTCAAATTCAGGGATGGATAAAGCATTGTGATTTCTAATTCCTAGAGTTGGGAGCAAGTCATTCCCTGACTGGGGACTTTGGATGCTACCATAATATAAAGGTTTATAATCATGGTGATCCAGGTTCATGTTTGGATTGTTAACTTTTTGGGATTCCCAGAATTCAGGGGTTGGATCCAAAGTTTTGGGCTGGGCTTATCTATATTCATTACTCAATAGAAAGTATTCTTGTTAGGTGCCTCATTTTCATTAAAAAAGGAGGTAGAAACTAGAATCACCTACATAAGCATTAGAACTCTCTGAATGGCCTTGTAGGAACTACCAAACTTGTTTCCACCTCTTGTTGCTTATTCACTAATACATTTTGCCTGGTTGAGTACTATGGGCAATTTTTTTTCCTCTGGGGAAAGCTTTGTGGTCAGTTTAATCAATACCTGAACATAACGTCAGCACCTAAGTTACTGCTTACAAGTATTTATAAATGTTTGCTTCTAAAACATTTTTACCCAATATACTGTATGTGAGGCAGTATGATACAGTAGCTGCAGATATGTCAAGGTAACACAATTATTATTGCAGCCTCCATATACGTTATCACAGCCACTTACTGATCATTGAAGCTGGGAACTGAATGAGTAGTAATTTAAGTGACCCATCCTTTGTAATTTAAAGCTTCCTGAGTGAGGAAGTGGGGGAGCATTACTGTCTCCAGATTTAGGCCTGCTGAAGACTTTCAGATTATCAGTGCAGGAACCTGAGGGAGGGTAGAAAATTTGAGTAAGCACATTACCACTTCCTCTGGAGGAGTTACTGTTCCAGTGGTATTGCAGCCACTAAATGTCACAGCCAACTCTCTGGGTCCATCTCGGCATAACTCCGCAAGCTCATGTTTTTAGTCTCTGACTCAGCTTTATGAGTAGCTTTGGTCCCCTTTTTTTTTTTAATGCTGTAAATGCAGGTGCTTTGTAAATAAATTGTCTTCTACAGCTAACACACTTTATTAATTTTTTTGTGTAATGATTTACAGTTTGCACAGTTTGTTTAAAACAAACAAAACAACTAAATCAACTGTCACTGAAGAATTAGACTTAGGAGCCACTTGTGAAAAGCAATTTTTTCCCCTGGATAAGAAATGGTGTAAGTATATGAAACAGTTTTTGAGTCTTAATGTAGTCTTCTTGCCCATCACAACAAGCAGATCAGTTCATATATGTTGCAGTAATAATTGTCACTAAGGATCAGTTTGAACAATAAGGGTATTTTCTAGTAGCTGGTTCAGGCAACTGTCTGAAAAGCATTTTATTCTGGAAGCCTTTTTGCTATGTTTTCTTTTAGAAAAATGTGTGATTGCACAAGTTCAGTATGTTTGTTCTGATTCCTGTTCAGGATTTCACCCAGTCCTCAGCAATATGTTTGACCATGTCTGTGTTCTTGCTGCCATGTTATTGGCTAAACCGGACAGGTTTTCCTCAGTATATTTTATTTGCAAAACCCAAAGTAAGGGAGTTGGTCTCATACACTGGAGGGAGAACTGGGGCGACCAGGGACAAAATCCTGGTCCCATTGAAGTCAATGGTAGAAGTCCAATTGACTTCAGTGGAGAAAGGATTTCACCCCAGGCTTTATTCTCAGCTTTGGCAACTCATTTCATCTATGCTTCAGTTTCCCTGTCAGTAAAATGGGAATAATTAGACTTGCCACCTTCTTGAGATCTATACATGGAAAAACACCAAGCATTTTTAATAAGGAAAAACATAGCCTCTGATGTACAAAAAACACCCATATTACTTAGTCCATGATCCCTTCTGCACAGATTTCAACATAAAGACCATTGTTGTCTCTTCAACTTAGCAGAGAAACACAAATAGACTTAAACAATTCTCTCTCCTCCCTCCAGTCCCTCTACCTCTTTTACAAGAGGTGTCACTATAAATGATTGCATGGAGGGTGGGAGTTTGAACAATGATACAGCCAGAGATCCAGCTGCATGATTTCAAACAATATTGTGTTAGAGCAAACAAACATTTTTCTTGCAATTTATTTAAAATGTAGATATATTTAAAAATACTGCAGGAGTTATCGGAGGTTTGCAGTGCTTAGTATAGAAAAGAGAATAACTGTCTTTTCTCTTTCTGCTGTTTTCTCTTATCCTCCCACTAAGAGTGTCTCACTGGACTCTGAAATAGTCATTTTCTCCAGGATGTCAAATACATCTCTTCTTTCCCCCCAGCCCATGTATCTGTCTCCATCTTCCACTATTGGCTCCCTGCTGGTGCTAACAGTAATTACAGGGAGCAGCCACTGCAAGTAATAGCATTACGGAATGAAGACAGTTTAGCTGGGTGGGTGCAGTCTGTTTAGCCCTTGTTTGTTTAAGAAGTTCTCATGTGCTTTGTGCATCTCCCTGTTCCTCAAAGTATGTCAGGATGAGCAGTCCCTCTTGACCTCTGTGATGT
The DNA here is from genome assembly GCF_003597395.2 of Chelonoidis abingdonii. NCBI lineage: Eukaryota > Metazoa > Chordata > Testudines > Testudinidae > Chelonoidis > Chelonoidis abingdonii. Next base: position 29,196,669 of record NC_133771.1, on the reverse strand, counting down.
GATTAAATCCTAGCCAGTTTTGCTGACTTTGTTAATTTTTAATAGGCCTACACAACAGACAGGAAAGGAGATATACCGATGAAATGATTTACATCATAAAAGTTGTGATTTACATCATAAGTGAATAACTTTCACTTAATAATTCATCAAGAAAGTTATTTGCATAACCTAATGGGAAGCCTAGGACTCGGGTGTAGAATGTGGGCCTTGCTCAGGAAAGCATTTAAGCATGTGCATAATTTGAAGCAGGTGTATAGTCCAACTGAAGGTAATGAGTATCTTTGAGCACCCCCATTGCCTTTAATGGGACTACTTACCCACATACAATTATGCATGTGCTTCAGTACTTTTCTGGATCCTGGCCTACAATCCTTGTGAGACGAATAGAGCATGAAATTGACTATGAACTGAGACTTTTCATTTTTGAACACATCAGCTGCTCCAGTTTTTCTTCTCAAACTATAGCAAACACAGCAATTTCCCTTTTTCACTTTACACTCTTTCCTTAGTCCCTGCGCAGTCTGTTTGGAGCTATGAACACCTCCTTTTAACCTTACTTCCGTTTCAACTCAGCAGGCACCACATTTTTTTTTTCTTGGTTCTCAGTATCTCCTCTTATCAGACATCATGCTTTTAAGCTGGCTCCCTGCATCTGTACTAGGTATCAGGGAGAACTAAAAGCTTCCAGCTTTCCTACTTTCTCTTGTCTGTCAAATTGGCTTTCCTGGAAGGAAAAAAAAAGGCAAAAACCCTTACTGGTGAGTCATCTGTAACTTCAGTCCTTCCCATACTCCTATAGAAGTGTTACTTGCTATCTTTACTCTGCTTGAAGATTCAACACCTCACGCTGCACTGCAAAAATTCCTAGACTCTTTGATAATACCCTATGCTTAAATAGAAAGTGTGCTCTACTGATGAACTGCAGTCAGCTAAAGAATGTGCACTGTCTTACCAGATTGGATATATATAGCAGTTGTAGTTAAGACCAAAAATATACTGTAAGCAAACATCATCTCTAAGCAAACATCTAATATAACTTCCTATTTCAATCTGGTGATCTAGTAATACAAGGAAATGGTCTAAAATTAGTTACATTTATGTTGCACCTTTCACTACTGTATGCTTAATTACAATTATTACGTAAAACAATAATGGCCCAAAACCAAATTATTTGTACACTTTACTGTATTCTAAAGTTAATGTAACAACTTGGGAATAATAATACCTAGGTCTTGCACAGTGTGTTTCACTTATCAATTACAAAGCAGTTCAATATTGTTATCTCTATTTTACAGATGGGGAAACTGAAGTACAAGAAGTGACTTGCCCGAAGTCATACAGCAAAGCAGGGGCAGCACCAGGAATTGAACGCAGGTCTCCTGTACCCTAGTCCAGGACCCTGCCCACTAGAGTATATCTTCATCCTGTACTAAAAAATGATCTGAGTATTACTGTGCAATCAATTAAGACTTTTATGCTCAATGTGCAGCTGTGGTGAAAAAAGGAACCACGATGCATAAGGAGTGGAATAATACTGACAATATTATGCCAATGTATAAGTTAATGATATGACCTCATTGGACTATTGTCTTCAGTTCTGATTACCCTGTCTCGGAAAGGATATAGCAAAAATATAGGGAGTTCAGAAGGAGGCAACAAGAATGATTAGAGGCATGGGGAAAAAGCATCAGTAAAAGACAGATTGAAAATGGGATTTACATTAGAGAGGAAATAAATATGGGACGAGAGAGAGATACAAAACAATTACTGATCCAGAGAAGGCAGATGGGGTGATTTCTTTTCACCTTTTCTCTCAGTACAAGAATAAGGGGACATTCAAGGACACTGAAAGCAAATTAAAAACTAATCGAAGGAATTTCTTTTTAACACACAGCCCAAATAGCCTGCAGAACTCACTGCAACGTAATATCATTAAGGTCAAGAGCACAAATGGATTAATAAAGAGATTGGTCATATGTGGATAAAGAAGAGCATCCAGAGTTAAAATCATAAGAATGAAAGTCTTATCAGATCATTTCCTGTTGGTTGGTGACAACTCAAATCATTTAAATTAATGTTCATACTGCACATTATTAAAATATCCCACGGAGCAATGTAAACTAGGTTTCATATCTGAAAGCAGCTGAAAATAGTTAAAATAGATATATTTGGCATTAAATACTAATTTATATTACTGCTATTTGCTCAGGATTGTATGGATCTACAATTCAATTTCAGTGTTATTAGCTTTGGGAGTTTTACTTTTTATCTTTTGAACAAACAATAAAAAAATCCATTCTCTGTTTTAAAATGACTTCAAACTCTTCAAAGAGAAATAGAGAGCCACAGTTAGATAACTCCTTGACCCTCTATTAGCTCTTGATTGTGGTTAAAAGTAAATAAATCAAATTCTAATGTGATTATGTGGTTGAATAATAATACAGAGCTATTCATCTAATCACACTGCAAGTCATATAGCCTCTCATAAAGCCACATCTATTACCCCAAGGAAAGAAATCATTTTATATTTCTTTTATTTCAGTTGGTCTTCATCTCTGTTTCTCTCCTGTGGTAGGATTATATTTAGCAGTTTGTCTCTTTTTGCATTATTTTTGTTGTGTAAGCATAACTAAACTCTCATTCCTATTTTTGTGTCTCTAACTGCAGAAGACTCCTGATCTTCCTTAACAAGAATTACAGTATTTCATATGTTTTCTCCTTCATTTTCTCCTCTTTAACATTACCTAGGCTTCCACGCTCTGTGCCAAATTCTGCAGATTCATGCCCAAAGTGACCTTATTGAAGTCAGTAGGTCTGATTCTCGACTCACTCTCACTTATGTCGATCAGGATTTACTCCAGTGAAGTCAGATCTACACCGGATTAAGAAAATATAGATTCTGGTACTGTGGGATTATACAGGCTTAAATTAGGCCAAGATTTGGCCCTCTGTTAAAATATTTATAGTCTCTTAGCTTAAACATGGCCAACCCTACTTCAGCTTATCTATGATCTTCAAAATGTCCTTCTCTTTGTTGCTTCCTTTACCCATTTGTTGGTTGTTCATTTTTGATGCCACAATTGTATCCCCACGCTTTGCTCTTTTCATTCTGTTCCACTTCATGCCTATCTGTATTTCTGTTTCATGCTTCATTTAAAGTGGCTAGAAGTACATAGGTATCAGCAGTGTTTAGCTAGCTTACTCATCATGCTGCAATGCAGGTTTCCAAAGACACTCTGTCTAACCTGATTCTTCTTTTCATCTCTTCCTTTTGCACTGGGGAAGTAGACACAGTCCATAATTTTAAATTGTCCTTTTTTTTATCCTCGGCAATCTTCCCCATAAACACATTTATATTCAACATTGTTAGATTTAAGACTAATTACTAGAATCCTGCTATAATATCTTTCAGATAAGAGCACGTGTCCATTAGCAATTAGTCTGAGAACACCGACTGAAACACCAAGGTCATTAACATCCCTCAGATGATTACAGCTTCCAGTCACTACCATTTCAGGGCCAGATGTGAACCAACAGCTTAAGGTGAAAGTCATCTCCATTCACAGTTCCGGCACATCTCTTCAGTCCCACATAAGCCCTGTTTTGAATTTCACTGCTAGAGAAGGAGCCCATGACAAATCCCCATGAGTCATGTAGCTCCGCACCTATAACAATGCAGGTAAGCAGCTATTCACATTGCAGCTATGATAAGTGCTGGATCTATAACTGCCCTCCCCCACCTAATTTTTCAGTTAGGGCTTTTTGTAATATTCACAAAACTGAAGAGGAAATCCCCTGTCTTTAAGGAGGTTCCAAACTAAACCACATTACACCTATTATAGGTTTGGCCTCAGTCTAGTTTTGACAGCTACTATAAATACATAAATCCTGCTATTTTAGAGTCTTTTAAAAGATGCATGCAACACATTGTTCATGAGAATGGAGTGGGCATGTTTCAACATGCAAAATGAATGCTGAGACTCCATCAAGTATTGCTCAGTGGAAAGCTAAAGATTTTTTGTTAAGTCAAAATATCTTCCAAAGCCCTAGGAAAAAATGTGTATTTTTTTAGGGGGGTTGGGGAGATCCAGATGTTTGAATGCAATAACTCGAACTCCCTATTCAGTATGTAGTGTGGGTTTTTTTATTAAATATCTTTTTAAAATAACTGGGAGTTAGCAGCTGCAGTATGTGTGGGTGGAGAACCCGATCTTAGCTCCACAGGAAGAAAAAATACAACAGATGCAAATCAGAGGAAATTTTTTTATTTTTAATAAACTGGGGGAGCTGTAAGCAATGGATTTTCAATAAACGATGTGGGTTTTAAATTGTACCAGTTGAAGTCTGGAGTGTTAATATCATTCTCATTTGTAAGACAATTTGTTTGTTAACTTTTGGAGGCTTACTCCAGATGACAATTGCTGAGAAAACAAGGCTTCTAGCAGCCTATTTCAAAAATGTGTTTCAATATTTTATCATTTAATTAAAATTTCATTGCAACAAAGAGAAAATATTTGCCACTAGCAATAATTTAGCATCAGGGAAACAGATTATTTAACCACAAATATTTGCCTTTTTTTTGCTTATTTTTATTCAACAGTTAAACAAATTAGGCTGCATCATTAGCAAGACACAATAAATGTTTTGTCTTAACAAAAATTCCTTTAAAAATCTTTAGCAGTTTTCTCACTAATTCTCTCTAACCTGTCTCCAAAGTGATTTTTTCCTTTCAGTGTATCTGTGTCCTACATACCCATTCATTTATCTTTAAGCAGATCCTTATTTGATTTCTCTTCTGTCTCCAGATCACACCAACTCACTCTCCTTCCTTCTCCTGAGATCTGGGCAGAGGGTCTTCCATGGGCAGATGTGAGCCCTTCCGTGGGCCCAAGTTGGCCAGGGTCAGGTAAGGGCTCTCATTTCTCTCTAGCACCACTGTCTACCTCCCCAGACCCTGCAGGGGACTGTCCATGAAATGCAGGGTCCATGCTGGGCTAAGGAATATCATGAGGACAGGCCAGGACAGCAGTGAGACTGGCTTGAGGAGGTACACATCCTCCTCCCTCTCCAAGTTGGATGAGTTTCAAGAAGAGATTAATATAGCCCTCAGCTGTAACTTTTCTGCAGGACACCCCCGTCTTTCTCAGGGAACCCTGGTCAGAGGGGGTCCCTGGCAATGTGGCCTCAATGAAGCCATGCAGACAGGGAGACAGGAGTGCTGGCAGGGGTAAAACTGCCCTTGGGATAGAGAGGATTTATGCAGATGGCCCTGGCATCACATGAATTTTGGAGGATCTGCTAGGCTTTGGGAAGCTTTTCTGTGAGCATACAACACACCCTCCCTCCTCCTAGGACATCTCCATGAAGATCTCTGAGGGATGTTTCCCTTGTAAAATGGGTTATTCCATGGGAGGGGATGATTTTGTCTTCCATCCCCAGGATTTTCTTCCCTCTGCCTTTTCTTCCATTTCTCTTTCGCTGGGTGCTTCTCTTCTTATCTATCACCATTCCTATCAAATACTGCTGTAAGATGGGGCTATTCCTGGGACGGGGGGAGGAACCTTTAGTGAAGATGCAGGGTGGGCATCTTGATTTGAATAGCGTCTGTCTGGGATCAGGATTTTGAATACAGGTCAGAAGCAAATAGGGAGCCAGGGAGTACGTGGAGCATTGGAGAGATGCACTGATGGTGGACTTTTAGATGCAAGCTGCTGCATGCTTTAGAAGTTGCATTCTTCTCCTCCAGGTAGTGTGAACTGCGGTTGGGTAGTCTGGAAGTGATAAGACATGGTTCACAATGGCAAGGTCTTCATCAAAGAGAATGAGGCAGATAGGGCAATATTCAATTCTCACCCTTGTTGCAATTTGTGGTCTTGAATCTTCTCTCACTTACACTGTTTTTTACACGTGAAACTGTTGGCTTTAATGGAGTTACTCCTGATTCACACTAGTGTGAATGATAAGAGGATTAGGCATTGGACATCTGAGTCATAAAGACTACTCTGTCTTTGCAGACTAACATGACAATCACTCTGAATGTCCTCAGCTGCTGGTTAAGTTAATATTTTGGGAAGCTTCCTGCATGTATTTCACTCCTCTTCCTCCCACTACTTTGGAATTAAATTTGAGTTAGTTACTCTTCGTCTACTTGTTTTTCTTCCTTCAAGGCATGGAGGCACTCATGATGATGCATTTTTTTTTTATTTTTTTTTTTTTGCAGAGCTGCATGTAGTCATCTGTATATTAGAGCTGGTAAGGAATTTTTTGATGAAACTGTTTTAGTTGGGAAATGTTAGTTCATCAAAACCAAAACTTAATAACCCTTTCTCATTTCCAATGAATTGGTTGATTTGAAAAATTTTGGGGGGAAAATTTTGAAATTATCAAAATGTCCAATTTTGACATTTTCAAAACAATGTTTTATTCAAAGCATCTGAACTTAGAATTTTTGTTAAATTATGTACAAAATTATTTTACATAATTGTAAAATGTTGCAATCTAAATGAAATGTTTTGAAATTATTGAAATGAAATATTTTGTCAACATTAATATGATTTTTGTAGTATTGGTTCATGAACATTTTCAAAATTTTTGACTTGTTTTGGGATGGGAGGAGAAAATGTTGACAACTAAAACTCTCATATTTCTTGTCCAGCTATAATATTAGATATGGCTACTTCTGTGGAGGCAGATTTTGCCTTTACCTTTTGTTGATACGAGGTTTAGGGGGCATGTAGGGTATGCACTCCTCTATGGCATGGAGCTCAGCTCTCTGGGAGTGAGGTGTGGAGAAGATCAGATGCATCAAAGGAACTGCCACTAAGCAGACCTTCTGGTTCTTCCTCCCCCTGGAGACAAGGGAACTACTTAGCCTGGGGATAGAAGATACTTCTACCCACTCTGTGGCAGAGATTTGCCATGCCTAGCTGAGTTACTCAAGCTAGGTACTGAGGAAACTGGAATCACCCTTGATGAGTGATTCTAGGCTACATCAGTGTTTCTGTGCTCTGTATTCTCTTTGGTTTTTTCAAGGCCTACCATATGTGACTGTGCAATCATTTTCTGCTCTGCTTATCTGATTGGGTTCATTTTAAGCTATTTGTAGGCAGCACAAAAAGAGACCAGATTAAAATCAATGTAGACAGTGTGTTCCTACACATACCCTGTATTTATAGGTATTAGAAATGGGAATGAGTCATCCAGCAATACCGTTAAGGCTCTGATAAGTAAAATCTTTCTGACTTATTGCATACTGTCTGTCTCACATATGGCTGGCAAAAACAAAAGGACTGTTTTAGTCTCTGCTCCCCAAAGGACAGAACTGCAGTCCTTGCTCAGGCACACTTTCCACTGAAATCTAAGGGATCTCATGGGACAGGAGGACTAGGCTTCAGATCATGTCTTGGGAAGGCAGGAGAAATAAAGGTATCTTGCCCACACAAGTGTAAATGTTTGGGGGCCTCTGTTTTCTCTCTAGTTACAATGATATTTTTAAAACCCTGTGTCTGGTGTTCTAACTCTCCTAAAATTCACACACTGTTTTATCTTCCAAATCATTCTGGGTTTACAAGATGTTAGCAGTTAGGAAATGAACAATAAAGCACAGAATAGCAACAATTATAGTGGAAATGTCACCTGAAGAAAATGGAATGTGATATCTTTATTGTTTATCTGAGACAAATTTCTAGGGAACTGTGGTTATGTACCCAGAGGGTCTCAGTTAAAATCATTTTCGCAATAGAGCAAGTGCAATTTATGATATAATAATAAAAAACAGAAGTATAGTATTTAAGTGAAACCGGTGCATGCATTAACAGTAAATCTTGTGCTTGGACATTCAAGACTGTTTTTTGCGAAAATAAAACTTACTTTAAAAAAAAAAAGTCAGATTCTGAAGCTTGAATGTGTTCCCATTGAAGTCAATGGCAAAATTCTCATTGACTAAACTGGGAACAGAATTAAATTCTGTTATGATCTACCAACTTTGAGTAATGTTTCCCTCGAATGGTGGTTCCACAGAAAGGGTAGCAATCCTCTTTAGCTCAAGAGGGAGAATGCTCAGCTCCAAAAGCACAGCTGTCAGAGTTCTAGGCCTAGAGAAGGGCAGACTAAATTTGCACATGGTGCCTTCCTTTCCTTGGTCTGTCTCAATCATTTAGCTATTCAAAGAGCTCTAAGGAAAAGAGAGAATCTGTATGGAAACTTGCAATATGGAAACAGCAATGTTACCTTTTAATTGAGGGCCAAATTCCACGCACCTTTACTCATGATGGGTAGTTCCCTACCAGATAAGTGGTCTCACTGAAAACAGTGTAACTGATTGTGTTATAAGGTACTAGTCAGGATGAGTGATGTTCACAGAATTAGGCAAGGGAATATAGCACATGGGATGCTCTATAGTCTAACTGCAGTTTACATTTTGTTCACTTCCTGTTCCAGAAATCTTGATCCTTGTTTTTCAGCTATATGTGCCTGAGATTTTGTTGTTGTTATATTTATAATGTTTGTATGCGAGATATGGGCCACGTCTACACTACGGGATAATATCGAATTAGCTAAAATCGGTTTTATAAAACTGATATTATAAATTCGATTTCATGCGGCCACACTAGGCACTGTAATTCGGCGTTGTGCGTCCATGGTCTGAGGCTAACGTCAATTTCTGAAGCGTTGCATTGTGGGATAGCTTCTTCCGTAGCTATCCCATAGTTCCCGGCAGTCCCCCCCCCACCCCTTGGAATTCTGGGTTGATCATTATTGTCGCGCGGTGGTTCTGTGGTAAATGTCGTAGTCATCCTTCCTCACAGGAAACATCAGCTGACAATCCTTTCATCTGTTTTTCCCTGGATTGCCCTGTGCAGCGCCATGGCACGGCAACCATTGGAGCCTGTTCAGCTTTTTTTTTTTCCAGCATCCTATGTTTGTACTGGATGCCGCGGGAGAGAGAGGCGATACTCCAGCGCTACACAGCAGCATCACTTGCTTTTGCAATGATAGCAGAGATGGTTACCGGTTGTCTGTACCATCTAACTGCCCAGAGAAACAACTGGGCAATGAGATGATGTTATCTCTTCCCTCTGTACTGTCCGCTGCCTATCATGAGTGCCCCTGGCTTGAAATCGGCCGGCGGGCGCAACGCAAAGCAAAATTGGGATGACTCACTTGGGACTGAGTCAATCCCTCCCCTATGGTTTCTAAAATAGGAGTCAGTCCTGCCTAGAATAAGGGGCAAGTGTATTAGACGGACCAGTGTATCAGAGCACAGCTGCTCGTGTCAGTATTCACAGGGGGTGCCCCTGCAAACAAACCCCCAACCCGTTGCTTCCACTCCTCCCCCAACCATTCCTGGGCTAACCGTAGGCAGTCCCCCCCATTATGTGTCACTGCAAGTTATAAAGAATGGCAGGATAAGAAACAGAGACTTGTTAGTGAGTAAAATGAGGGGGAGCAGCCGCCGGTGCTATAAGTCCAGGGCAGTACAGAATCTTTTCTTACACAGGAAAGGAGGGGATGAAGCCCCAGTTGTATGATAGAAGTGCTATTCAGCCCGTCCTGTCTATCTAATGGAGTAACAGGAATCATTCCCTCTATGATATTGAGCAATTATCAGGCATGGGTCTATGGAGACGGTTACCAGCTCCTATTTGCACCGTCTACCACCGGGGAGGGCGGGAGGAGCGGATATTGCTCTTCACTGCTGTTAGCATCGCGGTTTACAGCAGCATTTCAAGTACAACATCGCAGAACGGTCAGGTGACACTGAAGAAGTCAAGAAATTGATTCTTTCCCCTTTTCTTTCAACATGGGTGGGGGGGGGGAGGGACTGAGGAGCTATTCCCTGACCACGCCAGATACTGTGTTTGAAAGCTACAAGACATTGGGAGCTCCCAGCAGAATGCAAATACTTTTCAGAGACTGCTGTGACTTTGAAGCAGCCTCAAGCTAACCCCCTCCCCCTCATGAAGCGTCCATTTGCAGTCTCTGGGCTTCACCTTTACGCTTATGTCATGCAGGCACTGTGTAGCCTGGAGATTTTTTCGAATGCTTTGGCATTTCGTGTTCTGTAACAGAGCTCTGAAGAACAGTTGTCTCCCCATTAAAGCGATCAGATCCAGTATCTCGCCGTACGGTCCATGCTGGAGCTCTTGATTTGAGACTGCATCGCCACCTGTGCTGATCAGAGCTCCATGCTGGGCCAAACGGAAAGTATTTCAAAAGTTCCGGGGGCTTTCCTGATTTACCTGCCCGCTGCATCCTGATTCAGATTGCTGTCCAGAAGCGGTCAGTGGTTGCACTGCTGGGATTACCGCCCACGGGCCAAAACGCGCTCGTCCACACTAACCGTAATCCGATATGTAATATCGATTTAGCGCTACCTCCTCTACGCGGAGGAGTACAGAAATCGATTTAAAGAGCCCTTTATATCGATATAAAGGGTGTTGTAGTGTGGACAGGTACAGCGTTAAATCGATTTAATGCTCTTTAAATCGATTTAAATGCGTAGTGTAGACCAGGCCATGAGGAAGAGTTGCCTTGGTTTGAGTCAGGCACTGGTGTGAGTGTAGGCAGCCAATGTGCAAACATCCCCTGGCCACTCTGCCAAAGCATTTCTCTGCAACACCTTGTTGTTTTTTTGGACTGGACTATCCTCAAACAGCAAAGTGTGCTGTAGGTTAGATGTCACAAACTGAGGATTAAGAGGACTTCAGGAAACTTTCTTTCTTTTTCACTTTGCAGCACTAGATAGGATTTGGATTTGGTCCATGGAAGGTGAAAAAGTAAGGCCTGATCCTGCCTCTCTAACGTGAGTTGCCCTTGCTCCCACTGGTCTCTCTCAGTATACCCCATCAGGTGTCAGGCTTTGTGCTTTTACTCTTCCCTGGGTGGGACTCTGCAGTTCACCATCTGAGAATAGGGCCCAGGCTACAATACCCTGTATCAGGCATTTGTAGTGCAAGGCTCATTTCTTTAACCTTGCCTTCTCTAACATAAACATTATAGCAATGTGCGTGTATAAAAAATTCCAAAACAAAACACTCCACTGCACACATTTCTCCTCCCGGAGAAAGGATGAGAGAACAAACATAATGACAGATGTTTTTAAACTTCCAGCTTAATGCACTGCTAGAAGATGCTCAGACACTATGGTGATTAGTGCAGCATAAGAACCTATAGAGAACAGAAAGTTGTAGATGAATCTCGATGACTAATATCTAACCAATTGCATATTTTGGCCCTGCAAGTTCCAGTTCCCAAGAAGGATCCTGAGAAAAGATATAGGAAGAGATTTTTCATAAACATGAGTTGTGTGTATTGCATAGGCTGAACTAAGTTATTGCTTCAAGGTCTTTGTCTTGCATTTTCAAAATTTGATTAGTGATTGTTTTACAGACTCCCAGTCTGTGTAGCTTACCATCCCCTGTATGTAATGTGCACTGCTTCCCAACCGTTCATATTCAGGGTTCAAAAAATAGAAATGGACAAATGAAGTTGACCCCTGGGAACTAAAATAGTGTATGTTGAATGTGTAGCCTCTGGAAATCTGATCTTTTGGAACAAATGCTCAGTGGATGCTGATAGATTTTTAATTGCTTTATTTCTACATCCAGAAAAATCCCTCTGCAAAGCATCCACCAAGCTCTGGCTAAGTCGATGTGTTCTGTGCAATGAGACATGGCATGTCCAAACAATGCCCATGACCAGATACTGGGGTGGTTAGGATGCTTGCTAAATATTGGGAGACCTGTGTTCGCTTCCATGCTTTGCTACACACTTTCAGTGTGACCTTTGGCAAGTCACTTAACCTCTTTGCGGCTCAGTCCCCCATCCATAAAATGGTGATAATAGCATTTCCATACCTCACAGGGGTGTTGTGAAGAGGCATACATTCAAATTGTGAAAAGTTATGGTAATGGGGACCATATAATCACCTTACACAGACCCAAATTAGCAGGTCCATGAAAATAGTGTTTCCATTTTTTCTGATGGTAGCATCACCTTCTGCTGAATGGTGGTAAAATTCCAGGGGCTTGATGGATTATTTCAAGAGGATGAAAAATCAGTGAAGTGAAATCTCAGTATATTCTAAGTGCAATTTGTTTTATTCACACTCACAGTTCTGGAACAAAATGGTTAACATTATACAGGGCAATCCCCCTACCCCTGCTTTCAGAAATCTCAGCCCAATATGAATGTCTGGTTCTTATAGGGCAACTCTGTCTCAAGAATTTACCTTAATCAGAGATTAAGGAAGAGGGCAAAATCTTCCATTGCTTCTCCTCCAGTGCCTTGGATAAACCAAAACTAAACAATACCATGTGCCTTCCAAAACTAACAGTGTGCTCCAGAGGCTAAGAAAAATACTTGGAAGACTGTGGCTACATTTATGCTTGGACCTGGGGGTATGATTTGCAGCTCGAGTAGATATACTCATGGTAGCTTTCATCAAGCTAGTAAGCTACAAACAGTAGTGTAGATGTAGATGTGGTATCATGGGCAGTGGTGACAGAGGCTAGCTGTCCCCAGTATGTACCCACGAGGTCTGGGTGGGTATGCGCTCAGTGTGGCTAGCCTCCGCTGCCGCAGCTGCACTACTATTTTTAGCATGCCAGCTCAATAAGAGCTAGTATGAGTATGTCTACCGGAGCTGCAAATTACACCCCAGCTCTAAATGTAGACGTAACCCATATGCCACCTGCCACCTGGTGACATCTCCCGTAGCAATAGTTTCTGAATAATGTGTTGTGAATGAGATGTCCATGTAGTGCTTTTGGAATCTCTGTGGATTTACATATATGCAGCCCTCATACTTCCCTTTGTCATTTATTCATTTGCTTAGCTTGTTATTCTAAACAGCGACTGATGCTAGACTACTTCATGCTGTCTATCAAGCCCACTCCTGCTGTGGTGAGAAGCTGCTATGCTGGAGACTTCTTTAAGGGTTCTTTTGCTTTGATCAAAGTGCATCTCAGATCGTTGCTACAGTAAGTGAAGGCACATTGTACATAATTCTCTGACAATATCAGCCTTGATGCCCAGCTTATAAGCTTCATTCATTTCCAGGCTCACTCCTTTTCCTGGTCTCTTCTACTCCTCTACCCCACTCCAATTCCTGGTCTTCCAAACTGCTACCCTCTCCTAATTCATGTCTTTACTTAAGACTCCCTTCTGCTGTGATACTCACAAGGAGTGAGCCATTAATGATTTTAAAAAAATGGCAACAAAAATACTTTTTACTGCCCCAGCCAAATATGTGCTTGCCTAAAATGAGTAACTGTGATCATCTTGCTGTAACCCTTTTCCTTCCTGCTGTTTGTTAACCTCACTCATCATGTCATATCTAATAATAGGTTGTAAGCTCTTTCTCTAAAGCATCTTGTATAGTTTTGGGTGCTGTAAACATAATATGTAGTTGTTCTCCATTTGCTGCCCAACCTCCCCCACTCCCCTATTGCAGAATCCCATACTAATCTCATTTCTTTGTCCACCTCACTTGTCAAACACATTGAAACGTCAATTTCTCCTGAGCTGCTTCTGACCTGACTGTGGGATTTCACTCCTTCACCTTGGCCACCACAGTGGCGAAGATATGCATGAAGGTCACAGTCCCTGCTGGACATGTGAACAGTAGAGAGGGGCCTTCCAGTCAGAATGTAAATTCAGCTGGGCAAGTTGCTGCAGTTCTCACAAATGCTTCTTTAACCACTCTTAATATCAGGGTACCTGTTCCACAGCAAAAGTTCCCACTAACTTCACTGGGCTTTCAATGAAGACCTGAATGAATAATTTTGATATTAAAATAGTGGTAAAATAAGATCAGTCCAAGACACGTTAAAGTGTAAGTCAGTGTCCCCCCGAGGACAGGGACTCTGAACCTGGGGGTCATGAAGAGCTGTCATGTCGTTACATCTACCCTGTCCTACTTCTGTAACTATTGGCCGTAGGGCCCTGGTTTGATGGGAGATGGTGTCAGAGGGGTCCTGCTATGGAAAAGGTTAGGAAACACTGTGTCTTATCTATATAATATTTGGAATACAAAACTAAGGGGGGGTCATTTTATTGTTCAGACATGGAGGGTGTTATTGGCTGTTTTAGAGGAACAAAATGCCTAGTATTACTGGAGTACAGCAAAGTTTACTGAAGAGAAATATGTTTCTAACACATGCAAGCTACCTTGTACAAACACTATCTATGTTTTTGAGGGAAAGGTGGGACAGTCATCAGCCCATTGCATGTGACAGGTTTCTGAGTAAACAGCATTGAGGGTGGCTGCCCTTAATCACCCAGTTGGCAGACCCAACAGCTGGCTCTAGCACTGCAGTATAAATCATGTGCAGAAAAGGAAAGTATTGATATTATCATGGACCAGATCTTCAGAGGGTATAATACAGTATAGCTCCATTGACTCAAACAGAGCTATGGAGATTTATGCAAGGTGATCAGAAGCAGTCAGCATGGATTCACCAAGGGTAAATCATGCCTG
>NC_133771.1:29157616-29181053 GCF_003597395.2 Chelonoidis abingdonii | reverse complement strand
TAGAATCTCCATCTTTAGAGCTATTTAAAGTCCGGCTAGACCGCACCCTGGCTGGGATTATTTAGGGAAAATGGTCCTGCCTTTAGCAGGGGGTTGGACTAGATGACCTCATGAGGTCCCTTCCAACCTTTTGATTCTATGATTCTATGTTTCTATGCTCTCTGTGCATCTGGCCTATGGCATACTAGCAAGTTACCTGTCCTATCCTAATTAATTAATATTTAATTGAATTTTCAATTAATATAGTTTATTTTCCTTTTAAACAGTGGGTTGGGTGTGTCTTTGCCTGCAAATATCCTTTTATGTGACTCTGAGTGGCTTCTGTGACTTTTTGCCAGGGCTCAGCAAGGTGCTTCCTATATTACCAATATATTATCAAGTTGTCATAAAATGGGGGATTTATTTTTATGGGCAAGTCATCAGCTAACACCAGCTGTTGTGCTGTACATTTGTGTGGTGTTTTGTTTTTTTTATGTATGTTTCTCATTTGGTACTTACAGCCCATTGCAATGGGCCATGGGTTTCTATGGTAGGTGCCAGCTGGACAGAAAGAACGTATCATTCTTCAAGCAGAGGAAGTTAGCAACTGGCCTGTGTTATTATGGAATTATGTTAAGGTTCTGATCTTGATCTCTGAAGCCCTCAAAGGGTTTGGCTCAAGCTATTTCAGGGACTGTGTCTCCTTTCATAATCAGTAACCACTAATCTCACTGCTTTCATACCAACTGCAAGAGTCACTTATTTGACTTCTTTCCCACCATAAATCAGTAAATTATAAAAGAGCAGGCGGGGGAGAGAAACTTGAGATAGACAGACAGACACCTAACAACCACTCCCTCCAAACGCCAGCCCCTCCCCAAAAAACCCACCACAGCAACACCAATTTGTAAAGCACTCAGACTCCTCAGCTGTGAGCCCACTTTGACAATTTGGGAAGAAAGTCATACCTGACATCAGTGGAATTACACCCTTTAACACTGTCATGGAGTGTGGGGAAGTCAGGGCCCGCACCCCTCACTTTCTGCAATTCACCTTGACTCTCAGCCAGCCAGTAAAACAGAAAGTTTATTAGACGACAGGAACACAATCCCAAGCAGGGCTTGTAGGTACAACCAGGACCCCTTAGCCAGGTCCCTTTGGGGGCAAGGATCTTAGATCCCAGACTTGGGGTTCCCTGCCTCTTCCCAGCAAGCCCAAAACTGAAACCAAACCCCCTTCCAGCAGGCTCTCCCCCCTCCTTCTGTCCCCCTCTACCTTTGTCCAGTTTCCCAGGTAAAGGTGTTGACTCACCCAACTCCCCCTTCCTGGCTCAGGTTACAGGCTCAGGTACTGTCCCTCACCTAAAGTCATTTCCTGCTCTCCCATCCCCCCAAGTAGACAGTCCACTAAAACTAAATGACATCCCCAGGCCAATCCACCCCGCTCCCTACTGTGTCACAAACACCAAATGTGAATTTGATCCACAGCATTTTAATGTTATGTCTTGCTTTGCATTGGATATAACAAACCAAATTCTGCCCTCTTTTTCTCGCTTACAATCCCACTGGGGATGCATTGATGTGGAACAGAATGAGGCTGCCATTCTATTTGTTTCCATTTGCTGAACCACCACTCCTTCATGGCATCTGAGCACAGATTCATCTCTTCTGTTTTTAAGTTCTTCATTTTTAATGCTCACATCCTACAATGCACAGTGTGATACAGCATGGCCAGAGGGCAGCAGGAGAGGGTTAGAAGGGAGCCTTATTCCTTGTAAGGGGAAGAAAGTTTGCTATAGATTAATTAGAGCACCTGAAGCCAGTCACATGATAAACCCCCCCTGCTTCAATCAGACAGTGTGGGAGTTGGAGCAGAGAACAGTTTGAAGGAGTTGGAGCAGAGAGGAATTTGTGCTGGAGTGGAGAACAGTTTGAAGGGAAGCAGAGGACAGTTTGGAGAAGTGCTGCGGTGAGCTAAGAAGTTCAAGACCCTAGGTAAAGGGGCACCTGGCTTGTACAGAGGGAGGCCAGGAAGCCCCCTCACAAGCTGAAGGGCAGAAGAGGGAAGTAGCCCAGGGGAAGGAAGTGTCAGTTCAAGTGGTTTACCACTATCCTCAGGGCCCCTGGGCTGGGACCTGGAGTGGGGGGGGCCCAGGTCCCTCCCTCTCCATTCCCCTCCTCTAGGACACGAGTGGGGCAGTTAACATTCCACTGCAGGGGCAAGAAATGGTGCCCTGATCCCTCCCCAAAGAAGAGAAAGTGTGAGACGCATCAAAATAGTGCTGGCAATTTGCCACAATAGAAATACATCAGATATGTTGGGATTTATTTGTTTTCCTCAAACTTATTTATGATGCAGAACACACATAGATGTCATTTAGACTCCTGTATTTGTCCTTCATGTTTTGAAATTTATACATTGTAGTCTCACCTGCTCACTATTATTCTATTGAGTTTCTGGGCTAAAAAGTTGGTTTTATTCCCAGAAAAGTCATTAGGAATTCTGCCATTGATGTCAACATGACAAGAATTAAGCCCTAAATTATAATTGTCTCCCAATTCTGTTTTTCCCTATGTCTCTTTCATTAAAGTATTTCCTCTTCTGACTAGTAGTGCTCTTTACTCTGTGTTTAAGCTTTACATCAGATATCGCCACTGCCCCCAATAGCCCTAGAATAGTGTGAATGCTTTTTTTAAAAACTTTATCTATGAATCCTCAGAGTTTCTGAAAATGTTAAGAGAGAACTTCTTGAGATTAATCTTTAGAGAGCCCTAGCAGGTACTGAACACCCTGGGCTTCATATACTGCAGATTCTGTGGCAAGAGACATGATCCCATTAGCTGTGCCATCTTTAAAACCTATGAACCAAACATCCACACTTTTATACCCACGCAGTTCCAAGCTACAGTCCCAAATGCTCAAACTTAAGTACTAAAGCCATTCATAGGCACTTAAATAAATGACTGGATTTTCAGATGATCCATGATTCCAGTAGGAATTGTGGGTACTCAGCATCTCTGACAATCAGGCCACTTACTTACTGTCTCAGTGAAGTCAATGAGAGCTGCATGAACTCACTGACTTTCAGTATTATGACATTAAGTGCCTAAAATTAGTCACCTCGTTTAAAAAATATTAGTCAAACTCTCCAGAGAGCTACATGGCCATAACTGAGTACAGAATTTAGTCTATGAGGTTCATGTGCTCATTGCCACATGGGGATGATTTACGCGTATCGATCTTAATAACAGTAGTAGGAGTTAACCATATCTATCTCCCATGTATCTGTGTGAAAAACAGATCTCCTACCCGGGAGTCTTCCTTTTAACTTTTTGTTTAATGAATGTTGTAATATGCAATAACATTTTGTTACAGAGAGCAATGACACATCCTGTACCAGAACAGATATGAACACTGACATCAGAAGAGAGAGATCTTTGTTCATCTGTTCTAAAAACAAATATCCACATTTTTTCTCCCATTGCTTGAAAAACAATTCTGTGCTCTAATACATCCACCGCGTGGGGTGAGTGGATCTGGCCTGGAAGCCAAAACCAACAATTTCCACATGTTGAACCAGAAGCTCGGAAAAAGGAATAAGATGGGTCTCCATTCTCAAGTCTGCATGTACATATGAGGGTTTTGAATCCCAAATGTTCTCACGGATGGCTCACTGAAATTATGCTGCCACCAGGAGAAAAGATTAGATGAACTTGTTGCTTAACCTCTTCCCCACCCCACACTGATGAAATAGAGTAAATAATTAGGAAAGAGCAGGATGTTTTGCTAGTTACCATGTTCTTCAGAACCCAACACTGCAGATTTTCACTCTTCTTTTTTCTTCAAACTCTTTGCATTATTTTTATGTCTCCAAAAATAAACTGCATGTAACTGTACTAGGGTCAAAGATTTCCTAGTTACCCGACCAACACTTCTTCACTCACATCCTTTCCCAGAGAAATAAAGCCCCACTTTGGGTCTGGCTTCTTGGTCCCAAATGCAGGGAAATGAGCACTTTCCCGCCTATGTATATCAGAACTCTAGTTTTTCTGGGCCTCCATCAATATTTTCATGTTGTCTCTGAAATTCACAGAGCAGAAAATTACAGAATCTCTCCCTTGTTTACAATATTATTGGATGCATCTTTTAATATTTTATTGGGCTCTGCCTCCTAAAGGCTTGTTTTATAATTGCAGAGTTTTTCACAATAGTACGCAACTTACTTGTCAGCTAACTTTAATAAAATAGGGAAAAGACGGGGTGGTGGTGGAGGAGGAGGAGGTTGCCTTTGCCATCTTCTTCCTTTGCAAGACTCAGTATTCATGTATCATCTTCCCTGATTTTAAAGAGTTGAATCCAATAGCTAAACCGTTTGTGTTGCTAGCACAGTAAGATGGTTGTCTGTTTGAGGCTGTTCTCCATGTGATTCCAACTCATACTGCAGCCATTCAGGTTTGCTGTCACAGTTCTGGACTTTGATGGCAAGCATCCAAGCTATTCAAAAGTCAGGTTCATCTTGTGCAAAAAGCTGTGCCCAAGCCCTTCCTGCATATTATACTGAGCTGGACTCGGATGCACATGGATGTGCCTGCAGTGTTGCAGGCTTCATGCTAACTGACATTTATTTTGCTTTTTAACATTATTGAAACAAAAACCAATGTCACCCAAGAACTCATCTCAAGTATCCCAAAATGAGGGGCTGATCCATTGGCAATTAAAATCATTTGCAGTCTTTTAACTGACTTCATGGAGCTCTGGATCACATTGTTAATGAGCATGTAAGTTAGCAATGGGACACATCTCAGATTTACATCTAATGGCTGTATTCATACACAACTCATTAAAAATCTTATTTTATTTTGACTGTGTAAAATGGCCAACCTCTCACTCTCTCCAGCTGACAGCCCCATTGCAATGTGCTCCCCATTCCCAGTGTCTACCCCACCTTCTCTCTTTCTTGAGAGAAAAAGAGGAGAATGAAGGGCAACGGCCCTGAAGAGGCAGTCAGGGGAGAGTTTGTCATTCTTTGGAGGCAAGTAGGAAGGATGGCTATTGGGATTCACATTTACTATTTGCCAAATGCCAAATCTAAGTATTAGGTATGTGGGGTGAAATTCACTCAGGTGGAGAAGGTCAGCACAAGGCTGATGTAGTGCTAACGTACAGATTGGGTTCATGCATGCATTGAAATGTAAAGATCTTGGATGGAAACAAACTAGAAGTAAAATATTATAGAAACATCTAAAAGTAACAAAGTTTTTTATATATAATCTTGTTCTGCTATTGAGGTCAAGCTTTGATTATAAAAGTGGGGGAGATGTCATGGTATTCTGACGTATGAAAGTCCCAATTCTAGCCCTGATGAGTCATGAGATATCAGTATGTGCGCTTGTTACTGGTCCGGCTGTAAATACTGCCTGTCCTGCTCCACCGAACAGCGAAATTTTGGGGGAAAAAATCAAACAATATTTCTTTAGTTAGTTATATTTTAAAAACCCCCACAAATCATAGCTATAGATGGCAGGCACCTCCCTCAGGTTTGCAGAGGCCTTAATTAGACTACAAGCTGTTTGGGGCAAGGACCATCTTTATGTTCTGTGTTTGTACAGCACCTAGCCCAATGGTGCCCCTAGGCACTACTGCAGTATAAGTAATGGGATACCTTTATGACTTCCATTACTATAGTACCTGAACATCTCACAGTCTTTAGCATGTTTCAATTTGTAACATCCCTGTAAGGTATGGAAGTGCTCCTGATTAACTCCTTGGGAAACTGAGGCACATAGACACTAAGTGTTTTTTTGACTAAGGCCCCAAGGAAGCCTGTGGCAGAGCAGAGAACTGAAGACAAGTCTTCTGAGTCCTGGATTAGCACCTTAATCACTGGACCATCAACCTCCCTCTCAGCCAGCACACGTACTTTACAGTGTAGTGTTTTTTCAGAGACCATTGCTCCGAGCACCAACCTTTTCCATATTCTGTTAGATTGAAAGATGTGTTTGCAGTTGGAAAAGCATATTTTTTACTCCCAAATATGTTTGTTCTTCCTGCTTCAGAATAACTTGTTTTTTTCTGGTGAGGT
This sequence comes from Chelonoidis abingdonii, assembly GCF_003597395.2. Taxonomy (NCBI): domain Eukaryota; kingdom Metazoa; phylum Chordata; order Testudines; family Testudinidae; genus Chelonoidis; species Chelonoidis abingdonii. The sequence continues at coordinate 29,174,992 of NC_133771.1, read as the reverse complement.
GCTAGAAATAGTTGCTCCAAAGAAAATTGTCAGGAATCCAAAAATTGCCAGATTCTCTTTGGATGCAGAAAAAAAACAACTGTTCACCCAGTTCTATTTCTAGCTAAACTTTTGAATTCTTGGCTACTTTCGAGGAAAGTACTGCATAAGTCTGCTAATAGGTTATCTCAGTGAAAGAGAAGACGCATGACAAGTAACATTTCTTTCTTTCTTTTGCTTTAGAACATTTTATTTGTGTTCCAGTTATTTCAGCATATTTGATATACATCCAATATGTATTGCTGCAGTCTGCAGGAAACTGATTTTCCAAGGCCTTATACAATATAATGAGTCATAGCTGAGTGCAGCTCCTTCTCCCCCCCCAAACAAGTGTGAGTCATCAAGTGGTAAAATCTCTCACGCTACAGTGTGGAATGAACTTCACCTGGTTGCAGAAGCCAGTACAAAGCTGACATAGAAGTTGCATGTGAGGGTTTACTGTCTGAGTGGCCACGAGGCTGCTGACACGTCCCCTACACTCTATGGCAAATGGCTCCAGGCCAATCCATCAGAAGCCATATTAGAGAGATCCCTTGGCCCCAATACTCCATGCAACTGGCAGGCAGGGGCTGTGGCTGCTGTTCCAGCCCAGATCTGCACCTTGTTCCTGGGTAATGGGGGTGGAGTTCACCTTCCCAACTACTCTGTGTCCATTTACACAGAACCCAGATGCTCAGGCTCTATGCAGATGGAGTGGATTCCAACTAAATAATTCCTCACTTTACAATTGTTCCCTTTTCCATTTCAAATACAACAGACCATATTTATGGCCTAATGTAACTTACATTGGGGTTCAGTTACTTCAGTAGGGTTGCACCAGCGTGAGAGTAGATTATGATCCTTGTTTATAATTTTGCATACACAAAGCTTCTAGTCTATTCCCCATACTACCTCTTTTCAAGTCCCCTCATATTTCAGCCATATTGCCTCAGTTCAAGTCCCCTTGACATTGGATGTCTCAAAAGGGGGAAAAGATCTGTTGCCTCATGTCCTGAAAAAAAGAGAAAGTTCTTTTTCCAATGGAAGACTATATTTCTCATTTGGAGTATAGATATTTTGCCTTTGAAAGGTGATTGCAGTGGCCTTGTTAACAAAACATAACACTATGTTCTTCTAATGTAGAACTTTAGATAAATCCCAGGCAGATGTGCATTTTATTGCACTAAATCTTTGGACCAAATCCTGAAGTTCTCACTCAGGTTTTAGGCCCAAATCCTCCCCCAATTGAAGGGAAGGACGAAACACCCATTGACCTCCATGGTCCATGATCAGACCCTTAGTGAGGTTTTTACTCCCATTGACCAAAGTATTTGAAAGAATAAGCTAAGTAAAGCCAAACTAGGACTTCAAGATATTAAAAACTTCAAAAATGCAGGAAACTGCATCTGGTATTTTCAAATTTTTCAGGGAATTGAAATCCCCAGTATAATTCTCCTTCCTAGCAGAGTCTAAATCTAAATGAGGGCATATACTGAGGTGGAAGTTGTGCGTCTGCCCTGCTATCACTTGGGGGTTGGTCGTACGAGTGCAACAATTTGGTAAGACCGTGGGGTAAAGGTGGAGATGCTGGGGCACACTCAAGCTGCTGTCTTTCAGGTCAAACTGGATTATTCACTTCACTTCCTCAGAAAGGCTTGTGACTCCTGCTTAAGTTAATTTAATTATCAGACCGCCTATGGAGTATCTGCTACTTCTTCCTGTTCCATGAGTCTCTGCTAGTCCTCTGTGACATCTTGCTTGACGTACCAGAATTGTGGGCCTGTAGCAGGGTGGATCCCTGCTCCAGCCCTGAGGGGGTAAAACAGCCCAGGGAAGGGGCCGGGGCTGGAGAAAGCAGCCTTTTAGGCTGGGCTGATTTGGGAAGTGGCTGCAGCTGGGGCCACGCCCCAAACTGAGCCACAGGCCCTTATAAAAAGGGCAAAGAAGCCAGGAGCCAGGGGAATCTCTCTCTGTGTTCAGAGAGAGAAGGGCCTGGCTGCTGCAAGGGACCAGACAAGATACCCAGGGTAAAGCAGGGCTGGGGAAGGCTGGGGAGCTCCTGCCTGGAAAGCCCCAGACTGTGGCCTAGGAGTAGGCTAAGGGGTACTGGGGTTGCAGGGTGCAATCCAGGGGTAGGCCAAGGCAGCAGGTCCAAACCCCTTTGCCAATGATGAGAGGCTAACACTGCAGTCTGCCCCAGGGTGTGGGGGCTAGCTAATGACTGGGCAGTTGCCAAGACCCTGAGGCAAAGTGGGGATAGAGTGGGGGGGGGGTTTCCAGGAGGGGGAAACCCTTAAGAGAATAGGGGTACTGCAAGGGCAGAACCCCATGTAGAAGGGCACTGGGTCCAGGGATGGACACGGGCCGTAGTGGTGCCAAATTTAGCGGATCACTGGCCCTGCAGAGGGCGTCCTCCAAGCTTTGGTATGTGTAGTTAATTCCAGAAGCAACCACAGGAGGTGCCGGGGCTGAGCTTGCCGTGGTTACAGCGCCACGTGTACCCATCTGCTTAGTATGTAAAGTTTGCTGTTGCTCAATTGTGTGTCAGCGTTCCATGACACACGAAGTCCTGACAGCCTTGAAGCAAACTCTTTAAAGGACTCTGCCAAGCCCAACTTGGCCTTGCAGTAAAATCTTGAATTCAATTTTCTGATCCCAAGAATGGTGTCTTTGCAGTGTCCAGTCCCTCTCCTTGGTGACACAATGAAAAGTTATGATAGCAACACCTGTATATAGCTGATGGGCATCACCTAGAATATAATGGGTTCATGTCATCCTGTCCTGTTCATTGTTCTTTTATCAATTGTGTTATGTGGTGTTATGGTCAATTCTATTATGCATATTCAATATATAATCAAATTATGAATAAATTAGATTTAAACTGTAGGATTATAGAAGTAAGAATTGACACAGGTATTTAAGAGTGAATAGATCATATTGGATGGCAAGTGGTACAGTCTAAAAGGATCAGCTATGAGTGAATGCTAAAGAATGCAGGCCTACCAGGCGAGGTCCCATCAAAAGATTCTAACTTAGCCCAGGACTACGGCTAGGTTAAGAACAACTTGACACAAGCTGAGCTGGTATAAAATGATGTTTAAAGTTAAAACAAGTACCTAGTCTAGCTGGACACCTACCAAGAGGAACCAATGAGGAACAAGATGTTTCAAAGCAGGAAGGAAGTTTTTCCTTTGTTTAGAGTTTCAGCTTCAGCCGGAGTGAAAAAGATCAAGGAACCAGCCTCTTATCAGAGTAGTAAGTTTTAGAAAGGGATAAATAGGTTGATGTTTATTTCTTTGTAACCTGTCTTATGCAATTAGAGGTAGAATCAAATTGGGTATTTTTTTTCGTGTAACTAAATTTGTGCCCGGGGAACATCCTCTGTGTTTTGAATCTGTTGTCTGTGAGAGTAGCTGGTATGCTAATCTCTCCCAGAGGATTTTCTTTTACCTTTCTTTTCTTTAATTAAAAGCCTTTTTCTTATACCTGGTTGATTTTTCCTTGTTTTTTAGATCCAAGGGGATTGGATCTGGACTCACCAGGGAATTGGTGAAGGAGTCTCTCAAGGCTACCCAGGGAGGGGAAGGTTTTTGGGGGGGGCGGAAAGGGAATAATCCAGACACTGAAAATTCTGGATGGTGGCAGTGATACCAGATCTAAGCTAGTAATTAAGCTTAGAAGTGTCCATGCAGGTCCTTACATCTGTACCCTAAAGTTCAGAGTGGGGAAGGAACCTTGACAGTGACCTAGGAATAATCCTATGCCAGTAAGGTGACAAGATTACAGTAAAAGATGTGCCAATAGGTATTGCAGAAAACTAGATTGCAATAAACTGCAATGTATTGCCCAAGGTCAGGAGACACCTGATTGTAACATCATGGAATGTCCTATCCTGAAGGCAGAGTGTATGTCATGTGTAGATGCCAATGAAAATAAGAGGAACTAAGAAACAACCTATGAAAAACAGGTCACCACAGTATTCATGGTGTGTGGAACTACAGATAAGCAAAAGAGGGTTGAAACTCACATGCATATGCTAAGGGGGAGGTGTGGTCATAACAATGTAAAAGTGGGAAGGTTTAGCAGGAACCATCCCTCTATTGATGGCTGTCTGAGAGATCCATGGGACCCTAAAATGTCTTTGAGGATATGCACATTACTACAGTCTTAGTCATTGCATGGGTTTTTGTTGTATTTATACACGCATGTGTAATTGTAAATTTACTCATTGCTTTAATAAAACCTGTAGTACAGATGAGACTTTGTACTTGTGATTGTGGTCGCTATCCTTGGACTTTGTGTCTGGAGTCTCCAAACTTGAGAAAAAAAGAGGTGATTTTCACTCTGCTCTTCAAAGTGTACCAACAGGAGCTGAACCTATGGTAGTTTAGTACTAAATTCTAAATACCAATAAAAAAGGCTACACCTGTAATCCTGGGTGCTGCTGTGCTGTGCAGCCTGGGCTTGAAGCCCTGAACACAGTAGCCTGATCACAGCACAATGACTTCACCCTGGCTTCCACCAGCCTGGTTATTCCTTGCAGGGTGACACTCAGAGCCCTTTCAGTCATGGGTCACCTCAAAACCGTCTCCCCTGTAGTGTCCAGTCTCTGACATTGTTAAGAAAATTGTTAAGCTTGCCATCTCCAAAGAGAGAGAGCACACACTCAGCCTGGTAATTTAGCTGAGGACTTCACCTTTCAGCTTTGAGATGGTTTTGTAACAAAACAAGAATAAGTTTATTCATAAAGAGCAGATATTTAAGAGATAATAAATAAGAATAGAAGAGACAGAAATATGGTTACAAGTAAAACAATACATGCTTTTTAATGACAAACTCAGTTTCAGAAAGTGACAACCATTCTCTAAGCAGGCTGCTCACCTATAGTTAGTTCCAGCTGCTCTTGGTTTTCAGGCCAAGAGGATCCACTTCTTGTGCGCTCATGGGGTGCTGCTCCACTTCACTCCTGACATCCAAATAGCTTTTTGCTTTGGCTCATTGTTTTGGCCCCAGAGGCAGGATGACCTCCTGCTGTTCTTCCCTTTCCATTGACTTCTCATCCCCCTGCTGATCTGTATGTACTTAGATTCTGTTTTGATTCTGTAATGCTTAATTTCATTGGAGACAGGTAGATAGCTGCCTTCCCTACTGTCTGGGAGAACTCATTTCTCCCATTTGTTTGGCCACAAACTTTAAAGCCTCATATAAGGAATTATGGATACTCACTGATATTAAGTCTTCATACATACATTTCATAATCATATGAATCACCAGTGTCACCAGCTTTCATAAAAGACCTTACTCAATACACTTTTATAGCACAGTCATATTGTGTACAATCAGTTGATTTACTTGCTTATTCTTTGGGGCTCAGTTCCCATGTTCTCCACCTGGGGTGTCTGGGCTGATGCTGTCTTCATTTCAAACTGGATAAGATATAGCTCACTTCCTCAAAAAGGTCTTGACTCTGGCTCAAGTTGAGTTAATTGTCAGGCCTCCTATGGAGTCTCTGCTACTCTTCCTTGATTCATGTTGTTGCCTGCAAGAAGAAGAAAGAGTAGAGTGCTCCACTGATATGATGAGAGAGCTGTACTAAGAGTGTGGAAAGAACAACAACCTGAGGTGACATCTCTTTTACTAGTATTTCTTTCTTAATTTTGGGCTAGTTTAACTCTGCCAACTAGAAGGGTATTTGGAGGGGAAGGGAAATCAAGTCAAGGCATGTTTAGGAGGCCCAGGTTCTAGTCCCTATTTTGCCATAGATTTCTTGTGAGAGTCCCTGTGAGCTCTCTGGAAATAATAGCACTTCCCTACCTCACAGGATGTTGCCAGGATACATACATTACAGAGCATGAGGGCTGCATGAATATCTTGATAGATTTTTCTAGCCACCTATGTTAACAGCTAATTACTTTTTTCTTATTTTTTCACAATGTTTTCCCAATAATATTGCCATTTGCAAGGTTATTCTTCTAACCACTGTGTGAGAAAACAATGGGTAAAACTTTTATATTTGTTTCTTATATGAACAGTAAATTTTCCCCTACTATTTTTACTTGATTTAATAGCATTTCCAAAAAGGCACAAATAAGTAGGGCTGGGTGAATACTTCAGCTAAAGCTGGTCAAAAATGCTGCAGGAAAAAAAAATCCACAGATATTTCAGTAAATTTTAAAGCAGCCTGTTCCATTATGTTTTGTAACAGTCCAATGTCCCTGTCTTCTGATTTTTTTGCAAAACCCTTTTTCAAAATGAAGTTCTTCTGTTTCCAAACTGGAAAAATCTCAAAATGGAACATTCTATTTTGAAATAGAAAAAAAATCAAGTTTTGAAATGAACTGATTTGGGAAAAATATAACTTTGCTGCTGTTCTGCAAAAGACTTATGCACTTGCTTAATGTTAAGCATGTGAAGAGCCTGAAGTCTATACAGCATAAGGGTCCATATGACTAAGTCTTTACAGAGACAGTAGAAAACAACAAACTAAAAAATAGAAATTGACAAATCATTTTTCAGAAATCATAGTCTGATATTTTTTCTGTTTTAAAGTTTCCATTAAAATTTTGTCTTGATTTTTTTGTAATATTTTTGAAAAATCATATTTTTATTGATCTTTTTGTGTAACATTCCATTAGATTTGACTGCACAGTCACATTTGTTAATATATATTCAAGTTCTGTACAGCTGTTTGCTTGAAAATGGAGGTCTATAAAGCTACTACTTTTCAACTCCTTGTTGGTTTCGTTGGGATGTTCATATCTGTCCATGTATATCTATAATGGTATACTGGTAGCTATCTATAGATCTATCTACATAAATGCAGACAGATCTGTTTACCTATGTAATGATATAGATAAATTTCCTTGGGCTGAACATCTATATTATAGATAGAATTATCTATAAGAAACCAATGAGGGAATGATCCATGGTATCGCAGTTGATCTATATTTTCTTCTTTCTGTAAATTTGCTGTCCTGTTATGTAATGGGAGCTAAGTACATATAGTAATAAATATATTTCAGTTTGACGAAAGCTTTCATCCTCAGCGTGGGAACACACATGCAGATGTCTATAGTAATTACGTCTTTTGTGTTTACCTTCAGACTACAAAATTCAGTTCAGACCCATGAGCCCAGCATTAATAAAATGACAGAACCAGCATAATTTATCGTTAAAACTGTGGAGGTGCTGTGGCAGCTGTTGCTTGTAAATCTAACTAATCATTTTGCTATTAAGACTGTTTAGAGCGGCATGAAAGCAATTCTCAGCCTTTGTCATTGATTATGTCACCAGTTCCACTCTAGCACTTTCCACAGGTATTGTAGATACATTAAAAATAGAGCCCCCAAATGCTGTCGCAAAGGCTGATGCTATCTTGGCATGATTTACCCTTTGCAAAGACATCAGCTTGATGTTAGCAATATTTGCTGGGCAAAGTCTCACTACATGTCCCGTCTGTCTGGTTACAAGCTGGAAAGTGCACTTCTCATCAAGCTATCAAGACAGTTTTAAAGAAAGAAATACAGTATTCGGACTTCTTTTAATGTCCAGATTATTCACTTGCTCATGCAAATACACCCCACCCCTCCCAGTCGCCCTTATGAGCAGTCTTTCTCGTTGCCATCAAAAGAGAGGCAGGGATTCAGGTCAGGGGCTTGTGCACCTATTGGGGGCAGTTATACTGTTCTCTTTGCACTGAGCTGCTCTTGGCCAGTATATTTTTGTTGCTAGCCCAGAAGCGAGAAGTAACATTGGAAATGGATGGAAGAAATGTGAAAAGCTAGCAAACTTCCCTTAGCAAAAGCTATGTCTGAATAACAATCAATGTATTTTATAACCACAAAAGGTTAAAGTGCCTATACTCTATTAAATAAGAGCTCGTGGAATTATTTGTCTTTTTTTGTGTCTCATAAAAAAGGTATGAGTGGGAGAATGAATGTGCTTTCTGTCGCTTGTCTCATACAGCCAGGGGCAAATTCAGCTGGCTTTTCTAATCACATAGAGACAAAGGGAATAGTTTCCCAAACAAGAAAACCACCTAAATTACTCAAAATGCCTTTCTCTGTCTCTCAGAAATTTTCATTTTTGCATGTTCAGATAAGTAGGAGTTTCAACTACATTTTGCATGATTCATCCAAAGTAGGCAGTAGGGCGGGGCTGGGGACGGGAGACCCACTGGGGACAGCTTCCCACCATTCCAGTTTGTTAGCCAGGGTCACATCTTAATCCATCTGAATTGTATCTGAACCATTCATCTGAACTATTCCTGGAAGATTTCATTCATTGTGATATATTTTAGTTAGTAGCTGACTTAAGTAAATAAGTGCTTAATCCTGAAAGGCGCTGAGCCCTCTGGCCATATTCCAGCAAAGTATTAAGTATGTGAATTAGTCCACTTCAATGGGACTGTACACATGCTTAAAATTAAGCACATGCTTAAGTGTTTTGCTGGATTGGGACTGGAATGTCCAGCAATTTGTGGGATTGAGCCCTAGATTAGTCTACACATTTTTTTTTTTTTTTTTTAACAGGAGAATAGTCTCATTGTGATTTTTGCTGGGGAACTAACTGAAACCAAAGATCTCTTCAAGGTGGCAATTAAGGATTTAAAATCAGATGTGTTGTTTTGGGTGATAGTTTCTGTGTGTTCTTCCAGAACACACCCTGGTCTGTTTTTGATAGACTCGCAGAAGCAACACCATATTATAGGCATAACACATAGCAAGAGAGATTGATAACATATGTAATTCAAGCCAAAAGTCAGCAGATTTAAAATGTCAGGAATTTAGATGAAGCAACAGAGCTGTGAGAAAAATTGTACAGCATCACCTCCTGGCATTGCATCTGAGTTTCTGTTTGCTTCCAGTGTTAACTTCCTTTTCCAAAGTCCATGATAAGAAGCCATCATTGATTGATTGATTTACTTATTTATTTGATTATTGTAGCACTTAGGAGCCCCAGATGTGGTCCAGGATCCCATTGTGTTAGGCACTGTACAAAGATAGAACAAAAAGGCCATGCTGCATTACACAATTGTGATTAAAAAGAAGCTGTAAGTCTAACAAGAAATTAACATTTATAAATACCAATAGAACAGATAGATGTTATAAAGAGGGTTTAACTGAGTAAGTCTTGCATTCGAAATCAATGTGGTAAAATGTGTCTGGATGGTTTCACTGCCTATGCCTCAAATTCAGTGTATTTAATTAAAAAGTAGTAAAGTATCAGTATGCTGGATCAATAGCTCATGTCAGTAAGCTTTTCCATTATAAGACTATCATGTACTTTACAGAACCACTTGCATAATATTGGAGCAAAAGGTCTAATCCAGTGCTCTCTGTGTATAGCACAATACCTCATTGGTCAGTCTCTCAGTCTGATACCAGTTATTTCCCCTGCCAGACTGAATCATCTGTTCCAAGGATTCAGCAGCAAGTCACATCTTGGGGGGAGGATGGGATTTTATATTAAAACCTTTAGGATATTCTATGTATAAGAATTCTGATATAGGAGTGGAAAACATCATTTTATCCAGGTTTAAAATTTAGGACCATAGTTCTTAATGTCACTTAGTCTATCAGTTCAATGATGACATTTTCACGCTCTCTCTTTTCATGGATCCTGGAGTGACTCTGAAGTCCAAAGTGTGACGTGCATGCTCGTGAGCTAATTGGGCAGACAAAGTCATTGGTGAGTGTCTTGGTAGCTATAGCAGTGGTACGGCGCTTTTCCCTTGCAGCTAATAATCAATCATTTCTGTCCTCTTCAAAGGCTTGTCAAGTTCTGAGTGCTGTGTGTTGCCAGGCTAATATATTTGATGCAGCCTTCTTGAGATCATCTGGTTTTATTGCACCAAAGTGTATGCTGTTCTTGATGTTGTCCTTGTAGCACTTTCTGAGGGCAGCCTTGATTCCGATGTCCTTGCACCAATTCTCCATAGAAATTTTGTCTGGGGAGTCGACGTTCAGGCATCCTAATGATGTGTCCAACCCAGCATAGTTGAGCTTTTATTAGCATGGCCTCGATGCTTGTTGCATTTGACTTTTGGAGAACCTCCAGATTGGTAAAGTCCTTAATATAAAATGTGAAGAAAAGAGAGTTCATTTCCACATAATCAAAGGCTTCTTTGGTGTCTAGACATAATATAGTTTCTGGTGTGCAGTTTGATCTAACAGAATGTATAGCATTAAGCAATCTTGTGATATTATCTGAACCTTTCTGTTTCATACCTGCATCAAGTCTCTCTCCAATAGCTATTAGGAAGAAAATATTCAGGCTTGGTAGCTAGTACTACTCAGAGCGTTTTAATACTTATATTAAGTAAAGGAAATGAGACTGTGAGAGGCACCTGTGACGTTGCACTCCATATGTTTTATGGAAATACGCTTATGAGTGTAGATATGATGTAACTGGAATATACTTTTATGCAAAAGGTCTCTTGTAAGGTATCATTACAAAGCTTATAATGTACTGAGTGTGTTCATTTGTATTTTGTGTCTGAAGCTAGAAATATAACTCTGAAGTCCAACTGTAATTATGCAAAGTGTGGGCCATTAATGGTGACTTCGAAGCTTGATGGCTCCCATTGACTAGGACAATTGGTTGTAAGTGGCTCTGTATACTTGCAAACCTCCCTGGGTACATGTGGGCCAGCCCTGGAAGAATGAAAAATGAGGTTTCACAGGACATGTGACCATGTCACGATACTGGAATCTATCTTAAACCTGGTGCTTTTCCATTTAGAAGGAGGGGTGGGGATCCAGAGAGACAAAGGGTTCTCGCCTGGGGTCAAAGCTATGAAAGAGGGTGAAGGAGAACAAGGGGAGCCCAGTCATGAGAGAGCCCCGATTTCCACCTAAGATGCCTGCTGGAACCAATAAGGACTGTACCAGGGGGAAAGATTGGGCCTGAGCTAGGAAGGAGTCTAGTCTGTGAAAGAAGCTTCTTGGAACGCCTCTAAGGGTGAGATTTACCTGTAAACAGTTTCTTAATGTATTAAGGTTATATTTGCATGTTTTGTTTTATTTTTATTGGTAACTTACTTTGTTCTGTTTGTTATTACTTGAAACCACTTAAATCCTACTTTTTGTAGTTAATAAAATCACTTTTGTTTATTAATGAACCCAGAGTAAGTGATTAATACCTGGGGGCGCAAAAAGCTGTTCATATCTCTCTAACAGTGTTATAGAGGGTGGACAATTTATGAGTTTACCGTATATAAGCTTTAAATGGAGTAAAACAGATTTATTGGGGGTTTGGATCCCATTGGGAGCAGGGTGCCTAGGTGCTGGAGATAGGTCACCTGCTGAGCAGTTTTTGGTTAAAGTCTGCAGCTTTGGGGACGTGGACCAGACCTGGGTCTGTATTGCAGGGGGCTAGCATGTCTGGCTCAACAAGGCAGGGTTCTGGAGTCCCAAGCTGGCAGGAAAGACAGGCTCAGAGGTAATTCCAACATGTCAGTTGACAGTCCCAAGGGTGTCTCTGTGACCTTTCAGGACCTTTACCCTTATACATCAGAGATAAGACTGGACATCATAATCTTAGGTAATTGACCAGATATCATAGACTCATTCAGGGTTCTATATCTATATATACCATCTAAGTTCATACACAGGAAGTCTCCTGTCTGAAAGCCAGCTTCATTTGAATCTATGTATCTGGTGCGAGTGTCACAACAGAGTTAAGATAGGAAGAACCTGTATTATTCAGGCTGTCTTGTTGCATTTTGCACTTACTTCTTAAGCTGAAGTTTTGTCCAAAGTGGCAAATGGCGTACAAAACAAAACTGTAATTCTTTGAAATTTCCTGTCAACTGAAAATCCCCCCCAAAAATTATTTTGGCAGCACCAACACATGGCTACCTATGCCAGACCCATAGACCCTAGAAGACCTGGTTTCCAGGGGTGGGGACAGTCTGCATGGCAGGGCTGCCTCAGAGCCAGAGGCCCTGGAATACTCAAGATCCTTAGCAGCCCCACAGTGAGCTAGGAGGTTTCCCAGGGAAACCTGTCTGACAGGCGGGGTCCCATCAGGACCCTGCCTTTAATTCCCTGAAAATGTGTCAAACCTAAGATATTTCAGGTTTGATTAATTGCCATTTTCTGATAAAACTCTGTTCTGACGGGAAAATTTCTGATCAGCTGCAGTTTTGAACATCTACTAGTCTTTATCAATAGCTGATCCATGCATAGCAGCATGAATAAAATCATAGGCATGGAGCCTCCACTTGCATAGCTTCTCACTGATGCAGAGAAAGGAAGGACACCACTCGCAACTCACTCTTTCTGTAAATTTACATGGATTACCCTTCCTTTCACAGGAAGGAGTTGTGCAATCAGAGACTCCAATCCTTCTTCCCTTGAGGCTCTCAAGGCAATCCAGGTTCTTCCCACACAACATCCTCCCACCATTGCAATAAGCAGCCACACGCCTGTTTGACTTGATGCCAAATGCTCTACTGTACCTTGTCAGTCATGCAAGTTAGGAAAAACAGTGCCTCTGGAGCTGGCATTCTTTGTTGCAGAGCAAATATCTGAGGTCATCCTTCAGGGTTGGCTGCACACACTAACAATCTCAGCTCTGTCACAACAACATATGTTAAAACGGTGATTTCTGGAGGGGATAAAAGAAACGTTGCAGCCTATTGTTTTGTAGTAGGAATGACTTCTGGTATCAATTGATACCAGAGGCTCAATTGTGTCCCTAAAGGCACAGCCCTGTTTTAGGCATGGGGTAGTTCTGGTCTCCCATGGCGGGACCACTGGGTCCTCCTGAGCAGAAGGCCATGCAGCTTTCTCTCCTCATGAACCGTACCCCTCTTCAGGTCATGGATATGAGGGCACCATGGCACCACCTCTTCCCTGCCCTTTTGGAGCACCATGCACCTATCATGAAAGCACAGAAGAAGCAGTCTCTGTGGTTCTTTGAGTGTAAGGACTGCAGTTGTCCTTGACCCATACCTGGGTTGTGCAAACGGGGGAAGGCTTCTTACACCCTTTTCATTTACTGCACTTCACACCCATATATGGGCCAAGCAAAAACTGATCCAAAATGAGATAATAGTGACCATAATATAATTAAATATTACATCCTTCCTGGAGGAAAGAAATACCAAAGAAGCCCACCACAGTAGCATTTAACTTCAGAAAGGCAATGACACAAAAATGAGGAAGCTAGCTAAATGGAAATTAAAAGGTACAGTCACAAGTATGAAATGCCTGCAAAAGCTGCATGGAAACTTTTTTTTTTAAAAAATGCCATAATAGAGGCTCAAATTAAATGTATGCCCCAAATTAAAAAGAATAGTAATAGCACTAAAAATGCCTCCAGGGCTAAAAAACAGAGTAAAAGAAGATGTTAAAGGCAAAAGGGAATCCTTTAGAAATTGGAAGTCAAATCCTGCTCAGGAAAAGAGAAAGGAGCATAAATTCTGGCAAGTGAGTGTAAGAGTGTAATTCAGCAGTCCAAAAAAGAATTTGAACAGCAATTACCAAAAAATACTAACAGCAAATATATATTTTTAAGTACATCAGAAGCAGGAAGCCTGCCAAACAATCAGTGAGGCCACTGCATGATCGAGTTGGTAAAGGAGACTCAAGGAAGATGAGACCAGTACAGAGAAGCTACGTGAATTCTTTGCATCAATCGTCATTGCAGGGGATGTGAGGGAGTGTCCCACACCTGAGCCATTCTTTTTAAGTGATAAATCTGAGGGAATCTTCCAGATTGAGATGTCAGTAGAGGAAGTTTTGGTACAAATTGATAAATTAAACACTAATAAGTCACCAGGGCCAGAGGATATTCACTCAAGAGTTCTGAAGGAACCCAAATGTGAAATTGCAGAACTACTGATTGCAGTATGTAACCTATCACTTAAATCAGCTTCTGTACCAGATGACTCGAGTATAGCGAGTTTTTGAAAAAAGGCTCCAGAGGTGATCCTGGCAATTACAGGCTAGTAAGCCTAACTTCAGTAAATCCAATACTCTGCCTCCTTTTCATACAGATTTCAGCATACACTCTGAATGTGCAGTATCACATGCAGGCAACACAGCACAGTACTGTCTCAATATATTGGACCACTGTCAGAGCTCCACTTATTTCCATGGTATTGCACCATTTTCTACTGCAAATAATTTGGCCTGGGCCAGCTCCTATTGTCACTGATTGCTATTTAAAAGAAAAGCAAAAGAAATTCAATGTTCACAAATATATTCATGTGACATTAAAGTTATGAGAAGAGAATGCACATGCATGAATTAAAGAATGGTAACAAATTAGCAGCACTCTGGTAGACATAGATAATATTTACTACTTTTGTTGGACTTCTATAGATTTAACTTATCCAAAGTTACAAATTGCTTATAGCAGCAGCACACAACTTCAAACATGCTAAAGTTGAAGCCACCAGTATTTAAAGAAGTTTTTTTTTTCAATAAACTTGATAATTCTGCAATGAGGAAATCACATCCTACAATATCTGGAAAGAACCTAGTCCTGAAATGCATTGCACGTGCCAAGTAGACCTTATCTTATGGAAGAAGTCTCATTGAATTCAACAGAACTACTCTTAAATAAGGATTATCCCAAGTGAATACATTTTGCAGGATCAAACCATAAAATTGCAAAAGGAGAAATGAAGAAAATGGTAGCTTATGGGATTAATTCAAAAATGGTGATACGCTTTGCAAGAAGCTTAAAGGGATGAAAATAGAACTGATCTCTAAACAAAGAGTCAAGAGTAAATTGAACTTGTGAGGTCTTGAAATAGAAAGCTCTGGGGTGGGCTGGGAATTTACATTTACAGGTAGATTGAAATGCCAGCAATATTATGCACAGAAAGTAGAAGAAAATGAGAACAGGCTACAGGATATAGCTTGAGACTTCTAGGCATTCGTGAGGAATTTAAAATGGCATCTGGGAGCTCCCATAACTAAATTGTGGATTTACTTGCAATAGAGACTTTTTGACTGTCATCTGCTAATCATTTGACTGCTGGTAAACAGAGCATGCCTCCACTTGTCCTGATAACAAGGGAAAGCCTGGAAATGAGAAATTCCACCCTTAAGGCTGCCAGAGTGACTTAAAACTTGATGTATAAAGGATCAAAGGCTGGAATATTTTCCAGATGATTCCCAGGTCCTTCTGAAAGAAAGTTTCTGAGGTGTTCCACCACATTTGGGAAGCATGGGGATTCAGTGTGCATTTTTTTATCCTGCTAGGTTAAAAATTTTCTGGTAAGAAACAGTTTCAGATTGCTCAGATGTGGCAACTTTTACTCACAAACACCAGAAATGACAGACGTTTGGGCATCTCAAGAGGGTACAGACTGAAACCTTTTTTTTTGCCTATGTAGTTTTAGTGTAGGGTGACAAGACAGCAAATGTGAAAAATCGGGATGTGAGTGGGAGGTTAGAGCCTATATAAGAAAAAGACACAAAAATCGGGACTTTTTCTATAAAATCAGGACATCTGGTCACCCTATTTTAGTGTCCTGAGGTATTACTACAATGATGACTTTCAGAACAAGATTCTGTTTTTGAATTAATCCTTTAAACTTATTGTTGGAGCATGCAGCCGTTTGAGTGCATACACAGAAATGATACTTCTGTTGAAATGCTCTTCTTTTTCATATTAAAAATAAAAAAAAAAGTTAGCCCCTCTGAACATCCCTTAAATAGAAAATCATTGTAAAGCAGAGGGACAAGTTTTTTCTTATTTTCGGTTTCATGCTCCCAAGAGCTTATTATAAACAAGTTAAAAATCTGTTACCATATGATGATTGCTCATTAGTCTATGTAAAGTTAACTTAATGCTCTCAGATCAGTTCTCAGGAAGCTGTACCCACATCAGAAAAAAACACCATCACCACTCACAATAACTTGCAACTTTATTTGCGGTCTCAGTAAAGGGGCCAAGGACTCAATGGCCATGGAGAAGGAACTAGATCTTCACCCCTAGAAGCAGCAGCTACATTTTAAGGCTGAACACAGGGCAGTGTGAGGAAGCCTGTACTAATGCCTATGCTGTACCTGTTTTGTCAACAAAAAGATGACTTTGGTCTGTTGGACTGGCAATTTGGTACCAATAAAATTATGAAAAAAATACTGTACTAGAATCCAACACAAAGCCGTAGAAAAGAAATATGTCTGGCTGTAGCTTGTTACTAGGGTTATGCTACCTGTGAAGTATGTTAATGTTACACACACATCCGTTTTAAAAGAATGTTATTAAGGTTGCAAAGGCAAACACTCAAAAGTTAGGAAAGTTAGAATTAAAGTTGTCTGTGCCTGTACAACCTTGATTCAGTCCCTTTGTGCCTATGCATCATTGTTCAATATATGACCCAGTGCTTTATTTACTGCACAGTATTCAAAGCCTGCTCAGAAAACAGATTTCTTGATGGATTTTTCTATTGTGCTTATCACCATAATATCTGCTGGGTCATCAACAGGACTGGAATTTTTAGATCCACCACACAGACTTCTGCCATTTGAGCTAAGGCAGTAACTGATAGCAGTAGTAGGGCATCTTCTTTTGTGTGGACCTGCACTAGAAGGAGATCAGATAACCACCTTGATAGCAAAAGATATTTGCTGATAGTAGAAGTATAGTGAGACTCATTAATCTTGGGTTCCATTCCAGGCGCGCTGGAGTAGAGTGTGCTTTAGTTGGCACAGATTTCTTCAACAGTTCCCCTCAAGACTTACCCCTTTGCCCCCTCCCCTCCAATCAGTCCCTATACTGTCTCTTCCCCTCCCTTGCTCTTTGCTCCTGGCCTATCCAAGCCAGTCCTTGGGTTTCTCATTCCCGTCCCAGTTTCCTTTCTCATTCCCAATCCCAGTCTTTTTACCCAGCCATTCCCATTGAACACCTGGCTGCTTATACCCAGTCTCCTTTTTCCAGCCAGTCCTAGTTCCCCACCTCCTGGCTCATAGGTGCTGGAACTAGGGGTGCTGCTGTGCCCCCTGGCTTGAAGTGGTTTCCATTATATACAGGATTTACAGTTTGCTTCAATGGCTCTCAGCACCCCCATGATACAAATTGTTCCAGCACCCCTATCCTGGCTCCTCAAAGATCTGTCTCTTCTCCCACCCCCCTAGTCACATTCCCTATTCCCCATCTCACCGTGTTTCCCAGTCAGGGCCGGCTTTAGGAAGTGCGGGGCACAATTCGAACATTTTCGGCGGGGCCCTGGCAGGGATGACTAAAAAAAAAAAAAAGTGTAAAAAAAAAAAAAGCCTTTTATTTCTTCCATGTATTATTTACTTTCCATAACTATATAAATAATACAATTATATATTATGTAAATTGCATCATATATGCTGTTGATTGGCTATTAATGACTGCCGTTTCACA
>NC_133771.1:29091262-29156484 GCF_003597395.2 Chelonoidis abingdonii | reverse complement strand
CGGTAGGGGCTCCAGGCGGGGCGGCTTGCCCTGCTCCAGCTGGGAGAGCGGGGCGATGGGGCTTGCCCTGCTCCGGCTGGGGCTCCGGCGGGGAGAGCGGGGTTGCAGGGAGGCTTGCCCTGCTCTGGCCGAGGCTCCAGGCGGGTGAGCGGAGCGGGGCTGCGGGGCTTGCCACGCTCCGGCCGGGGCTCCAGCTGGGAGAGCCGGGCTGTGGGGCAGCCGCGCTCCCGCGGTGCTTTGGTCACGGGAGCAGGGCCATGGAAGACCCCGGAGCAGACTGCAGCCCCGGTAAGAAAAAAAAAATTAAAAGGCACTTAAGGCGCAGGGCCCTCTTAGGCGCGGGGCCCGATTCCGGGGAATCGGCTGAATCGGCCTAAAGCCGGCCCTGTTCCCAGTTTCCCTCCCTGAGTTCCTTGTCTAATCTCAGCCTTTTCCCATTTGGCTTCTTGTCGCAGTCTCTTTGCCCAGCCAGTCCCAGTTGTCCTCATCAGATCTGTCTCCCTTCCCCCACCCAGCTCCATCATCCTGGCCCCAATGATCCCCAATCACAGTGTCCTGGCAGTCCCAGTATCCCTCACTAGCGCCTCAACTGATTTAGTGTCCCCACCCAGTGTCCCAGTCCAAGCCCCTGCTCCGAAGAATGGGGAGCTAGAGGAGCTTCTCAAAGAAAAGATCACCAGCATTTTTTAACATAGGTCAAACAATGTATTTTACCTTCACCTCATTTTTGGGAACGCTTGAACAATTTTGGCTGAGATTTTTCATAAAAATTCAACTTGAGGCAGGACTCTAGTAGGGAAAAGTTTAGCCCGAATGGTTAAGGTTTGGTAAAGTTATAAGTGACTGAAAACAGGGCCTTATAATGGGAGGTATTAGTCAACTTTAATTATAGGCAGCACTGCTACCTCTGTCTATAATGATAACTGTAGGTGCTACTAAAAGTTATTTTGGGTATCAGAATCTGTCACACAATATTTATGTTGCAGTGAATGAGATATTGAGCAGAGTTACTTTGCTGTTGTTTTCTGTTACCAGTTCTGCCTCTAATTACATTTTTTAAAATATAAATTAAAACCTGTGGAACTGCAACAAACAGTTGCAAACTTGTGATTGGAAATCACTGTTGTTCACTTGGTAACTTCACTCTTAGCTGAAAACATGGGAAAAAATGAAAGAAGAATGCTGATAGCCAGCCAGCAGGAAATACAAAAATAAAACTAAATTGATGACAAGGTTCTGTGGCTATACAGCTTCCTTTGCAGAGAGCTTTTTCTGTTGCAAATTCTCCAAACTCATTAGGGTGGAATTCCAAATTTCAGTATGATCTCTGACCCCACCCTCCCTCCCTTTTTTTGACCTTCCGCTACTGGTGATCTGCTGTACATCACATCCCAATGGTAATTTCAAGCCAAGTATACAAAGAAGGACAGGGATTCTGCAAATCAGTTACTTCTTGCTGCACCTCTCCAAGTATGAATTGAAAGCTGCCAGTACAGTCACTTGCAGCTCTTCAGTCTCAAAATAAGTGTAGGTCATGCCCTCTCTTTCTGTTCTCCTAAAGAGGGTAACAGTTGTTTTCATAGTCATTCCCAGGAGTCCATTAGCAAATCTGAAAATCTCGATGTTGGGGCCTTAGGAAAGATATAAACTGACATTCCTGAGGCGTGTGTCACCAGTGAGAGCCAGTGTGTTTGCTACAATTAACTCATGTCTCTTGGGGTGCTGATATTTAAAGATTGTGGTCATGAGCTGCCTGGTGTTGCTATATTTCTTCTGCTTTTCAAATGATGAAATCCTTTCAAACCTATCAGGTGGCATAGTGTAACCGTTAGAAGCCAGTGTATTATATAGTATGTTCCGTACACTGAAGCTTTGCTTAGCTTTGTGTCATCAGAAACCCTCCACGAGCAACTAGTGGATCGTAAACCACAGCACTGGTACCACTGTTAGTAACAGCTTTCTCTTACCATTCGTGGACCCTTGATAAGCCTGGAATACACTTGTATTCCCTCTTGTGTTTAATAATAAAAAAAATCATTTTTTTACTGGAGTAGAGGTGATGAACCCTGGAGTTCTGGCTAAATCTCAGTTCAGGTGATTAGACTTCACTTTAGGATTTCAGATAGAGATGTTTTTTCCCACTTTCTGTCTTAAACTATTGTGTAGTGTTGCTGTTAAAAATTAAGTGGAAAGCAGAAGGACATTTGGGATTCAATGTTCGTTCAATGACAGGTGGCCTTCCCAGGGTATTCAAACTCAAAACACTGTACAAATTGTTGCAGTTAATGTAAACTTGATCTTCTTTGTAGAAATAACTGCATTTTCAAATTGTGATGCTTCTTAACTTTGGTATTATAATGATTGTAGTGGTTCTTTTGTCCTCCACCTAGAAAATGTCACATGAGCTTCTAGCAGACTAGCCTAAAAGTTTATTAGTAATTTATTTACTATGCAAACAAATGTAATGCATTTACTGCATTACTGTATTTACTATGATTTTCTGTGTGGCATGTGACAGTCATTTTTCCTATTTGCTATCCCAGATATTTGGAGGTATTAAGTATAAATACTTTCTATTGCCAGAACATTAATAATACTAAAAGGCTCTGAATATTTTATAAAGCAGTTTTTTTTTTCTGGTAGGTTTGGACATTCAGATACATACACATAAGTGGGCTATTGTATGTTAACACTGAAGAGATCTAAGGAAAGTGTGATGACGCATCCACATCCCACAGGTTTGCACAGGAATAACCTTGCCCTACCTCAGAGTGGAGCAGTGGGGGTGAGTCCTCCAAGCAGCCTAGAGAGTCTGCATGGGCCACAGCCAATCAGGGAAGGGCTGCAAAGAGCAGCCAGTCAGGGCCCACTCTATTTTTCCAGCCAATCCTAGTTCCTGGTTTATAGATGCTGGGAGTGGGTAGTTGCATGCCCTGAGGCAAGGACAAAGAAGGTGCTGGAGCTGTGGGGAAGTGGCTCAAGGAGACATAGCAGCATGAGGAGAAGTTAAAGAGTCATAGCAAAAGGCTGCTATATAGAGCGTCCCTGAATTGAGACCCGGGTGTCCCCCCACTCACCCTGGGAAGTGGCTGGATTACTGGAATGAGATACCTACCTCCAGAAGGGGAAAACACGGATGGTAACATGGCCAAAGGGCTGAGTCATAAAGAGGACGCTGGGGTACTAGGACTAAGCTAGGTCTGCAGGCAGCATCAATGATGGGAGAGGCACCACCTGGAATGGGCGCACTGGCTGTCTGAACTAATCCCTGTGATGGACAGCAGGAGGCGCCACTGTGGTGAGTGGACTCCATCACAGAAATCCAAAATATTATTCTATATCGTGTTGCAAAACAAATTTACTCTTTACATAGTTTATGTGAGTCTGGTCAAGTTTTAAATAACATACACACAGGGCCTGACTCTCTGCTCACTTAATCCAGTTTTGATTCCTGATCCTCAGTTGACTGCCGTTTGGAATCAGTATCAGGGGTATCAGAATTGGAGCAACTGTAAGATATAATGTTTGTTAGAAGTTAGTCTTAAAAGAATACCCCAGTGCTATGTTCTGTGCTACTATGTAAGTAACCTTATCCGGTGTTTAAAATATCTCACAACATATCAGCCACACATCACAGCTGGCTGATCAAGGCTCACATTGTTTTGCCATACCATAAAGCTTAATTTCTCATATTTCAGTGATCTATAGTAGGCAGGGTCTGAATAAAATCAAGTGAAGGTCAGATTATCCCCTCTACAGAGGAGGCACAGAACAAATGTGCTACCTCTTTTGCATTACTTTCCCCTTATCCACGCCCACAGGATTCTCTTCACCGGGATCTGGATCTGTAGGAGAAGAGGAAGGAAGGGGGAACGAGTTTAGCCTGAAGATAGGGTTGCTGTCTGTACACCCTACATCCTATCTGAGGCAGAATTTACTTAGGCTATGTACACACTACCACTTATGTCAGTGTAACGCATGTCGCTCAGGGGTGTGAATAAGCCACCCCCCTGAGCTAGGGTTGAAAACTTTCTAACTGAACAAGACCGATCACCCATGCTCCTTCTCCAAGGCCCCGACCCCACTCATTGCGGCCCCTCTCCCTCTGTTGCTTGCTCTTCCCTACCCTCACTCATTTTCACTGGCAGGGGATTGGGGTGAAGGCTCCAGCTGGGGGTGCGGGCTCTGGGGTGGGGCCAGAAATGAGGGGTTTAGGGTGTAGGAGGGGGCTCCAGGCTAGGGCAGGAGGTTGGGGTGCCAGAGAATGTGAGGACTCCAGCTGTGAATCTGGGCTCTGGGATGAGGCTAGGGATGAGGGGTTTGGGGTGCAGGAGGGGGTTCCAGGCTGGGGCCAAGTGGTTTGGAGTGTGGGAGGTGGCTGAGCCTGGGGCAGGAGGTTGGTGTGTGTGTGTGGGGGGGGTTGGGGTGCAGGCTGTGGCCGGGCGGCACTTACCTTAGGCGACTCCCAGTCAGTGGCACAGCAGGGCTAAGGCAGGCTCCCTGCCTGCTGTGGCTCTGTGCTGCTCCCAGAAGCAGCCCAATATCCGGACCCTGGTTCCTGGCCAATGGGAGCTAAAGAGCACGCACTGGGGGCGGGGGCAGCACACAGAGCTTCCCTGATTACCCCTGTGCCTAGGAGCTGCAGGGACATGCCGGCTGCTTCCAGGAGCAGCGCAGAACCAGAGTAGGCAGGGAGCTGGCCTTAGCTCTGCTGTGCTGCCGACCAGGAGCCTGCCTTAGCCACACTGCCCCGCTAACTGGACTTTTAATGCCCTGTCAGTGGTGCTGACCACAGCCGCTAGAGTCCCTTTTTGATCTTCTGGTCAGAAACTGGACACCTGGCAACCTTACCCTGAGGAACGTAGGCACTTCACTCTCCATCTTCACAGGGGAACTTTGCAGCAGTTGCAGAGGCAGTAGCTGGCAGGGGAGTCCCCAACAGCCTGGTTCCCAGGAAGCTGAACAGCCGTGTCACTGGGAGGGGAGCCCTTTATGTTTTGATGCCCCAGGTCTTGCTGATTTTGGAGACTGAAACCTTTGCTTGTTACCAGGGAAAATTGCAAAGAAATGATAAGATGTCTAGTAACTTACAACTGGAAAGAGTTGCACCGGACGTGTCTAGAAAAAATAATACAAAGGGACCTAGAGAATTTAATGCTATTGACTTTAATGGGAGCAGAATTTTATCTATAGATAGGGAAAAAGAAGTGACTGGTAACCTCCTTACAATCAGAGATGGTTCTCAGTGCCAATGAGTAAACTCAGTGATTAAACACAGAGTCGAGTGCCAGTGAAATGAGTTTAATGATATTATCCTAAAATATATGTAAATATGTACCTACTATTCTCAGGCCTTAACTAATTAAAGCTTGCAACATCCCTATGAGGGAGGTAACTAGTGTTTTGTGTAACAGGCACATAGCAACTAGTAAATCATGAGACGTTCAAAGAGCAGGTAAAGAAAGCTTTATTGGGCAATGAGATTTGGAACATGCTAAGACTATTTTCCCAGTGCCCAAGAACTTTCAAACTAAATAGCAATTCAAAGGGGATGTTTAAAAGTCAGACCATAATGAATAAACCTAAGAGATGAGATCAATTACACAGACCACATCAAAATGAGTCACATGGGGGAGGGGCGGAGAAGGGGGCAGATTTTCAGAAAATGCTGAACACCTGCTCTCTTAAAATCAGCAGTCAAAATAGAAGCAATTAAATTCACTGGTAACTTTTACAAATCTTGTCCTATTGGACTCAATTTTCTCCTTGCTTGCATCCATGTAACTTTGTTGAAATTAATAGAGCTGCACAGGTATAAATGACAGCAAAATTTGACTCTATCTGTGCCGGGGAAGGAGAGGGAGGAGTTCACATTGGTGCATCACCTAGTAGGTACAAAACTAGGGGCAGTGGAAGGTTGATGTATATGGTTCCCAAAGAAAATTCCTGGAAAATCTTGTTTTCAGTAGGATGGTATCTCTTCAAAAGAGTTATGCAGTCTTTGCTTAGTAGTAACACTATATATTGAAATCCTCAGTTTCACTGTAAAAGTACCTTTTACTTCTCTTGTCAAAGACTTCATTTAACTGTTTTAAAATGAAAATGCACATCTTTCTGTGTGGGCAAGTTGATCTGCAAAACTGCTGTAATGAGTTCCAGGTCCTCAGCTTGCTCTCAGTACCTAACCATGCTTCCTTTGAATCTCAAAGTTCAGAAGCACTCTCTAGCAATGTGAATTTTTGAAGAGACTCAGTCACCTGGATGACTCATGATTCTGTTCCCATTGAAATCAATGGGTGTTTTGCTATTGATTTCAATGGGAGCAGCTGCAGCCTGGTGGCCACTACAGTCAGCCTCAGCTCTGTACATTCATGGGTATGTTTGGTTTGGAAAAGAGGAGATTAAGGCAGGATATGATAGCAGTTTTCAGAGACTTGAAAGGCTATCATAAAAAAGATGGAGAAAAGTTGTTCTCTTTGGTCACAGAGGGCAGGACAAAAGACAATGGTTCAAACTACAGCATAGCAGATTTAGATTAAATCTCAGGAAAAACTTCCTATCTGTAAGAAGAATAGTGCAATGGAACAGGTGCCTCCAGAGATTGTGAAGGCCCCTTCACTGGAGATTTTCAAAAGGAGGCTGGATAGCCACCTGTCTTGGATGGTTTAGACACAACAAATTCTGCATCTTGGCAGGGGGTAGACTAGATAATCCTTGTGGTCCCTTCTAATGCTATAGTTTGATGATTCTATTCTACATCTTATTTTTCTGGGTTTTTTTTTCTACTTCAAGAAGCAAAGAAGATTTGGAATTCTGCTACACAGTACTCTGGTTACAGTTCTTGAATCTTGATCCATTTCACTCTCTTTCAGATGTAGAAGTAACAACATTAGCAAATTCCACCATGGGGAGTTCTCATCAGACAGGATACATCGTGTTAATGCTAGCTGGGTCTGTAATGGAAAGTTTTGCAGCACAAACAATAATCCTCATTTAGCATATCTCCTGTAGCATATATCCTGTAGCTTTGTCATTCATTGCACAACAATCCAGAGAAATTGGTAATTCAGACTAGGTTAAAGAGTGTACATGTTTCAAATAACACTATACAAATCAGGATAACAATAGATAGATTAAAATCAGAATGCAATCCAAATTCATTACTCCTTATTTCTCCACAAAACAAATTGCAAGCTTTAGAGTGAATTATTTTTTATTTAACCTCTATATGACAGCAGCACCCAAAGGCCCAAATGATGTTTGGGGCCCAATTGTGCTGGGCACTGTCAAACAGATAAGGAGACAACCTTCGCCCTGGAGAGCTTACAATGTGAAAAAAAGTGGTCAGAATACTTTGCACTTTTATAGCTACTTTCATCAGAGGAGCTGTGAGGGTACTCAAAATATCAATTAATTGTGAGATTAATTAACAGCACCATGGTGAGAGAAATTAGAATTAAGTAGCACTCATTTTACAGGGCCCAAGTGCCTTTCGCAGGGCCACCTAATGAAGAGACTCTCTTTGTATAAGGGAAGAATTCACAGCATTGCGGCATTTTGCAGGTAGCAGGTAGTTTCTGCGACTCAAGCGATAGATGTAAAGAGCTAGCTGTGAATTTCATTTTTTCTGAATGGTAAAAGGGCTTTTTTCTGTGGTTTTTTTAGATGGTGCACTGTTGCTGGACATCGTGCAGGTGTTCCTTGCTGGCGGGGCCACCGTTTTGTGTGGTGAGTCATCTTCATTCAGCCATATGATTCGCTGTAGCTAAGCCTGGCACAATATATGGTGAGTTTTGCAATAGGGACATGTTTAGATGCTGGAAAAGAGGCAATATAAACAAAAAGGCTGCTATTTTAAATGATGACAGAGAGCCCAGTTATGTTTTCCTCTACCATACTATTTTCCTCATCTTATAAAACAATATATAAAATGGGGAGGAGGGGGTAGGAAAGGTTTAAAAAATACTTAAGATAAACAAAGGGAGGCTAATCAGCAGGTGTCTTTTGCTTATAATTAATTTTCTGCCAACTGTTAGGGGAAAAAAGGTTTTTTTGGAATAGAATCTGCCCACATGCTACTAAAATGAATCATACTCACTTGATGACAGGCCTGGATTCCTGTTCCAATCACTTCTGTGACCATGCATCTAACATTTTCTCATAGCGCTGTACTGCTTATTCATTTCAGTAATTTCTCTCTCATTTCAGTGACAGTGTCATTTTCCTACCTCTCAGAACCTGATGTGCACCTCAGGAAGTTGTCCATGTGAACAAAAAGGTAGTTTATGTATACACAAGGGACTGACTAAAATACAAATGCACAAAGCAGATAAGTAAATCATGTTACACACATTCTCCTCATTAAGCCTGAAGTTCTACTGTCAGTGAGATCTGGAGATGGAGCAATGAGAAGCAGCACAAGAAAATTAGTCTAAAACCTTTCCTGCCCGTGTAGCTTTTGCTCACCCAATAGCTGTAGCACTGTCTTTTGTGAGGTTAGATTTAAGTGAGTAATGCTGGTTCAATTTAGAGTTTTGCCTGGCTGTCCATATAATATTGGCTTTTTAGTTATTCACCAATCTGAATTGACACATAATATTCTCCTAACTAGGAGAACCATTATCTGAAGCACATTTATGTTGGACAGGCTCAAAAGAAACAACCCACAAGAGATTATTTTAAAGATACAAAAGGCAGAAGGTCATGTAACTGCAATGCTGTGGATCCCCTGTCAAGTCATGTTTGCAGATGATGTCATGTTCACAAACAAACAAAACACTTTGTTGCATGTGTTACAAATTTTAGTGAAACAGAAGGTGTCATTCATTCTGGCAGTAATACAGAGGTCATAGTTTCTGTGGGGAACCAGTGAAAAATTGATTTGGATGAAACCACTGGAGTGGAATAGAGGGGACACTACCCCTCAATTCTTACTATTCTATTGATGGTCCTTTGATGTAACCATGGAATTGCTGCATTGAGCCACCCCCCACACACTTTTCCCATGTGTCTCTAGGTACACCTACACTGAAGTCACACCTTGTGACTGCAGCTCATGTAGACATACCCACGCTAGCTTGATCTAGCTAATTTGGGTCCTGGAGCAATGAAGCTGTGGAAGAGCATGCTTCAGCATGGGCTAGCCTGGCAAGTGATTACCCAGGGTTCTGGGTGCACTTGAACAGCCCATAGTGAATTGCATGCTGCTAGATTAAACTAACTCATGTGTCTTCACAAGCTACAATCACACCTGGTGACAGCACTGTAACCATACCCTGAGTTTGATGTTAACAGGCTTAATATGGCACTGGAGACATTGATACTGAGAAACATGATAGTGGTATTAACACAATGTGTTATTGATAATCTTTCATCTAAAGCCACTTCACTGAGGCTTAGCTATCTATCTTAGTTGCTGATGCCATGTTCATCACAGTCATCTCTAAGCACCTACAAAAGTATAACAACAAAGACAAAATGTAATTATTTAATGTATTTATATGTATTGAAGGGACTAAGGACACATCCGATTAGGCACTGTACAACAAAGAGACAGTCTGTGCCCAAGAAGCTTGCAATTTAAGTACAAGACAAGAGGCAGTATGTGGGTAGAACAAACCGACAAGGGGAACACAAAGAAACAATGAAACAACACTGATCTGCATGAAAAGCAGTGCTCCCAGCACAACAGCTGCCTAAACTGCCTTTTAACACCCTTTCCATAAACATAGCCTAACGGTTTTCATTCCTATCTTTTCTCTTTTTCTCTCGTCTCTCTTTCCCCTCGTCTCCTTTATTAAAATCTCTAAGTTTAGCTCCCTCTTCCAGGAGGTGATTTTTATTGTGGAAAGATACTGTGAGGACATTTTGTCCTGAAGATGGTAAGGTTACAGGTCATCTCATCTTCATGGCTGTGGCCTAGCTGCTGAGAAACGTGCGTTGCCAGCATGAATCTCACCTTTGTCATTGATAGAACTCTTCAGATGTATATAGTTGTTATGGTAGGTCCTAAGCCCACACAGAGCCAATCATTAGTGCACCCACTTGACGGCTTTGAAAAAATAGAGGGTGGGATCTCCAGTTTGATTTGGTATTGGATACAGTACCAGTGCAGGCATATCATTGAGTGATATGCTCTTGTCAACCCATGTTGGAGACTCAGGTTGTACCAGCTGGAGCTTCTTGAAGACTGGTGATTCCATTCCCAATAGAGCACCGAGCATTACTGCAGCTGAGCCTGGGGGATCACAGTCAGTGACAAAGTCCTCTGGATGGGATACAGCCTTCTGGCCACCTGAAGAAAGGACTAGATTCATAGACTTGAAGGCCAGAATGGACCATCCTGATCATCTAGCCTGACTTCCTGCACATTGCAGGCCACAGAACATTGCTCCCCTCCCACCATAATAGACTCGTAACCTCTGTCTGAGTGATTGAACTCTTCAAATCATGATTTAAAGATTTTAACATTTTCACTAGTTTAAACCTGCAAGTGATACCATGACCCATGCTGCAGAGGAAGGTGATCAAAAAACAACCCAGGGACTCTGTCAATCTGACCTGGGGGAAAATTCCTTCACAGTCCCAAATAAGGCAGTCTGTTGAACCCTGAGCATGTCAGCAAGAACCACCAGCCGGCCAGCTGGGAAAGTATTCTCAGAGCTCTCTCCAACTAGTAACCCATCTCCGGCCATTGGATATTTGCTATTAGAAGTCACAGATGGGCCACACACCATTGTAGGCAGTGTTATTATACCAGTCCCTCCATAAATTTTTCAAACTCAGTCTTGAAGCCAGTTAGGTTTTTCGCACCCATGACTCCCCTTGGAAGGCTGTTCCAGAACTTCACTCCTCTCATGGTTAGAAAGCTTCATCTAATTTCAAGCCTAAACTTGTTGATAGCTAGTTTATATCCATTTGTTCTTGTGCCAGCACTGGTGATTAATTTAAATAACACCTCCTCCTCCCTTGTATTTATTTCTCTTGTGTATTTATAGAAAGCAATCCTATCTCCCTTCAGCCTTCATTTGGTTAGGCTAAACCAGCCGAGCCTTTTGAGTCTCATCTCGTAAGGAAGGCTTTCCATTCCTTGAATCATCCTAGTAGACCTTCTCTGCACCTGTTCCAGTTTCAATTAATCTCTCTTAAGCATAGGAAACTAGGACAGCTCAGTATTCCAGATCAGGTCTCACCAGTGCTTTGTATAGCGGTATTAACACTTCCCCGTCTCTATTGGAAATGCATCGTAGGGTTGCATTAGCATTTGTAACATCTACGTCAAATTGGTGAGCCACAGTCATCCTGTGATCAGCCACTACACCCAGGTCTCTCAAAATTTGTTCCAGAACCTTGCATACAATTGAGGTCAAACTAACAGGCCTGTAGTTTCCCAGTTTACTTCTTTTTCCTTCTTAAAAACAGGCACTATATTAACAATTCTCCAATCATAGGGTATGACCCATGAGTTTACAAATTCATTAAAATTCCTTGCTACTGGGCTTGCAATTTCATATGCCAGTTCCTTTGTTATTCTTGGATGAAGACTATTTGCTCACCCCTTCCCCCCCACCCCAATTTGGTCCCGTCAAGTTGTTTGAGTTTGACTTCCACCTCAGTGTGGTAACTTCTATTTCCATTTCTTCATTTCCATTAGTAACCTTGCCACTACCCCTAAATTCCTCTTTATTCTTATTAAAAACTGAAGAAAACTATACATTTAGGTATTAGGCCATGCCTAGATTATCTTTAATCTCCACCCCATTCCTAGAGTTGAGCAGTCCCACTTCTTCTTTCCTTGTTTTCTTCATATGGCTACAGAATCTTTTACAGTTGGTTTTAATGTCCTTTGCAAGGTCAAACTCTGCTTAGCTTTTGGCCGTTTTTACATTTTTGTTATACTTTCTGACCTACAAGAGGTAGCTTTCCACTCCTTGTAGGCAAAGAGATTTCTGCCAGACAATATGAGATGCATCCAGAAGGACTACAACACACTGCAGAACAGTTGTGGAGTTCATAGGGACCCTGAGGCTGCATGAGGTGGATTGACCCAGATTCATAGCTCTGAGTAAAGCTGGATGGAGAATGGGAATTCCTTTTCACTGACAATTTCAAAATGTTTAGTTTTCATTCTGAATTTGAATGAAACCAAATTTCAAAAAATTCTCCATTAAACAGAATTTCTGTTCTCCACTCAGCTCTATGATATTGACAGTTGACATATTGACAGCCTAGAGTATGTATTATGATGTTTGCCAATTAATCAAAATGTTTCCCATTTCCTATCAACGTCACCTCAGTTTTCCAAGGTTTAACTGTGGCCTGTTTCTCTTCATCTAGCTGATATCCTCTCCTAGGAATTAAGACACACAGGTGATCGTGCTGTTTGCATTTGATGTAAAGCTGAGTATCATCCATGTTCTGCTGTCAGTTAAAGCCAAAGTCTTTCCCAGTTTCTCCTAGCAATTTTAGACATTTGCTGAATAGGATGGGGGAGAGGATTGAACTTTCCCACTCACTATTATTTTATGCAATAGTGAGGAGGTGGTGTAACTAAGCACAAGAAAGCTGTTACAGTATCACACACACACACACACACTGTTAAATACATGTTCCATTTGTATATGATCAGACTGATGTTTTCACAAAGCATGTTAGAACTTCAACTTGTAACATTAAAATAGTCTCCCTTAAAGCCCTTCCTCCCCTCAGAGTCCATCGGAATGCAAGAACACCTTAGATTTTAGTGTCATCTTAATATTAGATATTATTATGGGGGGAAAGAGCTAATATCAACTGCTTTTAATTTAAGGAAGACTTCTTTTACATGAGGAGAAAGCATTTTTACCAAGTTACCAGAGCCTTACCAAGGGGTTTAAATTATGCTTTAAAAATATAAATCCTAGGAGTTCTGAAATTACACGGTACGAGTAGAGAGATGTTAAATGTTTTACGGGTGAAGAGAAATGAATGCATTTTGGCTTATTCCCCGCATTGGTTCAGAAACAAAGCTGTTCCTTGAGAGCCTTTGTTGTATGTAAAAGGCACTTCCTTCTGAGGAAGTTCTCAAAAACTGGAAAGCACTTTTATAAGATTTTGTGAAAATGACACACACAAAAATTAGAATGTGTAAAATAAAACTGGAATCAGATCTTCACCCAGGATCTTATTAAACAACAGGACTTGGGACTACACGCCACTGCAAGATGTGATGTCGGCCAGAATAACCATGGGAGTATCCTGGTTGTGATTTAACTCGATCCATAAAACAGGACACGTGCTAGAACTGTTATTTGAGTTGCGATCAGAGGTAGGGGAAGCGAAGGTTACCTCCTTGTCATGTGACAAATATTTCATCCTTTAATTTGAGATTGAGTGTACGCCTTGCTCACTGATTTGGACACACATGGGGGGACCTGGTAAAGATAGCACAGCAGGAGAGGGTGGCTGGAAAGAGAAAGTGAAGAAGCAATGGATGGATTGTATCAAAGAAGATGGTAAGATAGTGGACCTTATTGCTGCCTCGGATAGGTGAAGATGGCAGGTACATGCATGCCAACCTAACCTCAGTTGATGAGAGATTATGCATCTTGTATGGCTATTACAATAGGCCAGATTTTCAGCAGTTTGGTCTGTTTTAGGCCGATCAAAATTATGTAGTATATTGTGGTAGTGTCTCTTTAAAATGAGTCATGCATAATTATCAGCGGACCTCCAAGATAAGAGATCTCTTGTATGATGTAGGCATACTCAGGGTCTGTATGCTCAGAGTCTGTAGGAGCTATCTTGTTGTATATCAATAAAGAGAACTGTGTTTTAAGATTGATAGTCCTGGTCTGACTCTGGGTTCCTCAAGTACAGTGGGTGCAGCATACTCACAAGGAAGACCCTCTCAGCTGTCTGACCATGCTAGAAAGCACAACAGTTTACGCTTAAAAAGGACTAGGTATAACTCAGATGTGAAAGGGGAGGGAGGGCACAATGAGTGGATTATTTAGACTGTAAGCTGTTTGGGGGCAGGGACCATCGCTGTTCTTTATTTGTACAGTGCCTCTCACAATGGGGTCCTTGTGCATGATTGGAACCTATAGGCACAAATTGCCATACATAATTAATAATACTTAGTGTGGCCTGCTCCTTACTAACTGGAATTAGACCATTGCCCTATTGGCTTACAGCAAGTCTTCTGACCCCGTAGGAGTTGACCTATTGTGGTACTCAGCTACAGTCACCTCCTTTAGCTAAACACAAGTTACTGGGCTCAGTACACAGGTGAAATTCTATGGCCTGTAATACACAGGAGATCAGACTAAATGATACTACCTTAGAGTGACTGCCCAGCAGAGAGGATATAAACTTCTATGAGCAAAAGTGTTGTGAGACCAGTGTGTTTGGAGTAGTGTTCCACTTCTGGTGCCATATATTTATTATTGGTCTGCGGTGTTTGTACGAATAGCCTCATTAAAGGTTGATCCTTGCTATATTAGTGTTTTGATTTCACATAGCTGGCAGTTTGATGCATCAAAAACTGAACACCTGAAGTACACAAGAACCTGCTAAACTATTATCTTTGTTATGTTTTTGGTAGTGTAGCCTGCCTCTCTCTCTCTCTCCCCACACCCCCCCTTCAATATAAATAGCCGTAAAAGAATATTGATGTTGGTCCAATGGCTAAGTGAGAGAGGGGACTAAAATTAATCTTTTAATGGTTCCTTATTTGTTTTTATGGTGAGTGTCAAAGTGGTGAGTGTCAAACTCACTTTTCATTTATAAATAAAGGAAATTCAGATAATGTCAAAGTAACCAGATGGTCTTTGATACTATGAGCTGTGTGGGTAAGAGTAACCATCTATTTCTGGATTTTCATAAGGCATTTGATAGTCTGCAAGCCTCAAAAGTTTGGAAATTTAGTTAAGGAAAGTAACCAGAAGTTCAGGTATTCATTCAAAGGCTTTTTATGGTCTCCATTTCCCGGATATGTGTTTCTTTAAATCAGATGCCAGCATTTACCTAGGAATGCTTAGGTATTCCTAAGGATATGCCTACTCTTGGAGCTAGAAGTGATTCTCAGATTGAGGATACTTGCCTATCGAGCATGTTAAAAATAGAGCATAGTTGTGGCAGTATGGGAGATGGAATGGATTAGGCTCCCCGAGTTCATACCTACCTGGGAGCATAGGCCTCAGCCCATCATCTCAATCATAGCCAATGTGAGTACATCACCTTGAGCTGGGAATAATACCTCCAATTCCAAGTGTCAATGCCCTGAGAGGCTCAGTTCTACATTCTTTACACTCCAAAAAGTCCATTAAAGTCAGTGGGAGCTGTGGATGATCAGGTCTAAACTGTGTCAAACAGCAGCACCCAAAGTTAGAAGCCACTTTGAAAATTTGGTGATATGCTTTTCCCAAGGTCACAGAGAAGTGGAATGAGAATCCAGTGATTCCTATTCCTTAACTTGTGCTCACTTCACTTGACCACAATGCTGCCTGGTTAACATTTAAAAACTTATTTAACTTTGCAAAACTATTTAAAATAAAGCTGACAAATGAAAGTAATCTGAGATGTGTTAGACCCTGGTCCTGTAATTTGTTCTATGAAGGACTCCACTCATGTAGAACAAGTGGCAAAAGCTGTATGAATTAATTTGGAAGATACAGTATACTAGAAGCAATATAACACTTTAATATTTTAAGATAACTTTTGTTCCATTATCTGTAGTTTTCCTTCAGAATCCAATATATTATGGGCCTGACATATGATAGTCATCTGTCATTTCATTCATCAGCCTTGCTAACTTGTTAGGCCTCAGTGCATTGAAGCAATCAAACACTTTTTTTTTAAGAACTTCCCCATTCAACAAAGCATAAAAGCACATGCTTAGCGTTGAGCACGTGATTAAGTGCTTTGCTGAATTGGGGCATTGGTCCTTACCGTAGTCATTTAGGGATTCAGAATAAACAAAGCTGAGTAATCCACAACTATTTGGGAGACAGAGCAGGGAAACCTTGGCCTAGTTCTGTTTCCAGGATATAACAGATAAGTTGCTGCATCTTGAGTTAATTTTTCAAAGGTCAGTGTGCATCCTTTAATTCAGTAAACATCCTGATCCAAAGACGAAGAAACGCTTTGGAATTCAAATCTGAGTTGGTATGTCACTGGGGGTCACCCATCTAGTTAAGGAGCTCTATCATCAGCATATTTAGATTATCTTACAACATTTAGTGCTACTGTTACTCATGCAAAAGCTAATTTGGTTCTGTCAAATCAGTGTTATGCATTGTATCTTCCTATTTTCCTAGGATTTATTGTAAATCTCAGAAAACAGGTATGTCAATGGTCAGAATAACTGTACAAAATTTCTACAAAATCTCTAGGGAATCTCTGTGTTTTTTAAATTCTACAGCATCAATTGAACATTTTACTGTGGCTTCCTTATCTTCCCCCAACATTATTAGGTTTACCTAGTAGATTCTAAATGTATAATTGAGAAGCGCCCCAGATGCTGCATCTTACAGTATCCAGAAGAAACAACAGCAACAGAGGAGACATGAAAGGATAATTTTGCTTATACAAAATAGCAGCCTGAAAAATAAAACCAGGAAAACAAACAAGCAGATGAAGAAAGCAAAGACTGAAAGACACAGCTGTTAGAAGTATTTAGATATCCAGATGCAAAACAGTTTAAGGGTGGGGCTGGGAGTTGGGGGAAGGGCATAGTTAGAGTAGATGGAAGTCTTCTATTAATGTTATGGTGTATATTGAGAATACGATTTTTTTTTCAAAGTCGCTTAAGAACATAAGAATGCCCCTACTGGGTCAAACCAAGGGTACATCTAGCCCAGTATCCTGTCTTCCGACAGTGGCCAGTGCCAGGTGCCCCAGAGAGAATAAATAGAACAGGTAATCATCAAGTGATCCATCCCCTGTTGCTCATTCCTAGCTTCTGGCAAACAGAAGCTAGGGACACCATTCCTGCCCATCCTAGTTAATAGCCATTGATGGACTTATCCTCTGTGAATGTATCTTTTTTGAACCCTGGTATTGTCTTGGTCTTCACAATATCCTCTGGCAAGGAGTTCCACAGGATGACTGTGCATTGTGTGAAGAAATACTTCCTTTTATTTGTTTTAAACTTGCTGCCTATTAATTTCATTTGGTGACCCCTAGTTCTTATGTTATGAGAAGTAGTATACAACACTTCCTTATCTACTTTCTCTACATCAGTCATGATTTTATAGACCTCAATCATATCTCCCCTTAGCTGTCTCTTTTCCAGCCTGAAAAGTCCCAGTCTTATTAATTTCTCCTCATATGGAAACCATTCCATACCCCTAATCATTTTTGTTGCCCTTTTTTTAAACCTTTTTCAAGTCCAATATATCTTTTTTGAGATGGGGCGACCACATCTGCACACAGTATTTAAGATGTGGGCATACCATGGACTTATATAGAGGCAGCATGATATTTTCCTGTCCTATTACCTATCCCTTTCTTAATTATTCCCAGCATTCTGTTCGCTTTTTTGACTGCCGCTGTACATTGAGTGGATATTTTCAGAGAACTAGCCACAATGACTCCAAGATCTCTTTCTTGACTGGTAACAGCTAATTTAGACCCTATCATTTTATATGTATAGTTAGGATTATGCTTTCCAATGTGCATTACTTTGCATTTATCAACATTAAATTTAATCTGCCATTTTGTTGCTCAGTCACCCAGTTTTGAGCGATCCTTTGTAGCTCTTTGCAGTCTGCCTGGGTCTTAACTATCTTTAGTAATTTTGTATCATCTGCATATTTTGCCACCTCACTGTTTACCCCTTTTTCCAGATCATTTATGAATATGTATGGTGATCTGGATTCCCCTTAGGTGATCAATTCCCTGTGTATTTCAGAGGGAAATTTAGGCTTTTCTGAAAATCCCAGCCTGAATTCCTAGGCTCCTTATAAAATGGGACTTCCTAGTATCCGCACAGGCAGGGTCGGCTTTAGGAAATGCGGGGCCCAATTTGAACATTTTTGGTGGGGCAGTGGCAGGGATGATAAAAAAAAAATGTAAAAAATAGCCTTTAATTTCTTAGCAGCTGGTTCCCTATAAAAGATTCTGATTTAAGGGATGTGCCACAGTATGTATTTTTTTGTACCAGTAGGGTTACCATACGTCCATATTTTCTGGATGGTGATTTAAGAATCAAAAAGCCTGACATGTCTGGGAAAATACAGATGTATGTTAACCCTACCTAAACTTCTTTTTTAAAAAGATGGGCCTGAACTAGAAATGAGCTCCCATTCACATGTGTGGGTCCACGCCACTCGGGGGGGTGCACATGTGTGGGTCCCAGCTGCTTCCTGGCCCCCTCATTGAAGCAGGTGTGCAGGCTTAATGCTCCAGGAACTGCAGGGCACCAGTGGATATGGGGCTCACTAGAGGCAGGGCAAAAGCTGATTGGAGGTAGTGTCTGGCTGCAGGCAGGGCAAGGGGTGCGGGGTTGGCTGGAGACAGGGGCTGGTGCGGGCAGGGGATGCGAGTACAGCCCACCCTGTACGATGAGTGCCCCCTCCTCCTCCCTCCCCCACTGGGGTAGCAGCAGCAGCCCAGGGCTTGGCTCTATTTAAAGGGCCCAGGCTCCCCTGCTTTTACCTTCCTGGCCCTGTAAATATCCGTGGGAGCCCTGGGGAAGCGGCAGGGCTCCAGCCGCTATTTAAAGGGCTGGGACTGGGGCGGTAGAAGCAGCAGGAGCCTTGGACTTTTTAAATAGCTCCCAGAGCCCCACAGCCCTACCCCAGGGCTCCAGCAGTGGGGCTCTGGTGGCAATTTAAAGGGCCTGGAGCTCCAGCTGGGAGCCCCAGGCCCTTTAAATTGCCCCCTGGGGAAGCCGGGCCACCCCGGTACAGTGCACCGGCTCTTGCTGGTATGCTGTACTGGGGTTTGGGCGCAGGGCCCTCTTAGGGGCGGGGCCCGATTCAAGGGAATTGGTTGAATTGGCCTAAAGCCGTCCCTGCGCACAGGCACACAACAACGAAAGACAAAAAGGGTACTAAAGTTGAATTTAAAAAGGTTTGTCTATAGCTGTTCATCCCCTTCTCTCCTGGCTAAATTAAAAATGATGCTTTGTAATAATTTGTTGGAATAGAGAAAATTGTTTTCCAAAGCAGTTATTATTCATGATGACAATTCATACTTATACCATATAGTGCCTTTCATCTAAGAGTTAAAGTCTTTGGAGAATATTAATTAAGCATCACTCTGTTCTTCAGTGTGAAGTGGCTAGATGGTGCATTTGGTCTATCTTTAGATGACTCCCCCCTCTCCTACTTTGCCAATTATGATTTAATGGAGGGTTGGGGATATGGTGCTTCTTTTGCTTTTTTGTATTAGTCTTCAATGCTGAAGTTTTCCTTCCCCAAACATTTGATATGGGAGAGTGTGTTCACCTAAAATGAGTCCCGGAATGGGGTTTCTATTCCTGTGTCAATTCGTCTTGCTGAACTTCAGAATCCCTTCCTGAGCCTAACAGAGCTCGCGCCCACATTCTAACACGTAGAGAAATATGACTGTGTCAGGCTAATCCCCAAACAATTCTGCTGGCTTGCCTTTCATTTCAGGATCCAATTCAAAACTATCATTTCATTTGAAAACCCCTTTATGGACACTACAGCAGCCCTCTCTTGTTGGCCTTCTCTTCAAATTCTCTTAGTTCATTAGCAGTTTGTCTCCTCTCTGTACTTCTACGTCATCTGGCTACCACTTGTGCTTCAGCCTTCTTGTCATGGACTTGGCCAACTCCAGATACAAGGGCTCATGGCCTACTTCTGCGCCTACATG
The DNA here is from genome assembly GCF_003597395.2 of Chelonoidis abingdonii. Lineage (NCBI taxonomy): Eukaryota > Metazoa > Chordata > Testudines > Testudinidae > Chelonoidis > Chelonoidis abingdonii. The sequence goes on along the minus strand of NC_133771.1, from coordinate 29,136,660 downwards.
ACTGTGTCAGAAATATTACCTTTTGTTACATGGACCAATAAATTCCATTTAAAACAAGCCTGAACATTATTACATCATTGAAGAACAGCTTTATTCCCCACACAAGGAATTCCAGAGGCTAAATAAATAAGAAATGATAGCTGGGTGTAACTAAGACTGAGCAATCAAGATGTGCCTGAACTAGAGACCTTTCTTTTTTGGGGGAAAAACTGTTAAGCATCAGAAATACTACTTTCACAAATGGTGATTTTGTAACCAAGGCAAAGAAACACATCCAGACAATGCTAATGTGTTTGTTTTTGTTTTTGTTTTTTAATGCTAAGGAGAAGAACTCTCGCAAATGTCAAAAGACATGAAGACTGCCTCAGTGGGAGTTCTGTTTGTCAATCAAGGGCAATCTGAATAAGAATCCTAAGGGCCTCATCCTCCATTTTTTTCCACACCTGAAATTCCACATTGACTTCAACAACAATTTTAAGTTTTCAGATTTCTTAAGAATGCTTCACACAGTCCTACTAAAGATCTTTTGAGCCTAAGCAGTTACAGTTCTGACTTCAGGCAGAGCTCTGAGTGTGTAAAGAACACAGGATCAAACCCTAAGACCCTGATCAAGCCCTTAGGTCCTGTTCCTTACATGACTGGGGCTGATTGACCACCATGTGTGATCTATTTTTCAATAGAGTGACTCCAATAAAATTAGTGGAATTGCACCATCATAAAATGGGTGTACCAGAGTGGAGGATTAATTTGACAGGACTGCTCGAATGAGAAATGGTAGCAGACTCAGGCCCTTGTGCTGTAAATCTCAGTGTTGATGTTATCAGCCTAGCTGTATCCAAGGACAATATCTTGAACATTTAAGCCCTCTAGAGGTAGTTGCAGCATTGATTTTTTTCCATGTTATGAAATGAATCATACTTTCATGCTTCTGGGAGACTGTTGCACAAAGGAAAGAAGTGACTATGAGCTGTGTTCTTTTTTCCTCGCATCAAAGAATTAAAGCTAAAACCAAAAAGCCTCTGAACAAGGAGCCAATGATTATACCATTGACTTCTTGGAGAGGACAAATCCACTGGGAACAAAAAATATATTGAGCAAAGTTGCTTTGAAATACCTGTTATTTTTTTAAATTGGAAATTCTGAAATAAAACCTCTGGATCCCACATCTTTTTGTGCTGTGCTTCCTGTCAGTGCTATAACAAACCTTCTTGGCTAGCAAACAAGATTTCTTTGTTGCAGTGAAACTTCGTGCATGATTCACCTTTTTCTTAGAAAAAGCTTCAAGACAAATATTGTTTTCAGAGCCTTTTCTTCCTACATTCTCTCCCCTCCCCAAATCCTTCTTCCTGAGGGACATCCTTGTTCATGGTAGCCTACTGTAAACAAAGGAAAGGTGATATCAAAGTAATTTCTTGAAATATAATTGATGAAAGATTTCTTGCTCAACACTTTTATCAATGCCTTTGCATGCACTTAGTACATTTGCACTCTGTTAGAATGCTTGGAAATGAAACATCCATTAAAGGAAAGAAACAAAAAGCAAAACATAGTACAACATCAGAATAAGACTTTGGGAAATCATTAAATGTTTAAAGATGTTGTGTGCATGTGCATTCCCCAGTTTACACTAGGAGTAGCCTGGATCATGCATTTTGTATCCTGGCAGCATTTCCATCCACACACACGTCTTTTGGTGCATTTTCCCCAGAATGTCCTGAGGGTTGTTTTGGGGTCTCCTGGCTAGTGACTAATGTGTAAACTGTTTGTCTTGATTCATCCTTGCAACATTGTTTTCTCATTCAATTTTTGTTTGTTTCTATTTACATGTTTTGTATTAAAATAGGTATTTCTCCCTACACAACTGTTCTTGTATCTTATGAAGTTGCCCACCACCCATCTGCTCTGCTCTTCTTTTCTTCCATAACCGAGCAACCCCTTTCTCACACAAGGCTCTTCAGATTTTCATCCATTCTGGTCTTTATACATGGCATGTCCTCCTTGAACTACTGCATGAAAGAATGATTATTTGTATGGCAGCAAGGAGATATACGTCTTGTTTGTGAATCTCTTGGCACCCTATGTGGTTCAGGAGCCATCACCCTCTGCAAGATAATTCCATACTCAAGTCTTCTCTACACACAAGTTGTACCACTTTGGTACAGTTAAAGTGGAACAACCCCCTGCTAGAGTGGGCAATGTTATACTGGAATAAAGGTGCTTATAGCATTGTAGCTTATTCTCTGAAATTTAGAGAAGTAAGTTATACTGGTAATAGACACCTTTATACTGGTGTTCCACGCTATGACAGAACCCTGAACGATGATATACTGTTCAACCACTAGGTGTCACCATGTGTAAATATAACATTCACAACAGCCATTCCAGTAGTGGTTCTCAACCAGGGATCTGGGCCCCCTGGAGGGCTGCAAGCACGTTTCAGGGGGTCCGCCAAGCAGTGCCAGCATTAGACTCACTGAGGCCCAGATCAGAAAGTTAAAGCCCACATGGGGCTGAAGCCCAAGGCCTTGAGCCCCATCACCTGGGTCTGAAGCCAAAGCCTGAGCAGTTTAGCTTCATGGAGGCCCCAGTGGCATGGGGCCCCAGGTAATTTCCCTGCTTGCTACTCCCTAATGGAGGCCCTGGCTTTTATATGCTGAAAACCAGTTGTTGTGTCACGGGTGGGCTGTGGGGTTTTTATAGCATATTGGAAGGGCCTCAGAAAGAAAAAGGTTAAGAACCCCTTAAGATAAGATAAGAGATCTTACAATGAACATATCTCTGGTTTATCTCTCTGGGAAGGAATCTCTGTAGCCAGTCCTGCAACTTACCAGGTACAAAATGTGTATGACATGGTGTCAGAAATGCACTAGTGCCAGAGAAGAACAGAAACAGAAGGAAAAAAAGCAACAAAAGTCATTCTTCAATGCCCCAGAGAACTTCAGCTTTGATAAACCTTCACAATGGACAGGCTGGAAGCAATATTTTGCAATATTTTACATTTGAAATAAGCTCAACAAGGAAATAGGAGACATACAACTATGCTCTTTAACTTCTGCTATGAAGAAGCGGGCAGAGTATATCTTTAAATCTTTTACCTTTAATGATGACAGTCACAAAGATGACTATGAAAGACTCTTGGCTATGTTTGATGTATACTTTATACTCTGAGAAATGTGTTCTATGAAAGAGCATATTTCCACCAGAGAATTCAGGAACCAGAGAAAATGTTGAATCTTTTAAATCACAGTTTTGAGCCAAACAGAATAGTAGAATCATAGTATTGGAAGAGAACTCAATAGGTCATCTAGTCCAATCCCTGTCCTCATGGCAAGACTAAGTGTTATCTAGACCATCCCTGACAGGTGTTTGTCTAATCTGTTCTTAAAAATCTCCAATGATGGAGATTCCACAACCTCCCTGGGCAATTTATTCTAGTGCATAACTACCCTGACAGTTAGGACATTTTTCCTGATGTCCAGCCTAAACCTCCCTTGCTGGAATTTAGGCCCACTGCTTCTTGTCCTATCCTCAGAGGTTAAGAAGAACAATTCTCCCGCCTCCTTGTAATAACCTTTTATGTACTTGAAAACTGTTATCATGTCCCCTCTCAGTCTTCTCTTCTCCAGACTAAACAAACCCAATTTTTTAATCTTCTCTCACAGCTCATGTTTTTAGACTTTTAATCATTTTTGTTGCTCTTCATCTTGGACAGTCTCCAATTCGTTCACATCTTCCCTGAAATGTGGCGCCCAGAACTGGACGCAATACTCCAGTTGAGGTCTAATCAGCGTGAAAAAAGGGGAAGAATTACTTCTTATGTCTTGCTTACAACACTCCTGCTAATACATCCCAGATTGATGTTTGCTTTTTTTGCAACAGTGTTGCACTATTGACTCATATTAAGCTTGTGGTCCACTATGCCCACCAGATCCCTTTCCACAGTACTACTTCCTAGGCAGTCATTCCCTATTTTGTATGTGTCCAATTGATCCTTCCTAAATGGAGTATTTTGCATTTGTCCTTATTGAATTTCATCCTATTTACTTCAGACCATTTCTTCAGTTTGTCCAGATCATTTTGAATTATAATCATAGCCTCCAAAGCACTTGTGACACCTCCCACCTTGATATCATCCACAAACTTTATAAGTGTACTCTCTATGCCATTATCTAAATCACTGATGAAGATATTGAACAGAACTGGACTCAGAACCAATCCCTGCAGGATCCCACTCGCCTTCCAGCATAACTGTGAACCACAGTAACTACTCTCTGAGATCGGTTTTCTGACCAGTTATGCACCATTTAGTAGCTCCATTTAGGTTGCATTTCGCTAGTTTGTTTATGAGAAGATCATGCGAGACAGTATCAAAAGGTTTATTAAAGTCAAGATATACCACGTCTACCACTTCCACCCTATTCACAAAGCTCTTTACCCTGTCAAAGAAATCAGGTTGATGTGAACATGATTGTTCTTGCAAACCCATGCTTTATTTACTATTACCTTATTATCTTCTAGATATTGCAAATTGATTGCTTATTGTTTGCTCAATATCTTTCTGGGTACAGATGTAAGCTGACTTGTCTGTAAATTCCGTGGTGTTCCTCTTTTTTCCCTATTTAAAGATTGGCACTATATTGCCCTTTTCCAGTCTTCTGGAATCTCTCCATCTTCCATGACTTTTCAAAGATATCACTAATGGCTGATATCTCCTCAGTCAGCCCTTGATATTCTGTATATTTCATCAAGCCTGGTGACTTGAAGACATCTAACTTGTAAGTAATTCTTAACTTCTTCTCTGTTTACGCCTCTGATCCATACCTCATTGTTACTGGCATTCACTATGTTAGTCCACACACAAACTTCTTGGTGAATCAAAACAAAGACATTAAGCACCTCTCCATTTCCACATTCTGTTATTGTTTCCCCCCTACTCATTGAGTAAGTGGACTACTCGCCTTGGTCTTCCTCTTTCTTCTAATATGTTCGTAGATGTTTTCTTGTTTCCCTTTAGTCTCTAACTAGTTTGATTTTGTTTTGTGCCTTGGAACATGAAACTATCAGAGACAGGCACGTTGCAGATGATACTAAACTGGAGAGTGTAGATATGCTGGAGGTTAGGGATAGGATACAATGGTAGGATACAGAGGGATCATTAGAGGATTGGGCCAAAAGAAACCTGATGAGGTCAACAAGACAAGTGCAGAGTCCTGCACTGGATGGAAGAATCCCATGCACTGCTACAGACTAGGGACTGAAAGGCTAGGCAGCAGTCTGCGAAAAGACCTAGGGGTTACAGTGGGGAGAAGCTGTATATGAGTCAACAGTGTGCCCTGTTGCCAAAGAAGCTAATGCATTTGGGATGTCTAAGTAGGGGCATTGCACAGACGAGGACGAGATCATTCCCTTCTATTTGACATTAGGCCTCATCTGGGTACTGTCCAGTTTGGGCTCCACGCTACAAGAAGGTTGTGGAAAAATGGAAAGAGTCCAGTGAGGACAACAAAAATGATTAGGGGCTGGCACGATGACTTCATTGAGGAGAGGCTGAGGGAACTGGAGTTTATAGTCTGCAGAAGAGAGGAAGAGGGGAGTTTATGCTGCTCAACTACCTGAAAGTGGGTTCCAAGAGGATGGATCTAGACTGTTCTCAGTGTACCAGATGAACAGAACAAGGAGTAATGGTCTCAGGTGCATTTGGGGAGGTTAGGTTGGATATTAAGAACACTTCTTAGCTAGCCGGGTGGTGAAGCCTGGAATGGGTTACTTAGGGAAGGTGGGAATCTCTTTCCTTAGAGGTTTTAAAGTCAGGCTGACAAAGCCCTGGCTGGGATGATTTAGTTGGGGATTGGTCCTGCTTTGTGCAGGGGTTGGACTAGATGACCTCCTGGTCCTTTCCAACCCTGATATTCTTTGATTCTATGTTTGATTGCATAAACAATCTTTCACAGAAGCAACAATGAAAAAACAGACTTAATCCAACACAGCTATTTCAATAATAATTATTGATCCTACACACAGCTAATAAAACAGAAAAATTAGAGTATTTGCCAACTTGAAAAACCTGAAATTAGCTTAGAAGTTATTAGACTCACGAGTCTAAATTATTACCATAAAAGCTCTGCAGCTTGAGGAATCCAGGCAAACACCAAAGTATTTCAAGATGCACAGATGTGGAAAATTAATCTACCAAGAGATGATACGGCAAAAGCCCAGATGTAACAAATGCACAATAATATGGATATTTGCATCTGTTTGCTGTACCAAGGCAGTCAGGGAAAATGTCTAGTATTACAGACCATCAGGAGCCTTGTTTTTAGGATCATCTATGTGGTAACACAGACTGCCTGGAGAGTGAAAATGAATATTGATGGAAAGAATATTGACTTTAAAATTGACTCAGGAGCGAGTCCGTCATGCCTGACCAACTTGATAACGGCTCTGTGGTGTGGAGAAGCGATGGACATATATACCTTGACTTAGCAAAGTTTGATATCGTCTTCCCGGTATTCTTGCCAGCAATTAAAGTATGTGGATGCATAATGGACTATTAAAGTGGATAGGAATTAGCTAGATTGTCCAGTTCAACAGCTGAATATCTGTTGCAGCCAATATCAAATAAGGGAATGACCCAGGGTCGTCCTGGGCCAGTTTTGTTCAACATCTTCCTTAATATCTGGATGATGGTTGGATCGCACCCTCAGCAAGTTCATGGATTCACATAAGCTGGGGGAGAGTAGATAGCTGGAGAGAGGAAATAGGGTCCAGAGCGACCTAGAAAAATTGAGGATTGGGCCAAAAGAAATCTAAAGAGTTCAACAAAGGACAAGTGCAGAAGTCCTGCACTTAGGACGAAAAATCCCATATACTGCTACATGCTGAAGGACAGGACTGGCTAAGCGCATTCTGCAGAAAAGGACCTGGAGATTACTCCAGGATGAGAAGGTGCATATTAGTAATATGGTGCCCTTGTTGCAAGAAGGCTATGCATATTGGGCTGTATTAGTAGGAGCGTGCCAACAGTATCAAGGGAAGAGTTATTCCCCTTTATTCAGCACTCGTGAGGCCACATCTGGAGTTATTGCATCCAGTTTTGGGTCATCCACTACCGAAGATGTGGACAAATTGGAGAGAGTTCAATGGAGGGCAACAAAAATGATTAGGGGCTGGGTACGACGTTATGAGGAGAGGCTGAGGAACTGGGCTTATTTAGTCTGCAGAAGTGAGGAGGTATTTGATAGCAGCCTTCAACTGCCTGAAGACGGGATTCCAAGAGGATGGAGTTAGACTGTTCTCAGTGGTGGCAGATGACCAAACAAGTAGCAGTGGTCTCAAGTTGCAGTGGGAGAGGTCTAGGTTGGATATTAAGAAACACTATTTCACTAGGAAGGTGGTGAAGCACTGGAATTGGTGGTGGAATCTCCATCCTTAGAGGTTTTGGAATCTCCATCCTTAGAGATTTTTAAGGCCTAGCTTGACAAAACCCTGGTTGGGATGATTTAGTCGGGGTTGGTCCTGCTTTGAGCAGATGGTTTGACTAGATGGCCTCCTGAGGTCTCTTCCAACCCTAATCTTCTATGTTCTATGATTTCAGTAGAGACTTACAATCACCTTCAGCCACTCCCTGAACTGAAGTCACCTGGCAGAGCTCTGATAGCCCTGGAAGTATTCTGAACCGCCTGGGCCAGTTTACCACAAAACACTTGCCAAAGACATTTATATTAAGAATGCATGTGATAAAAGCATCAAAGACCAACAACCCTCTCAATTGCAGCATGACAGCCATGATGGGCCTAGTGAGAAAGGTAGAAGTACTCAATGGAGTATTTGAGGACATTGGATTTTTGAAAGGAGATCCAATACACATAAACTTAAAGGGACCATGACAAACCATACAGCAATACAAACATCTGTACCAGACAGACTTTGGAAGAGACTAGCTGCAAATTTATGTAAATTCAGAGGACATCATCATCTAGTTATAGTGGACTATTTTTACTAGATGTATAAAGATAATGTACTTGAAAGACATAATGTGTTACAGTCTTATCAAGAAACTGAGTGCACTTTTGCTCACTTCTGTATTCAAGAACAACTAGTGATGGGCAACGGACCACAATTCACTGCAGCAGAATTTGTCATTCAGACTTAAATATAACTTTGATCATATTACTAGCAGCCTACATTACCCACATTCAAATGGAGAGGCAGAAAGCTGTACAGACGGCCAAGAAAACCCTACAGCAGGAAGATTTCTAGCTTTTCTGAGCAGCAGATAACCACCGCTGGCAGCTACTGGATATAGTCCAGCACGGCTACTGATAGAAGACAACTCATAACTTCTCTTCTAAAGTTGGAACAGTAGTTTTATCTCCAAAGTGGCCAGACATGAGAGTAGCTAAATTTGGATAAAAAGGCAAAAAACTTATGAACACTTTTATAACAAATGACACTCAGAAAACTGCTGGGACCTAGAAACTGGTAATAGTGTTCACATAAAATTGGATGGAGAAAAAGGACGGACAATTTGTAGCCGTTGTAAAATAAAAATAATTCAATTCTCAGATCATATGTGATTGAGACCAGCACTGGAGAGTTCAACAGAAACCATCAACAGCTACAGTTTGTTCTGTTGATTGTCCATTCTGAGGAACAAATTCTACAGATGATGGACACAGAACAAGAAGACTCAAAGATTCCAAACCAACCACAGCAAGTCATTGCAACTAATGGACAACCAGATGACCAAGTTGTTTCACATTCCACTCATGTAATTAGAAAATCAGTGTAATTCAAAGACACATGACAGTCTGATCCACACTGTAAAGGTAGCATGGTAGTATAAATTATAGGAATGTAAAACTTGAAGCGGGATATGTGGTGAAGTGCTAAACTGTTTTATACATTCAGCCAATAGGTGGCACAGTGATTAACAGTTAATCTAAGATCCTAACAACCAATCCTGGGAGTACCTTAAAGAATCTCATAGCAAACATATCTCTGGTGGCTCTCTTTGGGAAAGAAGCTTGAAGGCCAGTCCGTATCTAGCACAAGAGCCTGACCTGCAACCTACTGTGTATAAGATGTACATGATACATACTGGGTATATAACTATATTGGTAAAAAAAAATCACACTATTAACAGAAATAGTTATACTGTACAAAAATTGTGTGTAGACCAAGCCTCAGAGACCATTTCCAGTCCACAAGGAGCCACTTGCTTGAGCAATTGACATTTTCTTTCAGGAAACAGAGTTTAGCATAGTTCTTTTTACGGTCTGTAGCCTCCTCTGAGAAAAGGGTACAGTAGAAAAATCAGCTAGCAGGAAATAAAAGCAAAATAAAATAAAGCAGTCTTTCATAGATGGAGCAAGGTCTGATCTCAATTATACTAGTGTAAATCTGGAGAAACTCCACTGAAATAGATGTAGTTACATTAGGGTAAAATGGATGTGAGAGGAGAATTGGATCCAAAGATTTATGAGAGCAAAGCACTACAGGAAATGCAGTGTGTTTCCTCTTACCTGTGTTAGGTTGCACAAACATACAGATAGATTCTCCTCCCATTTATACCAGACTAAATCTGGTTTAATTTCACTGCCTTCAAATGGAGTTACTCCTGATTTTAAACCAGTGTGAGAGTAAACTCAGATCTGTTTATTTTAAAATTAGTGTTTTCAAAACAGCCCTCACAATCTAGACAATCCAGTTTTCCTCTTCTCCAGTGGGAATATAACTGTCAGATAGGTAGAACTCCATGGTTATGGTGCAAAAGATATTGATATGAAAAACCTATTTTGCCCTCTATAAATTAAGAAACAATGAAACACACCCAGATAAAATTTCTAGACACCACTGATGAGTGCTTCCTGGAGCAGCCAGTCCTGGAACCCACAAAGGGAGAGGCAATTCTTGATTTAATCCTAAGTGGAGCACAAGATCTGGTCCAACAGGTGAATATAGCTGAACTGCTTGCTAATAGCTACCATAATGTCATTATATTTTAACAACCTTGTAGGAGGGAAAATACCAAAGAAACCCACCAGAATACGAGCTATCTTAAAAAAATAGGAACTACACAAAAATGAGGAAACCACATACAGTGAGATTTAAAGGAATAGTCACATGAGTGAAATGCCTGCAAGTTGCATGAAAACTATTTAAAAACACCATAATCAATCTCAAACTAAATTTATACCCCAAATAATAAAACAAAAAAACAGTAAGAAGACAAAAAAGTGCCACCAGGGCTAAACAACAAATTAAAAGAGGCAGTTAGAGTAAAAAAGGCATTCTTTAAAAATAGGAAATTGGCTGCTACTGAGGAAAATAGAAGGGAGCATAATCACTGGCAAATCAAATGTAATAAGTATAATTAAGGAGGCCAAAAAAAAAAAGAATTTGAAGACCAACTAGTAAATTCTGCAAAAATAACAGCAAATTTTAAAGAACATCTGAAGCAGGAAGTCTGCAAAACAATTTATGGGGCCACTGAATGATCAATGTGCTAAAGGAGCACTCAAGGAAGGCAAGGCCATTGTGGAGAAGCTAAATGAATTATTTGCATCAATCTTCAGTGTAGAGGGTGGGAGGGAAATTCTCACATGTGAGCCATTCATTTCTGAGGAACTGTCCCAGACTGAGGTGTCAATAGAGTAAGTTTTGCAACAAATTGATAAATTAAATGGTAATAAGTCACCAGGACCAGATGGTATTTATCTAAGAGTTCTGAAGGAACTCAAATATTAAAATCCGGTATGTAAATCAGCCTCTCTGCCAGATGACTGGAAGATTTCTAATATAATGCCTAAAAAATGCTTCAACGGTGATCCTGGCAATTACAGGCTGGCAAGGTAGGCAAATTCAGATAGGCAAAGGTGTTGAAACTATAGTAAAGACCAGAATTATCAGACATATAGATGAACATGATTTGTTTGGGAAGCGTCAACATGACTTTCGTAAAGGGAAATCATGCCACACCAATATGTTAGAATTCTCTGTGGGGGTCAACAAGCATGTAGACAAAAGTGGTCCAGTTGATATAGTATTTATGGACTTTCATAAAGCCTTTGACAGGGTCCCTCACCAAAGTCTCTTAAGCAAACTAAGCAGTCATGGGATAAGAGGGAAGGTCCTCTCATGGATTGGTAACTGTTTAAAAGATAGGAAACAAAGGGTAAGAATAAACGGTCAGTTTTCACAATGGAAAGTGGTCAATAGCAGACTCCTTCAAGGATCTGTACTAGGACTGTGCTGTTCAATATACTCATAAATGATCTGGAAAAGGGGGTAAACGGTGAGGTGGCAAAATTTTCAGATAATACTAACTTAACTATCTTGAGTAACTCCAAAGCTGACTGTGAAGAGTTACAAAGGAATCTCACAAAGCTGGGTGACTGGGCAGCAAAATGACAGATGAAATTCAATATTAAATCCAACATAATACACATTGGAAAATATAATCCCAACTGTATATATAAAATAATGGGGTTTAAACTAGTTGTTACCACTCAAGAAAGAGATCTTGGAATCATTGTGGAAAGTTCTCTGAGAATGTTCAGAATCATTAGGAAAGAGATAGGTAATAAGATAGAAAATATCATAATGCCACTAAATAAATCCATGGTACTCCCACATCTTGAATACTGTTTGCAGTTCTGGTTGTCCCATTTCAAAAGAAGATATATTAGAATTGGAAAAGGTACAAAGAAGGGCATCAAAAATAATTAAGAGCATAGAACAGCAGAAGTGCTGGAACTAGAGGCGCTGCCATACCCCCTGGCTTGAAGTGGTTGCCATTATATACACAATTTAGTTTGTTTCAATGGCTCTGTGATAAATGAAGGGGGTGGGGGATTGCTCCCTTTTATGGACACCCAGCCAGCCAGTAGCTATAAAATCTCTCTTAGGGAATATGATAGATGATTAAAATCATGAATGGTGGGGAGAAAGTATATATGAAAGTATCATTTACCCTTTCACATAACACAAGAACTAGGGATCATCCAGCGAAGTTAACAGGCAGGAGGTTTAAAACAAACATAAGGAAGTACTACTTCACATAATACACAGTCAACCTGTGGAACTCGTTGCCAGGGATGTTGTGAAGGCCAAACGTATAACTGGATTCAAAAAAGAATTAGATAAGTTAATGGCGAATAGGTCCATCAATGGCTATCAGCAAAGATGGTCAGGGACACTACCTCTTTCTGTGGGTGTCTCTAAACTCTGACTGCCAGAAGCTGGGACTGGATAACGGGATGGTTTAGTCGATAAATTGCCCTGTTCTGTTCATTCCCTCTGAAGCATCTGGCACTGGCCATCCTCAGAGTCAGGATACTGAGGTGGAGGGACCATTGGTCTGACTCAGTATCATGATTCTTATGTGCTTATATAAAAAAGAAGCAAAAACAGTATACAAGAAAATCCCTTCAGCATGAGTAAGGCAGCCAGTCATCATAATACTTCTGTGAATGAATAATGAACAGCATTATATATAAGTAAAAAGCCTGTCTATCTAACCTGTTACCACACCACACTGGTGTCAATATACATTCGGGGCAAATGAACAATCAGGAGCTGATTTTCTACTCACTAAGATCCCAGCTCATCAGAGTACTTAAAGCACATGCTTAACTTTAAGTCTTATTGACTTCAATGGGAGCATTGAAGCACGTGCAGAAACTTAAGCATGTACTCCAGTGACTTGCTGAGTCTGTGTCTTAAACTGGTGTCAATCAGGAGAATGCTATTGAAATTAATAGAGCTACACACTATAAAATCAAAATAAGAAGGAAAAAAAAAGAGATTTAGGCCTTGAATTGTTTAATATGTAACACTAACAGATCCACCAATATTTTTGAAAGTAGCCACTATTTTTTTTTTTATGTCTCCATTTTTCTGTGCCCACCTTAAATGTCTCATCTTAGGCACCCAGAAACTGAGGCACCCAAAATTAGCGGCCACTTTTGAAAATGTTTCTGTAAATATTCATGAACTGGTCCACTGTGATCAATGGTATTTGTTGGTCCTCAAAAAATGTCTCATCTCTCGCCTGTGGTGAGGTGGGCTAATGGCTGGACAGTGGATTACAAAAGTAAGAGTGGTGGTTCCAGATTTCTTAAGGACTTCTTTCTGACTGCCTGCAAGTCACCCATTTTTTCATTTTCTTTCCTCTTTTATACAGTATTTAGCATATTGAAGGAGGAAAATTAGTCTGAAGGAGGGCTAATAAATTACAGGAGTGTGGTAGCAATATAAAGACAGGGAGGGATAATCCTGTGAGAGATGGAAGATACATGACTTTGATTTCACCCTTTAACTAACTAACCCCATTACCACAAACCACAGCTGTCCACCAGACAAGCACAAGTGATTGTATGATGACAGTTTTGTGGCTAGTACTCATTTATCCCAAAGGAAAGGAGATGAGTGGTCTGTATGGAAAACTTCCACTTCATTGTATCTGAGCTAATAAACAATATCAAACAAATATATATGAAGTTTTAAATTACTATTTGTGAAAGCAGAGTTTTTTAAAAAATTTTTTTTTTTTCAAAATTTGGAAATTTAAAAAAAACGCCTTACTTAGCTGGCCTAAATACATTTTTTTTTCTTTAGAGGACAGACAATTGTAAAGGATAAATGATTTTTTTTTCATTAAGCATTTCAAAATGTATAACCAAAATGATTTTTTAATGTTTCACATTTTTCCCAGTCTTTGACCAGCTTTAATTACAATCAGTGGCTCTGTATTTGAAACATCTCAGCTGTTTAGTACACATAATATTTGTCATTCAGTGGGTTACAGGCAACCTCAGCAGTAGACGTGCCAACTTGTAGGCTCTTGAAAGATCAGGAAAGCAGGGAGGCAGAACTGGAAACAGCTGAATTAGGGGAGATGTGTGTATTTCCTGCAGGAAATATTCAGTCTGAACACTGGAGATGTGCAGGCAATGGTAACATAACATACAACACAGGCATATTATTTTTGGACAGGCATAATAAATCCTGTATATCATCCTGCTCTGTGGTGCTGATGATAAGACCATTATATGGTTTGCCTTTTGTAGCCAGGGATGGCTCCAGGCCCCAGCATGCCAAGCGCGTGCTTGGGGAGGCAAACTGCGGGGGGCGCTCTGCCGGCACTGCGAGGGCGGCAGGCAGGCTGACTTTGGTGGCTTGCCTGCGGAGGGTCCGCTGGTCCCGCTGGACCCTCCACAGGCAAGGTGCCGAAGGCAGCCTGCTTGTCATGCTTGGGGCAGCAAAATGCCTTGAGCTGCCCCTGTTTGCAGTTTCTTGCTCTTTCAGAGAAGTGAACTGAATACTGTAGGTAGAGGGATTTAGAATAACATTGATTGTCTGCTACTGAAAATCTAATGTTTTCAATAAAAAATAGGTACAATTTTTTTTCATTAAAGAAACCCAATAACTTAAACATCAACAATAGGAAAGAGTGCTGTTGCAGAGCCAGGTGCACAGACCCCAAGTTCCCAGCAGAGAATCCCCCATTGGCAGGGAATTCCCTGTTGGGGCTGGTCTACAGTGGGGGGCGGGGTCGATGTAAGATATGCAACTTCAGCTACAGGAATAGCATAGCTGAAGTCGACGTATCTTATTTCGACTTACCTCCCGTCCTCACGGCACGGGATTGACTGCCACGGCTCCCCTGTCGACTCTGCTTCCACCACTCTCCCTGGTGGAGTTCTGGAGTTGACACGAGCACATTCGGGGATTGATATGTCACGTCTATACAAGACACGATATATCGATCCCCGATAGATTGATTACTATCTGCCGATCCGGTGGGTAGTCTGGATGTACCCTTAGTGTCTCTGTGCTTTAGGTGGACTGTGCACCTCTACCCACTTCCCCACCTAGCAAGTCAACAGAAGGTGTTTTGGGGGTAGGAGATCCAAAAGAGGGTGTGATAGACCCACACCATGCTACACCAATTTACACTGGCATTGAGTCCATGAAGAATCCTATGCCACAAGGAGGACCTGTAACTCCCAAAAGCACTTCTAAACATTTTCAGGGCCTGCTCTGCTCTGAGAATCAGGGACCTGGCACCAGCACCCTGACACCTACCCGTCTTTCTTGTGCCAAGCTCTGCACAGAAGGTTAAGCAGGAATGCATGCGTCTCTATAACAGGCCAATGTGCTTTAACTCTAACTGAGAAGGACCACCTTTTGAATGAGAAAATACTTTTGGTTGTGTTGACCTTTCAGCCCTTGACCTTATGCTGAGACAGTTCATGATGATGATGGTTTTGTGATCTGTAACCTTATGCAGTAGAAGAGGACCACCAATTCATTTGACACAAGCAATCACAGAACTCAATAAACCCTAGAACATGGGAAAAAACAAATAGCCCAAGGACAAATAGGAGCATTGTCTGACCTCCTGTGTAACACAGACCGCAGAATTTCCCCAAAATTGACACCTGAGTTCCAATCTGAATGTGTCTAGATTCAACTTCCAGTCATTGGATCATGTTATACCTTTGTCTGCTAGATTGAAAACCCCATTATAAAATATTTGTATCCCATGTGGATACTTGTAGACTGCAATCAAGTCACCCCTTAACCTTCTCTTTGCTAAACTAAATAGATTGCGCTCTTTGAGTCTATCACTATCTAATCTTTTAATAATTCTCCTGGCTTTTCTCTGAAATGCCCCAGTTTATCAACATCCTTCATCAACACCCTGAGTTTGTCAGGGGGACAAGACTCAAGCGAGAGCCAGAAGCACTGTGACAGCTGAAGCTGCAGGCTGGATGCAGCGACTTATGAACTGTGGACAGAGACAAGGACAACTAGCATTCAGCCTGAGTGCTGGGTCTAAAATCTGTGAGCTGGGTGGGGAAGCAGAGGTGCCAACTTTCTAATGTGCTGGGGGCCGGGGGGTGAGAAGGTGCTCAACCCCCCAGCTCTGCCCCAAGCCCCGCCCCCACTCCATACCTTCTCCCAAACCCCCACCTCTGCGCTCCCTCTTCCCAACCTGTTCCATCCCATCCCCTCAGCACGCCCTGTCCTTGCTCCTCCCGCTTTCGTGCCTCCTGCACACCGTGGAACAGCTGATCCACAGCAGGCGAGAAGCACTGGGAGGAAGAGGAGGCACTGATCTGCGGGGCCACAGACAAGTGGGAGGCACTGGGTGGGCAGAGCTGGCTGCTGTTGGGTGCTCAGCACCCACCATTTTTTCCCCATGGGTGCTCCTATGTGGAGAAGCATTCTGGTACTAGCTGGAGGCCAGCAGTAACTGTAGAAGAAGGAAACAGGGCAATAACCTAAAAGCTGGAGGAGGCATGAGAGTAACTGAACATGTGAAGCCAGAATTGCCAACCTCAAGTAGTCCAAATCTTGAGTCAGGCTTCAGCAATCACTAGATTGGCTTACAAAGTCATCACATTTTTTAAAAAAAAGTTGTTGCTTTTTGCCTTCTGGTTTTTGAGCCTATAGGCTTGATATTTCCCTGCGTCACTTCACAGCTACAAAGGCTAGATATTTAATTTAAAATAAAAAGCTGAGCTTCTCGCATAAGCCTATGACTCCAGGAACTTGGTCTTTAAGAGAACACTAAATATTGTGAGACTTGTGATAAAGTTGCAAGAGTTGGCAACACAATGGAACACCACTGCCTTTCTACTCATGCACTGCATTGCCTATACAAGCTGAATTAGGAACTGTATGGCTGTGTTTGTTTTAACTGTTGAAAATAATTCTACAAAGGGTATTTGTGTATTTTATGGCAGACCTAAAATAATAATTGGTTTCTGAAAATGTGGTAACCCACTGAAGGCCCCAGTGGAGCCTGGTGCTTGAAAAGCCTACAGTGCTGGCTTGTGATCTCATGGTGCACAGAGAAAGCTACCTAACATTTAAGTAAAGTCTGGTGTGACACAGTGATACCCTACCGAGTACCCATGGTGATACCCAACCAGTGATACCCAACCGAATGGCTAAAAGGCATTGCAGTTCCCTTCAGTCTTTTTTTCATAATTACTTTGCTGGGGAATTAACACAATGAAAGCTGCTTATGTGTATACTTCCAGAACTAATATAATATCTGATAATACAGATCTGATATAATGCTGTATACATCTTTTAAATCCCATTTGCTAACAAGTGTGCTACATAGTCGAGGGGAGCATTACTTGAGGAGTGAATTGTAAGTGCAAAATGATATTCCTTCAGAGATTTTGAGCTACAGAAGTTCAGAGGTTTAGAACTGTAGTTTAATCTATTTACAGCTCAGTTAAAGTGTGCATCCATTCAAATTTGCTTGATACAAATGCTGAGCATGACTCACTAGATCCATAATTTGTATTTTATTAAATTCTGTCAAAATACAATTTATGGCTAAACCAAAGACAGCCGAGACACTAAATCAGGAATCTTTTGTGGGTGTTATATGACAGATGCTAGTCTGGGTTTGTTTCTTTTGCTACAGTCTAAAATTTGCATAAGAATAAGGACTCTGATTTCAACTAATTGATACATGCATGTAACTGTTGTGTCAATCTTCTCTGTGGCAGGGCAGATGTGTTGAATGCACACCATGCTTGCCATCCAACATTTAAAATATGCATCCATGCTCTATCCCGTGATCAGTATTTCCCAGTACTTGAGGGGCTTTCAAATTCAAGGATTCCTCACTTTTCCCTGAACCTCTGAAAGAACCACACAATTCTGAACATGAACTGAACACTTCACAGTATTCCTCAACAAAGGAGCAGACTCTGCCAGTACAGAGAAGACTAGTGATGCTGTCATGTCTGATGTCTACAATCTGTAGCTTGGAAATAGAGAAGGCAGGATGTTCCAAACCCTGGTTTGATTTTTGTAGGGATAGAAAAGACCTTTGAGCATCTAGGAAATCAGCCACTTCCAAAGTATACAACTAATGGTGGTCTGATTTTAATTACTAGTGCTCTAGTAAAAGGGATGTATATAGCATTTGAAATTTCCCACATGTAGTTTTCAAGAGCAGGTTTCTGAAAGATTTCTCACTGTAAGCACCATAAGAATCCAATTAGCAATATTCTCTTGATTTCAGAATCATTTGATCAATCTTCTATAGTGGTATATTCCTCAGGGGCTGTCTGTTTTATTAATGCTGTAGAAAGAATACCTCAATAGGGTGTAACTTTGGTGTTTCATGCTCTGATACAGCCTCTATTCAGAAATCTATACTAGACATTTTCATGTTAGAGCAAAGGTTCTTTTTCTAGTAGCTAGAAAGCTGGCTGGAAGAACTGGAGAACTAGGAATTCTTTCTGAATACTTTCCATAGATTCACTTTTTAAAAAACAAGGAGCTGAATTCTCCCTGCAGATAATTGTGCTGATCTCCTCTTGAAATTGATAGAAAGGTCTCTAGTTATTTATTTTTCCATATGTCGAAGAAAGAGAAGTAAACAGCCACAATTCAGTGTGAGATGGATACAACTCTATTTAGGGGAATGTACAAAGCAAAAACCTACATCTTCCTGAAAGAGTGTGACCCATGATATCTATGTCTGAAAGGTGTCAGAAGAGAATTACTTTATGTTTAGCTATAAGGCAGATACTTGGAATATTCTGCACATTTTTTCATAATGAGAATGAATTGGTCCATACAACTTTTGGTGAATTGTTCTGAAGTAGGCTTTGTTCACAAAACTTATTTACATTTTCTCTCTTCTCCACATAGTTTGCTCTCTATTCTAAAAGAACATGGCGGTGAAAAGAGGAAACATTAATATAACTACTTAAACAAAAATCATCTGAAAAAGGATTAAGCTTGGCTAAGTATGGCAGTTTCCTCAATGCAAACTCTGAAAATCATAGAAATACCAATTTATGGGACACCTCTTAATGCCCACACAGCACATTTCTACTGAATTTGGAACTTCATTCTGCCTCCAGCTGATAAAGGAATATGCAGACTTCCTTTGTAAAGCGTTTTGAGATCTACTGATGAAAAGCCCCATATAAGAGCTAGATGTCATTATTATTACTACTACCACACACAAATTAATCTCACTCAGAATATAACATAAAACCACAGCAATAATAGCAGATATTCAGTGTTGATAGGTGCACAAGTGACAATGGTGTTGTGTGGGAAGCATGAAGTCATAATTAATAATTTTTCAGGTATACTGTGAACACACTCTGGGACCAAATGCACCTTTATATTGACACCCTGAACACTATTGTAATAATCTATGTACAAAATATGCCTTGTTAGGTATCTTTGAAAACTAATAATTCACTGGTCAATAAAATGGTGAAACATGTAGCAACATTATGTGTGAAGTTCTGAAATCCCCTCATATGATGTTAAAGGCACATGTTCAAACTCACATAGCCTGGTTATATAGAACTGGACAAGTAAACCTGGCTTAAACAAAAGGATGTGTGTTTACCTCAATTTGCCTATAAACTGTAAACAGAGTCCTCAGTCAGCCAGAGAGCAAAGACAGAAGACAAAGAAAATATGCATTTCAGCATACATATGTGAGAAGGAACAACATAACACCTCTTCCCCAGCAGACTCCATGTCTCCTTGATCTCAGTTGGAAAGAACTTTATCTAGGGATCACCCTCAAGGAAAATACATTTTATATGGTGGTTGAACTTGGTGTGTGTCTGCTCCACACTTCTATAGTTCTCTCTCCCTATGTCTCTCTTGAACCCAAGAAGACAAAAGAATCCATCTCTTTGACTTTGGGAGGGATCATGACCTCCTGATTGGTCAGTAATGCTGTTGGAAGCATATGGTGAAAATTTTACCTTGAACCAAGCTGAGTTTCTAAGGTCTCAGTATTAGGAAGTGTTTTATCTTTATATTTCTTGTCACCATTTCTGACTGTAATGCCTTAAAGTCCTACCTTCATTTGTTAAATAAACTTTTTATTGTTCTTTAATCAAAATCAATCCAGTGTTGTGAACGGTGTGCGTAACTCCATTTAAGGTAGCAAGTTGTTGTATACTGTTCTCTTACAGGTACAACAGACCTAAAACATATGAACTCTCCAGGAGAGCGCTGGACAGTGAAGAACACTTTTTTGGGGGGTGTGGGGTGGGGGAGGAGGAATTCAGGACTGGGAGTGTGTTGGAGTTGCCCTGCAAGTAATAACCAAGGCTGGTGGGAGCCAGAGTGTGACTGGTGTTTGACAGGCTTCAGAGTTGCGAACCAGAACCGTATCCATACACAGAGACTCAGAGTGTGTCCTGCATACTGTTTGGCTGTTTGTGAGGAGCCCAGATTGGGAGCCACAGCAACAAAGCATTCTGAAGCCCCCCAGGTTACAGTGCAGGTGGTGAACCAGTCCCTCACCAGTCTGGATTGCACCCCGGAATGTCATATCCTCCCACTAGTGCAGCGGTGGACATCTTAGAAAGGGCACAAGTAGATTAAATCCCATTGGGTAGCTTTAGGCTCCTTTCTAAATGATGGGAAATGGTAGCCATTTTGAGGAAAGGAAAATTGTGAATATAACAAGAACTAGTGGAAAAAGCAATTGCTAAACATTTTGTTTAGTCACACCTGATTTCTTCAGTTGTGCACCATAAGGAACTCTGCTAAGGGGAGGGCTTTGTCTCTTCCCTGAAGAGTCTCCTTTTGGATTGGGGGGCCATGTCTACTTTGGCAGGCCCCTGAAAGACTAAAGATTGGTAGGGGACAGCTGGTCAGCCTTTAAAGACGGGGAAGAGATCCAGGCAGAAAGAACTCAGGCCTCAACTTCTGGAAAAAATCAAGCCTTTAGAAACAGCTGGCATTTTGTTTTACATTTACATATGCCCTATTTGAGTTCTGGCAAGCCAAACCAATAACACAGTTATCCTAAAGGCTTGGCAGAAACTCCTGCAGTGCCGTGCCACTCTAAGAAAACACATTTTTTAAAAATGCTGCTTCCTTTCAGTGCATCTTAAGTATGAATGCAATGCCATTTGGGCTGCTCAGGTGTTTGCAGAATGCATATATTTAATTGCTTCCTTTCTGCAAAGTACATATTATTTTTACAGCTGATAGTAACTTTGGCTTAAGGGCATGTTTTAGTTCTAAGAGGAATAAGAGAACATATTGGCCAGACAAGTTACTGTTGTCAATATTCCTATAGCAACTGATTTTAATGGGAGAGAGCTCCTGCAGGGTTAATAACAGTAATAAAATAAAATACTTAGTGCTTAAATAGTGCTTTACATCTTCAAAGCTTTCGACTTCTGCACACATCTGAGCTTATATAAAGAGAGGGAGGGGGAATCTGTGGATAATTGGGGACAGATCCTCAGCTGGTGCAAATCATCATAGTACCACAGAAATCAGTGGAGCTATGCTGGTGTTCACCGGATGAGGATCTAGCCCTTGTTTTTAACTAATATATAGCAAGGTTTAATTTTTGGAAAATATTTTTAAAAGAAATCCTAAAGATGTAATTAAAGGACCTTGTTTTGTAAAAAAAATCTAAGATACAGTAAGTGATAGGCTCAAAACCTTCCTTTTAGACCCATCTATGTTGGGTTACCCATCATGTTTACTAACATGTATAAACACAGTGCAACCTAATCAGTCTGTAACACAGTGTGGTTAGTCTTTGTGGCCTGGTGCCAAAGAGTGTTAAAACTAAGTATAACTGACATGTAAACTGATTCAACTTCAGCTGAGTTTATACCCTGTTAAAAGACACTTTTTAAGCATAGATGGCAAGCGGGTGTAGATGGATGCCTTGGCTGCACTCCCAGGCTTTTAAAATGTCCAGTCCTGATTCTCCTCTCATTTACACTAGTATAAATCAAGAGTAATGCCATTGAAGTCAATGGAGTTACACAGATGTAAAGGCTGCTTACATGATAATCAAAGCCACTCTGTTCTGGGTAAGTATTTGTGCCCAACACATACAGAAATGTTATTTTCCCCATAGCAGCATTTTAATGGTTAATCTTTCCTGGCCTGCATATACATCAAAGTGGTTGAAGTTGGTGAATATAAATATTGATGAATAAGAAAATATTTGTAAGGCTTTGCGGAGGTCTACCCTTTATTTACCCCACATCAATCCTATTGGCTAAATTTATCTCTGGTTTAGCAGTGTAACAGAGTTACCGTGTAGGCTGGGTCTCTGTATGTGGCACATCTACAGGCACCCCCAAAGGGTGTGGCTCCTCCCAGACAACTGAAGAGGGAGGACCCCTGACTAAAGTAGTGACCTTAAGAGGAAAGTCAGCAAAAGGGGCATGTTTCCTGCCTGGGACAGTGAAAGTGTTTTTGGAGTCAGCAACAGGAGGAAAGCTGCCTCTGTCCTCTCTTTCTGGATTAAACATGTGTTCTCTTTTTACTAAGCTCATGCCTGCGTCATCATTCCAGGGACCTTGCAGCCTTGTGGTCATCCACCAAGAAGGAGATGGTGAGGTCATGCAACAATGCAATAGAAGTCAATTGAATTACACCAATGATTAATTTAGCACAACAACAAAGACCTTGGACCAGACAAGCACTTAAGCATATGCTTAATTTTAAGCACATGAATAGTTCAATTGATTTAAAAAAATGATTTCCCCGTACATTAGTATGCTGACCTCAGTGGGGCAAGTCATTTGCCTATAGTTAAGTGCTTTGCAGGTTTGGGTCCAGGAATTTCTGTACTATATTCTGTACACTGTCTCCACTACTAGAATATTTTGATGAAGTATGCTTGATCTGTTTAAAAAGGAAAGCTGGCGTCTCAATTTTTCTTTTAAGAGAAACTTGAGACTCTTTTTCCTAAGAGAAGAAAAAACTGCATCAATTAAAGGCTAGTTTTCTTGCAGCAATTCTATATTTGGGCAGGGTGCATGAGTCATCTTTCCTAGAAATACTACAGTGAGATCACCAAGACTGCTTCCTTCCTACTTGAAGTAGTTTTAGTCTCCTCGGTGTATGAGGAATTCAGTTTTCTGAAAGCCTCTTGATACTTAATGCAACAGTGTGTGTGTATTGAGCATGCAGCAAAATGAGGTGTTTCTTCTCTAGTACAGCAACTTTGAGACAATATTTTGAGATAATGAAGTGGTAATTTTTTTTCTGATTACCTTTTTCCTTAGCTGAACTACAACTGGTTCCTCTGTTACCATCAACTCCAGAAGTGCCAATATACAAAAGCTTTAACTAAAGTTGGGTGAATGCGTCATGAAATGTTTTGTTAACATTCATTAGAGTGTTTAGGCTTCACCTGTGTTCGCTTTCCACAAACCTTGATCTGACCAAGTTTTACTAGACCAGAAAATACTCCCAGAAAATTAACATTCACCTTGAATAGCTGTGGAATATGAATTTAAAGTTTTTATTCCACAAACATTCACAGCAAAAGTTCAATTAATGTAAACTATATGGGGCAAATATCATACCTCCTGTGTTTTTATAGCATTTAGCACATAGGGTGGCTACCAGCAACAAATAATAAATCACAGATAAGTTATATTCGACCAGGGAAGAAAAACTTTAGTGCAGGAGTAGGCAATCTATGGCACGTGTACCAAAGCCGGCATGTGAGCTGATTTTCAATGGCACTCACGCTGTCCGGGCCCTGGCCACCGGTCTGGGGGGCTCTGCATTTTAATTTAATTTTAAATGAAGCTTCTTAAACATGTTAAAAACCTTATTTACTTTACATTACAACAATAGTTTAGTTATATATTATAGACTTATAGAAAGAGACCTTCTAAAAATGTTACGATGTATGACTGGCATGTGAAACCTTAAATTAGAGTGAATAAATGAAGACTCGGCACACCCCTTCTGAAAGGTTGCCGACCCCTGCTTTAGTGTATGGGAATTGGCTAATATTCCTTTAAATAGTTTGGGAGCCCTCTAGTGGACCTCCTCGTCTTCTATTCCAGAAGCCATCAGAACCCTTCCAGTGCAGAAGTGTAGTTAGGCATTGTATATTTGTACATATTTTAATTAACCCAGTTATTTGGAATCTAACCATGCCAGTGTTGGGTTCCCCATGTTCTTAATGTTATGTAGGGAGCCAAGACCTAATAGAAACAATAACGTGAATTGTCACAACTGACCTGTAATTTTCAAACCATAGAATATATAAACTAAATTCATGAACAAGTTATCAATTAATCCTAGGTTATAAACCCCTTAAGAAAACAATATGCTGTTGTCAACTATTTTGTGAAAAGAAATAGAAACAAATTTGCTGAATTATTGCTTATGAAAAATGTGTCCAGCCCTACTTCAATAAAATCTGAGTGCTCAGGATAGGACTTTTGTTTACTGCTGGGCCAGTGTGAAAGTTATAATTTGAGTTATACATAGAGTTTTATTGCACTTGGACTGTTGGCAACAAGCTTTGGCTGTTAGTGTGGTTAGACTGGACACTTGTTTGTTAGATTTCTTACTTCACTCTCAGCTCTGCAGGGTGCAGACAGTGGTTTTATCTATCTCGTATTATATTACGACACTATTTAAAAAATGCGAAGGTTTGAAAATCAAATACTAAAAATCTAGGAAATACCAGAATAAGATTGACTATATTACCTTCATTCTTGTGCATATGCATTATGATGCAATCTTTAATTACATGATAACATGCTGGTTTTTCCACAAGATGCTGCCTCATTCAGTGAGTGGATAGTGATACATTATTTATTTTTATCCTCCCCATTTGGTATGTGTTCCCAGGTCTTATTTACTATACACCATTCAAACCCTGCACTGAATACAAAATTATTAATTTTGTAGAGGATAATAGGCAATAAGTAATAGCCAGGATAGATTTGTCAGGAACAGCCCGTGCCATGCCAACCTAATTTTCTTCTTTGAAGGGGTTAATGGCCTAATAGATGGGGAGGAAGCAGCAGAAGTGACATATCTTGATCTTAGCATGGCATTTGACACAGTCCCACCTGTGACCTCAAGACGAGCTCTCTGTAAGCTTGAAAGCTTGTCTCTCTCACTCACCAACAGAAGTTGATCTGACAAAAGATGTTACCTCACCCAGCTTGTTTCTTTAACAGTCCCACATGACCTTCTCATAAGCAAAGTAGGAAGATTTGGTCTAGATAAAATTACTATAACCCAGGTGCATAACTAGTTGAAAAGTTGTCAAAGAGTAGTTATCAATTGGACACTATCAAACTGAGAAGATGTTCCTAGTGGGGTACTTCAGGGATCTGTAGTTGTCAACATTTTCAATAATGACCTGGATAATGGCGTGGAAAGTATGCTTATAAAATTTGCAGATGGCACCAACCAGAGATGGTTGCAACACTTTGGAGACAGGATTAGAATTCAAAGTAACCTTGACAAATTGGAGAATTGGTCTGAATTCAACAAGCTGAAGGTCAGTAAAGTTCAGTGTGAAGTACTTTGGAAGGAAAATAACATATGCACAAATACAAAATGGTTTAAGCAGTATTACTGCTTAAAAGGATCTGTGGGTTATAGTGGATCACAAATTAAACATGAGTCAATGACAGGATGCAGTTGTGAAAAAGGCGATCATTAACAGGAGTGTATTACCAGGAGTGTTCTATGTAAGACCTGGGTGGTAATTGTCCCTCTCTACTCAGTGCCTGTGAGGTCTCGCTGGAGTAGTTCGTCCCATTCTGGGTGCCACACTTTAAGAAAGATGTGGATAAACTGGAGACAGTCCAGAAGAGAGCAAAAAAAATAGTAACAGATTTAGAAAACCTGATCTATGAGGAAAGGTTTAAAAAACTGGGCATGTTTAGTCTTGAGAAAAGAATCCTGAGTGGGGACCTGATAACAGTCTTCAAATATGTTAAGGATGGTGCTCAATTGTTCTCCATATCCACTCATGGTAGTGTAACCCACACACCTCCTGGGTGTGGTGTACTGGTGCTAGTGGCACCAAGACCACTTAGAGATTAATGAGTCTGCTACAGGCTTAGCTAAGAGCCGTTTGGCTTTTAGCTCATGCAGTAGAGGCTCATGTATTTAGCTCCAGAGGTCCCAAGTTTGATCCTGCCTGCTGACGACCAGGGTTTGTCAGTATTATAAGTGGAGCTCGTCTGGGATATCAACTGAGAAGTCTCTGAAGCTCAGGATGTGCTTCCTCCTGGGTGTGGTGCTCTATTCTGTGTTGTGGCACCGAGCCCACTTAGAGATTAATGAGTCTGATACAGCCTTAGCTAACAGATACGTGACTTTTAGCTCATGCAGTAGAGGGTCATGTGTTAGCTCCAGCGGTCCCAGGTTCAATCCAGCCCACTGACAACAAGTAGGGCAAGACACAGTGGAATTAATCTGCAGCAATGGAGATTAAGGTTAGGTATTAGGAAAAATGCTTTCTAACTATAAGGATAGATAAACTCTTGAATAGGCTTCCAAGAGAGGTCGTGGAATCCCTATTGTGATTGGTTGGATCACAGAAAGCCTCTTGGGAGCTGCCACCTGATGTGCCAAGATTACTTTTACCCCTGCTTTCCCTGCCAGCTCAGGACTCCAGCACCCTGTTTTGCTGAGCCAGACGCTCCCGTCTGCTCCAACAAAGACCCAGGGTCTGAATGACTTGCCCCAAAGCTGCAGGTTTACCTGAAAGCAGCTTACATAAGTGTTTCTGTCTTTGACACTCAGATGCCCAACTCCCAATGGGGTCCAAACCCCAAATAAATCTGTTTTACCCTGTATAAAGCTTATACAGGGTAAACTCATAAATTGTTCGCCCTCTATAACACTGATAGAGAGATATGCACAGTTGTTTGCTCCCCGAGGTATTAATACATACTCTGAGTTTATTAATAAGTAAAAAGTGATTTTATTAAATACAGAAAGTAGGATTTAAGTGGTTCCAAGTAGTAAGAGACAGAATAAAGTAAGTCACCAAGCAAAATAAAATAAAATATGCAAATCTATGTCTAATCAAAATGCATAAAGATAAGATCCTCACCAGTTCCAGAACACTCCCTTTTACAGACTAAATCTCCTTTTAGCCTGGGTCCAGCAATCATTCACACCCCTTGCAGTCACTGCACTTTGTTCCAGTTTCTTCCAAGTATCCTGGGGGAGTGGATATGCTCTCTCTTTAACCGGCTGAAGACAAAATTGAAGGGTCTCGCAAGGGTTTATATAGATGTTCTCTCTTGGGAGACACCCCTCCCTCCCCCTACATAGAATCCAGTCACAAAATGAAGATTCGGAATCACATGGGCAAGTCACATGTCCATGCATGACTCAGGACTTGCAGGTAGCAGCCACTACCCACATTCTACTTTGAAAGTCCTCAGGTAGACTTATGTGGATTGGAGTCTTCCAAGCTCTTTTGTCTGTTAAGTGCTTCCTGATTGAGCACTTAACTTGCACATTCCTTTCCCAAGAAGTGACCAAATGTTCTAACTGAGGCTACGTAGAAATTAAGCAAGTATACAGCCCATGTTCATAACTTTGAACACACAAATGGTACCTGCATACAACTAGACAGAACATAACCAGTACACACTACAGCCTTGTTCCACCGATGTAAGTGCCCTACAACACCGACATCATAACTCCACCTCCATGAGAGGCACTTATGTCAGTGTAGTTAGGGTGATAAAGCATATCAGTAGACACTGTATTATTTACATCGGCTATTGGCTGTCTTGTCAGATTTATAGCTCCAGCAGCTAGAGCCTGGCTGCTCCAGCTCCCCACTCCCAGCTGGGCTGTTACCCAGAGGCTCCCTGCTCCCCATGCTGAGAAGCCCGGGTAGTTGGCCCCTGCTCTCAGCTGGGAGTAGGAAGCTGAGAGCCCCCAGGTGGGGGGACAGCTGGGCTCCTGGCAGAGAGCTCTGCAGAGCTGAGAGATCACCTGGCTCTCAGCCCTCCACCTGCCCCTCTTCAGTTGGTGGAAGCGCTCCTGGTGAGGACACACACCAACAACAGAAGGAAGGAAATGTGGACATCAACCACTGCAGTAATTACTGTGGTGGTTGTAAGTCTACTTAACACAGGCTGACTTAGGGCTGTGGTAGACATGCTTTCAGTCTTCATTTACTGTCTAGGCTGTATCCTCATTTGCTAGTCTTGACACCTTCTTCCCTTAGTCTTTCATTTCATTCTGCAAGTATTGCTCCACTTTTGTCTTATCATTCCAGGCTCGCTCAGATGTTCCCAGTGGACCACAGAACTATTCCAGCAATCTAATAGAGGGAATTAACTCCTTAACAGTAATCCAGATACCTCAGATGTCACGTTCATCTGCAATGCAGCAGAAGGTTTTAGAGAGTTCTGGCAATTAAAACAACTCCAGTAATGTACATACCAGATAAATCCACCACGTCTTTGCTACATAAAGTCTTATTGCCTATGATGTTTAGAAGTCAGTCATAGTGTCTGCTTTGAGGAGGGGAAAACCCAAGCATTCAATGACGTATTTACAATTTTTTGATGCATGCTGCAGCATGGCTTTTTCAAACACAGAGATCAAATATAGGGACAGAATGTTTAGTTTTTAGGGCTTCTATTTTTCGGCCTAGATCTTCTGCCAAGAGAGTGTCTGTCCTAAATGAGCAGTATTCACGCCTGATATTAAGAGGTGCTGAGCACCAGAGAGCTGAGCAATTCTGTTTGGAAAAAAACAAAAACTGAAATACAGATTTCCCAGTAGCAGCCTGAAAATAAGATATGGTGTGCTTTTGCTGACTGCTGCATTCTCCTTTCTAACTGAAGTGGTAGTGCTGTTGTTTTAAGTTCTAAAGGTCCCCTGTCAAGTCTCAGTAGCAATGGATTCTTTTCTATAACTACCCCAGCCCATCAGCATAATCCAAAAATATTGTCTCATTCCTTTCTATATAACTTTAAAGCGCTCACCTTTGTTCAACTTCATTTATTTATTTATTTATTTTTAAATCAACGAACAATACATGGTTTGTGTCATACAAAATACTAGTTTGGGATATTTTTGAGTAAGAAATGATTTAACCTAAGGGTTCAGATATCAAAGATAAGACTTGCAGACTACATGTTGCTATTCTTATTCACATGAATAATACTATTACCTTCAAGGAGTAATTTGAGAGGGAAACGAAGGCCTTATGGTTAAAGCATTGGCTTTAGACTTAGGAGACCGGGGGTCAATCCCTACATCTACCACAGACTTCTTGCATTAGCTTGGGCAAATAACTTACACCTCTCTGAACTAGGTTCACTAATGTACTTAGGCACCACAATGCCTAGCTTCTAGGAGACTTGCTGCCCAGTGGGAATCTGAGCCCTGAGTTAGATTGTCCTGTTAGACACCTAAGAAAGCGATCCTCAGAAGCCAGGCATCTGAGTTGGAAGCCAGGAGTGAATTGCACAGAAAAGAGGCAGGTCTTAGACCCAGATACTCAAAGAAATTTAGGGGTCTGCCTCTCATTGATCTGGGTTTCAGTCAGAGGGAGGCACTTCCCAGTGATTGGGATTCTCAGCTGTCACCCTCTCCTGGAGTTTGGTGCCTAAGCCAGGTAAGCCTCTTCTTATGAAGAAATAGATAAAAAGACTATTACACCTAGTAGCCCAGCACACTCATGTGTGATGTAGGAGACCTGGGTTCAAGTCTCTGGTCTAAATCAATCAGAATGGGGATTCAAACCTGAATCCCCACGTGAATGCCCTGACCACTGAGCTGTTGGGTATGCAGTGGGGGCTCACAAGCACACACGTCTTCTGTGTACAGTCTGAAGCTGTGATCTGAGAACACCTATGGGGTCAGGTCCCTGTGGAGAATGCCTCATTCTGCTTCAAGGGTGCAGGGGCTTTGGCTTGTGCTAGGGTTCTGAGCAGTTTGTTAACTGTGTGACAGTGTCAGGACTTAAAAAGAACAGGAGTGTTTGTGGCACCTTAGAGACTAACAAATGTATTTGAGCATAAGCTTTTGTGGGCTACAGCCCACTTCATCAGATGCATAGAATGGAACATATAGTAAGAAGATATTTATACATATAGAGGACATGGAAAGGTGGAAGTTGCCATACCAACTCTGAGACTAATTAATTAAGATGAGTTATTATCAGCAGAAGAAAAAAAAGTTTTGTAGAGACAATCAAGATGGCCTGGCTTTGCATATGCCCCCTGGCATCCATAAGGACGTATATACCTACAGGATTAGGGGTAGCTGTAGAGTGATTTCAAGAATGTAACTGGTGCCTAAATATTGGATTTAGGAGCCTAATCACCTCTTTAGATGGCCAAAAACTTCAGTGCCTTGGTTCCCCACCTGAAAAGTGAGCATAATAATAATAGATCTTTTTTTCCACCTACACATTGCCAGTCTTGTTTATTTATCTCTTTAGGGTACAGAGTATTCCTTTTTATGTGTATGTGCATTGCCTATCACAATGGAGTCTTGTCCTATTTGGAGCCTTTAAGTATTATTGTAATGCTCCCATTAAGTAATAGTTTGACTCTAATTAGCTTTATTTCACAGACATTTTAGTAGAATGTTTTGTCTAAATACAGTCAGATATCTGAATGCTGGAACTCACTGGCAGACTTACAAAGATTTACAATGCAGTTAAAATTGAACAGCTAAAATTTATTAGAATCCATTCAACCCTGATTTTTGTTGTCTTAGAAGTAACACAAACGAGTAGTTCT
The DNA here is from genome assembly GCF_003597395.2 of Chelonoidis abingdonii. Taxonomy (NCBI): domain Eukaryota; kingdom Metazoa; phylum Chordata; order Testudines; family Testudinidae; genus Chelonoidis; species Chelonoidis abingdonii. The sequence continues at coordinate 29,106,100 of NC_133771.1, read as the reverse complement.
GTAATTCTGTCAACCTTTGGGATGTAATCTAATATAAAATTATTGTACCAAGAAATATTTATTCAAAGATTCAGGAAAAATGATATGAAATACAAACCATAAAAGCCTGAGGCTGTCTCTTTATATTCTAATATCGTCTTACAGTGATTTCAGGTTTTAGCCATTTTAGTTTAATATAGGAAGAGAAACGAAAATAATGTATCTTCTGTAAATTTTGAGAGAATAGGAGAAACGAAGTAGATCATCAAATGGCACTGTAGTATCTTTTGATTTTTAGTTCACTACTTTTGCAATAAAAGTTTTCAGAGTATTTCAATTGTTATGTAATAGTAATTTAGACCTCAAATCCTGCAGACTTGTGCACATGCTTAATTTTAATCACCATGACTACAACCATGCTTAAAGTCAGACTTGTGTGCAGCACCCTCTCCCCAGTAACCACTTCCCTTGCTCCTGACTCCAATCTCCTCTGACTCACTTCTGCCTCCTCAAAGCTCCCCCTCTCAACAGCTCCCAGACTCAAAATCCCATCTCTAGTTCTCCATAGATTCAGAGATTTTAAGGTAAGAAGGGACCATTATGATCATCTAGTCTGACCTCCTGCACAATGCAGGCCACAGAATCTCACGCATCCACTTCAGTAACAAACCCCTAACCTATGTCTAAGTTATTGAAGTCCTCAAATTGTGGTTTGAAGACCTCAAGCTGCAGAGAATCCTCCAGCAAGTGACCCGTGCCCCATGCTGCAGAGGAAGGCGAAAAACCTCCAGGGCCTCTGCCAATCTGCCCTGGAGGAAAATCCCTTTCCGACCCCAAATATGCCGATCAGTTAAACCCTCAGGATGTGGGCAAGACTTACCAGCCAGCACCCAGGAAAGAATTCTCTGTAGTAACTCAGATCCCATCCCATCTAACATCCTATCACAGACCACTGGGCATATTTCCATATCACCCTTTTGTAGCAGCTCACCCCTTTTCGCCCCCAGCACCTCAGAGGCTGTCTCCCAGTAGCTCCCCTCTTGCCTCACCCAGATTCCCTTCTCCAGAATCTCACTTACCAGCTATTGTCTTAGTTTCCTTCAAACCCATTTCCTCCTCCAACTGACCCTCCCAAACCTACCTCTTCCACAAGCTCATCTCCAGCAGTTGTTTCCCTCAGCCTCACTCAAATCCTCCCCTAGATATCCCTTTCACCCTGAAAATAACCCTCCTTCAACCCCTCCAGAACATCCCTAAGGCAAGTAGTAAATGTCAGTGTCCGTGATATTGTTTGGTGGGTTGGTTGTCAGATGTTCTTTTCCAGTGTCAACATGCTTATTATAAAATGAATGGACTTGAGACATGAGCTCTTAGGGCCTGCCCCAACTGCCACTAAAGTCAATGAGAGCCTTTCCACTCACTATAATAGATGTCGGATGAGACCTTGATGCCTGGTGGCAAATGCTTCTTCCATTGGCTTTATATATTACATAATACAAATGTCAATAGTGGAACATGACTCAGAGAACATGACCCAGGTACTTATTTTTCAATTTTCATCCCCAGCTTTTGGCAACAACGGTTTAACACAGTTAAAAAAATAATAATAATAATAAAAAAAACGTTCAAGGAATCTGTTTATCTCTATTCTTCACCTAACAGCCTAGAAAACAAAAAGAAAAAAAACTTTCAGTTTAGAAATCTATTTGACTAAAGTGACATTTATATGAAAATAGACTCAAGGAATCCTTGTTAAAGGAAAATATATATTATCCCTGATTGCTAACTTGAAACCTTTTGTTACATGGGCTGCTTTCCCATTTTCAGTAAACCTGTCACTAACAGTATAGGGGGCCGTCACTTTCCTGGTTATTTTACTGTGGAGTGCATTTTAACTGTAGCTGTGCAATTTTGAATATTCATTACATTAATCACGACATTTGGAATCTGAAAGTATGCTAATTTCTCAACCAAAATAAATAACAGCTAGAAAGCTGTTTGACATTTTCTCTCCCATCCTGGGGGCATAGTCTTCATACAATTTGGGGTGTATACTAAGGAAGTGGGTAAGCTATTCTAGTTTAATGTCAACTATTCCCATAAATGTAGATGTTTTCCATCCTGGTAATTTTACACTGCAATGAAAAACACTGAAATATGTCAAAATGGGACACAAAATATGAATATGAATGCAAAGGCTACAGCCACAGTAGTAATGTGCATTAAAAAGTAGGACAAAAATGGAGACCTTCTTTACACATGGAATTAGAATCTAGTAACTGACAGTTAAATTTTCTGAAGAATCTCTATAGTGAGCATGCTCCAACCCCTTACAGTTTTATTTTTTTTAAAAATTAGCAAATAATGTTACCCTTAACTGTTCGAGTCTCTCTTGCTCAGATGTAAAATGTGGATAATGTCTCTCATCTTACAGGAGTGTTTGTGTGACTGAGACTCACTGGTGGTTCAGTACTGTCTCATCTAATCTTGTCAGGCCTGACAGACTCACTATACTTAACACACTGTTGGAAAACTAATACTTTATTGATCGCTCATATTACTGCAAGATGTACTTATGGATTGTGTACAAAGAGTTATGGATATGTGCTAGAATTATGCTCTTAAAATGTGTCTGACAAACCACATATAAACCCAGTCTCCCCTAGACAAAGAAATGTGTATTTGTTTGTCTGACCAGCCTGGTCATCAGCCACAGACAATGAAGGGGGCATTTAAATAAAAGGTAAACAAAGCCATCAAGTGAACAAAGTGAGAAGCTAATGACTGAACATCAGCATGAGGGCTCTTCCCAGCAGAAAAGGATGTTTATCTGAGAATATATTTCAATGGGTTTACTGGACTAGAAACATGAGAGTGTGAACTTGATAAGTAATTGAATCAACTGTTTGTATGCAATGTTACTGTATTATAAAAGAGCAGCAAGGAGTCCTGTAGCACCTTATAGACTAACAGACGTATTGGAGCATGAGCTTTAGTGGGTGAATACCCACTTCGTCGGATGCATGATATGTTTTCACCCATGAAATCTCATGCTCCAATAGGTCTGTTAGTCTATAAGGTGCTACAGGACTCCTTGCTGCTCTGTTATAATACAGGACTCTTTGCTGCTCTTACAGATCCAGACTAACATGGCTACCCCTCTGATACTTGTATTATAAAAGTGTATTACGTAAGGTCTTTTATGAAAATTAATGACACCCGTGATTAATATAATTGTCAATGTATGTATTAACTCTACATGAGGAATTTTGAATAATCACTGATATTATTCTTTAAACACCGGGAGAAACAGATTTCTTCCCAGACAAGAGGGAAGGCAGCTATCTACCTGTATTCAATGAAATTAAGCAAGGTGTGCTCAAGAACAATGAAAGCCCAATAACATACAAATCAGCAAGAGGATGGGACGTCCACAGGAGAGCAGAATGAGGTCACCCTGAGTCTGGGGACAAAACAATGAGTTTGGAGAGATATAAAGAGAAAAAAGGAGCCATCTTAGCATCCATCACTGGACAGACACCAGGGGTCAGAGCTCTTGCAAGCTGAGAAAAATGGGGCCTTCAACTAAGGGGACTATACATATGTGAGCACTGAATATACCTGAGAAACCTGCTTAGGCAAAGATCTTTCCCCATGGAAGACAGGGGAAACCAGCACTTTGTACTTCTGTGTAAGGTCCTAACTGAGAGAAAGTCAGCCATGGCTGGAAAGGAAAAGATTGGTAACAAATCTACCTTGAACCAAGGCTGTAGCTTGTTAAGTCTTAGCCACTAGAAAATATATTTTACTTTTATTTGCTTGTAACCAGTTTGTCTTTATCCCTTGTGCTTGAATTCACTCAAAATCTGTCTCTTGTTGTTAATAAGCCTATTTTACTTTGAATCTAAAACTAAGATATGCTGTGTTTAAATTGACATGATTGTTAACTCCAGTTAAAGTAATATGTTGTGCTTTTGTCTGTTTAAAAGATCAACTGACCTTATTAATTCTGCTGAGTATTTCAGGGGAGGGCTGGGCATTTCAGCACAGATGGCTTTGGGGCAATTTGGAATGAGGTGTGCGTTGGGTCACACTGCAAGCGGTAATGAAGCCTAGTGGAGACAAGGGTGAGGCTATTGTTTTGCAGGCAGTCTGCTGGGGTCAAAGCACTGAAACGGGTCTGTACAGCACTCCAACACTCAGAGAACTGCAAAGTTTGTTTGCTGGCTGTTGGTGTCTGTGGTGTGAGCCACAGCAGCAGATCATTTAAGGCACCCAGGGTTGCAGGGCAGGCAGCGACACAACTTCTCACTGATCTCGGTTGAACTGCTACAACCAGCATAGTGTCACAGCATTGCAGAGATAAATTCATTAAAGTTTGTCAAGCGCCCAGATACTATGGTGAGATTACCACAGAAATGCCTAGGAAGAAAGGAATAACTTTTGTATTCAGTGCAGAGTTTGGATGTACATTAAATCAGGTCTGCAGCTACACATTTAATGAGGATAATGACAAGAAATATTGGATAGCTTTTCTTTCACTGAATTCCACAGAGGTACTGTGGAAAAAATAACATGCAATCTTGTGATTAAAGACCATATAATAATACAAAAATACAAGGCAGCCAAAAGAAGCTTCTATTGGTAATCTTATTTGTTGCCTTTTCTAACTCTTGAGAGCTTGACTTTGCAATCTTAACATTTAACTTCAAAAGTATATGTATATTTTACTGATAATTTAACTACTATATGTTGTGGCTCTTTGTTTTTGTAGCTTTGGAAATGACTTATAAGTACTTTTTTTTTTAAATGCTAGGATTGGACAAGATTCTGAAAAGATGAGAGAAAGACAGACTTTAAGCATGTGTGTAGTCCCAACGAAGCCAGTAAGTCTGCTTATGTGTTTAAAGTTAAGCATGTGCTTATATGCTTTGCTAGTCTGAGGACAGAATGCTGAACAGGATAGAACCTATAAAGTACCAGAGAAATCTCATCACTCCTTTTTTGTTGATGATTAAATTAAAAGCTATGGGGTGTGGGTGGATGCCATAGCTGATAGATACCTAGAGTAAAACATAAGCCAGAGTACTTCGTGATAAAACTCTTACTTGAAAACTTAATTAAAATTTGCTTGAATATGAGCAGTTAACATGCGATGAAATCTTGCTGAATGCCCATAAACAGTGGGTAATTACATGCAGTTCTGAGTGTCAGAAAGGTGTCAGTAAACTGGAGCGAATTCAGAGAACAACAGAAATGACTTATATGATTAAAGATTTAAAAAATCTGTATGTTAGAAATGTGTGAATAATTCACAGTGAGTAATGTATTTAATGAATTTAGCATATTTTTATGCTTTTTTGCAAACAAAATGTGACTTTTTAGCTGGTTTGAATATTTTTAGTTAATTTCTTGCAGTTATTTTTTAACTTGATGTGATTGTGATTCAGATATTCAAAATTTGAACTGTTTCTTAGCTGTGAATAGGTATATAAATTACATGATTGGGTTTCTGATCCTTGATTGCACTTCCAGAGTTTTACTTGCATATGTAAATTTAAATTTCAGTTTACATGAGTGCTTTACAGAGATAAATTGAAATTCTCTTTAGGCACACAGTTTCCAGCAAAACTAATCTCTTAAAAAAGAATGAGCTCTTACCTATGCTTTCATCCACAGATCTCAGTGCTTAACAAAAGAAATCATTATCATTATCCCCATTTTAAAGAGGAGGAAACTGAGGCACAGAATGTGGAGGTGGCTTGTATAAGTTCACACTGCAAACCAGTGGCAGAGCCACACTGCCTCTCCTAATTTTACAGCAAGGAGTATGAATATGGCCAACATAAATTAATTTTAAACACTGAACAAATATTTATGGACTTCTTTTGATTGCATTATTTGCCTAGCTATGCACTACATGTATATGTACAGTGTGTAACACTTTGCCAAAGCCCTAATTCAGCAAGGTTTTTAAACACATGCATAATATTAAGCATGTGAGTAGTCCCATTTATTACTCATGTGCTCAGAGTAATGTACATGCTTAAATAGCTTGCAGAATCAGGGACTAAAGTATGTTAAAGGGGAAACTGAAAATTTTAACCTAAACTTTTCTAAACTGCAGGTCTAAGATAGGCACTTACATACATGTTTAGGCATTTAAATAGCAGTTGTCAGATGTTCACAAGTACTGAGTTCCTAGAGGTGACAGAATCTCAATATCTGGCCAATGTTGTGCAGGGGCATACAGTCCCATAAGGAAAGCAATCTTATTCACAAAGGATGATAAAACATGTTCATAAATGCCATTGACCTCAGTGGGAGTCAGGACCATGTTTAAAGTTAGCGTTTACCTGAACTGAGATGGATGTAAGAATGTGCTTAAGTGTTTGCTGAATCAGGGCCTATCTATCTATCTATCTATTGACTTAATCTTAGACATTCAAATCTGCAAGTGTTGGCTTTATTTTCGAATGCTTAGTCTTCATGAATATGCTTTTGTCCATTCTAATAGAAAAGAATAATCTTGTAATCATAAAACTTAGCACCTAAAAGAACCAAGAATAGATGCAAAGTACACCTCAAAGTGCAAAGTTCAATAGTAACATTAACTATTTAAATCCCTTCAACACTCATTTCTAAATGAAGAATTTTATAATCAGTCCACTGTCTTAGAAGGTCCATGAAATATTAAGATTGTAAGAAGACTAGATCAGTTTTCTCCATATAAATTATAATGGTTATTGAAATAAATTCATGTTGGCATGTTTTGTTGTCAGCCTCTTTTCATGAGAATCTGATCTGTGATGTCTAATTTATTATGTGGATTATGCAATGCTGAACTACTTTGGCCTTTTCAATATGTTGTTTTAGGATTGGTTATCTATTCCACTTCATTACTGCAGGCTGCTAAGATTTAAACACAAAAGAAGTGAAATAGTCAGCCAATAAAATGACAGAGATGTAGAAAGGTTAAAGATCTACATAGGATTCCACTAAAACTGACAAGCATTAAACTTTAGATTTCTCATTCTTATGACAAAGATGGTAATAGGAAGAGAAAATATCACTGTATAATCCTTTTTCATGATGATGATTGTAATTAAATTGGAAAGGGTATTAAGAGCAGCCTTTTCTTATTATACATTCTTATCTTATGGCTCCTCTCAGTCTTCTAATTCACATTCAGCATATGATTGGAACCTTTGGACAGTGATTCTTTGGGAAAGGCAAAGAACAGCATTTAATGACTTATGTGTTCATAAACTGTAGCTTGTTTGTTTCTACTGACTATCACCCCTTCTCTGATTTTCTCATTCTGGATGAGATCTAGGTACAGATAAAGAATATTACTGTTTGTTCACAAAAAATTAAGTATGTGAGTTCAGTGAAGGATATGTACACGAACTATTACATACACCAGTTACTGGGACTGATCCCCAACTTGGAGTGACCACTACTCTGGAATCATATTTTAAAGAAGGATATTTTTCTTTCTTCACTTACCTGTGCTTTTCTCAAGAAAATAGAAGACGAAAGGAAAAAAAGATGATACGTATCACCAGTTTGTTATTATGGTAATGCACAAAGGACCCATCCAAGATGGGGGGCCCTATTATGCTAGATCCTGTACAAAAACATAATAGTTAGGGCTGGTTGAACATTTTCCATTGAAATGATAACACAGAATAATTACAGACTGTGTGACATGTGATAATGTTTTCTGACCTCCTAGCTTGCCAAACTTTAAGTATTTTTGGTGTAAATAGTTTACCAAATGATAGATTCAAGGCAAATATCCACAAATCACTAATTATTATCTCTGGATAGATATCTTCCAAAAGTTCATGACATCCAATGATTGGTCTGATGTACTTTGAGGTTTCAATTCAGCAATATATTTAACTACATGCTTAACATTAAGCATGTGCTTAAGTTCTTTGTTGAATCAGGTCAAAAGGGCATAATTTAACCCTGGTCTAACTCCACTAGAATCAATAAGAGCTATGCCAGGAATGAACTCAATTGAGACTTTTTCTGAGTTTCTTTGGAATGAGGACAAACAGATACACTGTAAATATTTATTCAAGTCACACAATCTCTAATTGGATCAGTATCTATCAAGTTTGTTGAAGCAATTTTAGAACAAAAATGAAAATAAACTAATGATTTTAATATTTATCTTGTATTTAGTCTTGCACATTGCTAAAATAATGAAGTATTTGGGTTGCAAGCAGAGATGTGCTAAATATTCAGCGCAATTAAAATTTGCCTGTTTTTGTGGTTGTCCATATTAGTGAACATTTTGTCATAGTTAGTGCAAAATGATTTTGTGCATATCTAGATACTCACAAAAAAATTTAAATGGCTTTTGGTGATGCATTTTCAAATTCTGAGCAACATGGGGTTTCAACATACAGCTGAAGACTTCATTCCTTCTGGTTATCTGACATGAAGTTCATTCCCACATGCTCAAAAGGATTAGCGGAAGCACTTTTGATTTTTAGCTCAGCTGCAACGGTTCATAGTTTTAGATCCCAGTCACAAGTTCACTCCCCACAGATGATGTATCCAGGGATGTCATGGTACATGTAATGACCATGTGGATATTGGAAATGCAGTGTACTTCAAGCTTGGGACAAGCTTCTCTAGCCATGGGAAGTTTATGATCTATTTTAATAGTGCTTGGTATTGTTTCCCCCTCTAGTGCTTAGTCCATATATAGAGATTTAAAAATCAGCTAAGGAATCTGAGCTTTAGGCAACAGAAAGTCATGCATTTAGATCCAGAGATCCTAGGTTCAGTCCCCGCAGGTGATGACCCGCCAAAGGGCATTGTGTTACATTTGCATTAATAGTGCAGACCCAATATGTAGAGTGTTGGGCCATACTTCCCACCTTCCCCATTAGCATATAGTAACAGATTATTATGCTAATTGACCAATGGATCATATGCTAACATACTACTAATTTATATTAATTTGTTACAGCACACTTCAAGCAAAAGTTCCCCATGCAAAAGTATACCAGGCATCAGGCATACAGCTGCATGCCTGACTCCTGTAGCGTCCCATTAGTCCTCCTGTGACAGAATATACCCCTGTGTTCACAGCCTACACCAATGTAATAATTTTTGCACAAAGTATGCCTTGTGAGGTACTATTTAAAAACTCACAATTTGCTGGTCAGTAGGGTCCTGATAAAATATGTATGGCAAAATTGTTTGTGAATTTGTAAGATTCCCCTGTTTGCTGTTATTAGCACATGTTCCAAATGCCACAGCACTGGCAAACAACTCTGTCCTAAACACAGGAACGTGTGCTTGCCTTAATGTTCAATTATGCAGTAAACAGACATCAAGCAGGAAGGAAAGACAAAGGAAGTTCAAACAGGTTAAAAAAAAACAAACAGCATGGAATATCCTTCCACACAGACTTTTTGTCTCCTGGGTCTCAGCTGGAAATGTTTTTCAAGAGAGGGACTGAAACTATAAAAAGGAGGCAGGAACACCCCGAGGCACCCACTTTCTCTCCCTGCCCATTGCATACACTGCACCCCAAAAGACAAAAGAAGCAGCCATTGGACTCTGGGGAGGGGTAGTGACCTAAAGAATTTGGTCTGTAAGCCTGAGGAAAATGTGTGGCAAGAAAGCTCCGTTTTGAATCTAATATAATTTTGTTCAGTTAGGCACCAGTAGGCATTTTAGTTTTATTTTTCTTGTAACCATTTCTGACTTTATACCCCATTACTTCTATTCGCTTAGAATCTATATTTGTAGTTACTACACTTGTTTTATTGTTTTATCTTATCCAGTGTGTTCAAGTTGAAGGGTCTGGGTCATTCCATTTGGGGTAACACATTGTGTGCATATTATTCTCTTAAAGAAATAACAGACTTGGTCTCTTCGTACAGTCCAGGAGAGGGCTGGGCAGTAAAGGACATATATTTGAGGGAAAATCCAGAACTGAGTGTGTTGGGATCACCCTGCATATAATCAAGGCTAGTAAGAGCCAAGGTGTGGCTGGCTGGCTGCAGCAGACACACAGATATAGCTAGGCATGACTTACATGCTAGCAGCTGTTTGTGAGCAGTCCAGGCTGGAGGCTACAGGAGTAAGGCATTGTAAATGGCTCACCAGGCTACAGAGCAGGTGTGACACAACTACTCATTAGTTTGGATTGTGCCCTTGTATGTCACATGTCTCTTCCTCCCTCCTTTTCTGCTTCCCCAACCTCCTCCAGCCTGCCTATTGCCTTTTCCCTCCAAAATTATATCTGCCTCATTTTACTATAGCCTTATCCTCACACTCATCCTCAGCTGTTGCCTCTTTTCAATAGCAGTGACTGACTCATCAGCTTTCTGTTTCTCCTGGTATGTACCTGCCAGAACCACCATTAGCATGTGTGAGGCCACGTCTATATGACGCGCCGTATCGGCGCGTTACAATCGATTGCTCGGGGATCGATATATCGCGTCTCATCTAGACGCGATATATCGATCCCTGAGCACGCTTACATCGATTCCGGAACTCCACCAAAACCAACGGAGTTCCGGAATCGACATGGCGAGCCGCGCACATCGATCCCGCGCGGTGAAGACGGGTGAGTAGATCGATTTTAGATAATCGATTTCAGCTACGCTATTCTCGTAGCTGAAATTGAGTATCTAAAATCGATTTTCGCGCGTCGTGTAGACCTGGCCTGAGACTAAATTACCCTAAAGGCCCCCATTCAATTCTGAAAATAGTCAGGGTATGCTTATCTTCATGGCCATGCACTACCCTACCGATGTGCATACCCCCATACTTCAACATGCACACAATGTACTACCAACAGATGGATCCCTTTGAGAATCATATGCACACATATTCTGCTTGCCACCTGGCATATGCATGCAGAAAAACTGAGTACTGACACGAGCTTTGTTCTTTAACAACTCCTAGCTCTCTTCAGTTTCTCATCCCAGGTTTAGATTGATTCTTTTTGTGATGGTGTAGGAGCAACAAACTCTCAGTTTACATACAGCTTAGATAGGTCTTGAAAACCATCGTTTCCATGCCAACTAGCAGCTAGTAGCTTTTAACATGCTGTCCCATATGTTCTTGTTTAAGAGATTGAAAAATACCCCTTTCAGCTGATCTAACCTTTGTTTACCATTTGTGGCTTTAGGTGATGAGAAACTAGTTTGTTCAGTTTCTTAGTTTGACACTTGGTAAATTAAATGAGTATAATAGAATTTTTAAATCTAATAATCTTGGGATGTCTGGCATTTATACAACCTACCTAAGATTTTGTCATTAGTTTTGTAATTCATTCTTTCATGGTTCCATAAATCAATAAGAGGCAAACATTAGCTATATAATATTCCTTCTGAGATGATCAGCAGCATCTCAAGGCATTTAACCGTTTATGAGTAATTTGAAAATTGAGTTACGTATTGGTCTGAATATCAGGACAAAGGATTTGGCAATGCTCATGTTAAAACTAGAGATTTTACCTTAGTGTTCCAATATCATAGGAACTCCGCTACTGATTCCCCAGATAGGCTAAAACCAACAATATCCCACCCACATAAATTGCTATGAGATGATATCATTTCCCTTATATGAATTTAAGGTTATTGTAAATCATCTGCACAAGAGATTTGAAAGCTAGATTAAATAGCAAGAATGATAAAAGGGAGAGAGAGTGCCTAGCACTCTGATGCTTCTGTCTCTATAAGTAATAACTGATAGTGAGGAATATATCACTAGTGTTCATTACCTGCTTAGGGGAGTTCTGCTTACAAGTTTCTGCAGTCATGACAAATGCTATGGCAGAATATGGATGAAATGAAGCTTTAAATGCTCAGATTCATGGAAAATGGTTCCTAACCAAATTTCAAGTAAATTAGTGGTATGTACTCTCAAATGGAAGTATGGCCGAGAAGACGGGCCTTGACACTGTATCATAGATCTGACTGAGCGCCCCTTTTTGGATACTGAGATTTGAATGAGGGAGCCAAACACTGAATCTCATGTACATTTAACTTGCTGTGGGCTGAACAGGGTTTATGCAGCATCCTGGGCTTTGGGCCTCTAGGCACACTCCAGGTGCACACCTCATATCTGACACCTCTCTTAGCTGTCGGTACCTACAAAGGTGTTCACTGACTGTGGGATCACCTCCTTGTGGCCAGGCCTGGTGTAACAGCTGTCTCCCTGTATGGTGCCCCTGCTGATAGTAGCTCTGCTGCTGCAGTGGTCTCTCTTCCTACAACTCGGCCTTTTGGCCAGGTCATGCTTTAGTCTACCCTTCTGGGGTAATAGAGTCTGTCCAAGCTATAAGCTGCTGACCTTACAGCAAGTCTTCTGTCTGTCTCTCGGCTCCATGGTCCTTACACTCCCCAGGGGGTTTCAGCCCACCTTCCTCAGTGGCTGGTAGGGAAACCCAGGCCCACCCTCTGCTTTGGGTTCCAACCCAAGGATCCTGGAGCTGACAGGTAAGGTCTATGCCCTCAAAATCCTTCTTACATTGCTGCACCACTTCTTACCTCTTTTATCCCCCCCAGAGAATGACTGCTGATTCTCTCCCTGCATCCCTTTTCTTTGTTTTCTTTTTTATGGCACAGCAGCTTCAGCAGGTAAGGCTAGGTCTGCCACTTACCACAGTTTTTGCATAAGCAAATACCTATATCCTCTCACCCAGTCCTGTATCCTTAAAAAAGCAAAGTAATGCTTTTTTTTAATGGTACCCCACTTTCCTGGTACTCTCACCAATCTGTTCAGATTATACTCTTTCCCCTTGAGATGTCTCAGTTCTTCATAAAGAATCTTTCTCTCTTTGTCATTCTCCCTGCATTGCCACAGCAGATGCTCAACTTATCCTTGGACTTTGCATGTGTCGCATCACCCATCTTTGTGCTTGTTTAGTAAATATAAATGACCATTCAGGTCACAGTGACCTGTAGCATTCTAAATACAGTTACTTCACTTCTATCATAGCTATTAAGTATACTGTTATCCACAAGTTTAGGACATATTTCAAAGAACCGTTTTTCTCTTTTTCTTCTTATAGTTCTTCCAATTCCTTTTTAAGTTCTCTCTTAACCAAACTTTTGAAGTCCTGTTTACTGAGAGTGATCTTTATGTAGACCACCTCATTTTTGAGGGATTTTTTTTTTTGATTTATGTTCCATTTCATTGTCCTGTATCCTGACATACAACGGAATCCACACGAGTACTACATTCATTCAGTCTACTAATTGTACTATCTCCATAGTTAAGAACAATATTTCATCGATTAAGTCTCTCCAGCTTTCCAAGACTCTCTTTCTACTCACTATTATACATGATAAAAAACCAGATGGGATAGCAGACAAAGTTGGGTGTACATCCCTTATCCAGGTCAGTGCCAACACTATGCTCATCAATTCAGTTGTTAATATTGCCACAAAATTGGATAGTCTTATAGATCTCTTAATTCAAAATTCAGGGATACAAAAGGCTGTTCCTACTCTACCTGTGTTGCTAGCGCTGTCAGTATAGATTTGGCAGTGCTGACCTCATTTGCGATATATAAACTCATAAATCTAAATTATAGGTGCTTAAGTATTGCTTTACCTAAGCTATCTTTACATGGGGCTTTATTTTTTTGTCTATAGCATTTTTGAGTTCCTGTATGCTGAAAATTTCATTCAATATATTATCTTTATATTCTGCCCAGTAATATAAGAGCTCACAATTTTCTTCAGCAAACATTCCTTTTTGTTCACAAAACTCTTTGATTTGTATGCCTACTAACATTTTGGAACTATTTTTCTAAACTGTCTGCCTTTCCTAAGTTAGAACTTTCAACTTGATCATTTACTAAAAGACCCACTATTAATTTGTTTTTGCTCCATATCTCATTGATTATTTTAACTTGTTTATGTATCTCTAAAACCTTGGAATATTATTCATTTTCCCACCACACTTTCTCCAATGAAGTGAATGGAACTATGCCCATTATACCAACTGAGAATCTGGCTCATCTTTACTGTTTTGGGTGATACAGAAACTTGCAACATTGCACACATTTTACAGCTGCATTCAAGAATAAAGGGTCAAATAAACACGATGGGCTGAATTCTGTTCTCAGTTTCACCAGGGTAAATCTGGAATACTTACACAGAAGGCATTGATTTACTTAAGTGTAAACTGAGAATATTCAGTAATCAGTTTGAGAGAAGAATTTGCAGTCATATTGATAATAATTTTGTAACACAGGGCTTTTACAAACATTCATTGCCTGTATCCACCTTCTTTCCTTATTTTCCCCCTCTGTGATGAGTTTAAGGTAATTGTAAATCAGCTGCCCAAGAGATTTGAAAGCTGGATTAAATAGCAAGGATATAAGACCCATGTTGGAGACATGTAATTAAAGATTAGACCCAGCTGGGGAGAACCAGACTGGGTGATTCCTATAAAGAAGGACTGGAGGGCAATTAAGGAAGGACTGAGAGAGAGGAGAGTTTCAGTAGGGAGTACATACTTGGGACCCGCAAGGGAGAAGGTAGCAGGCATGAAGGGGTTCCAGGTGCCTACCAGAGAGGTTGGGAACTGTCAAGAAATGGCTCCTCAGCAACAGATTGGAGGGGGGAAAGCTGCTGAGTCAGGCTTCCTGAGGGTGTTGTGGTAATCTAGCCGTCCAGTCCCAGACCTGGACTTTAGTGTCCACCAGTCTGGTCCTGTCCCAAACCTGGACTTTTGCGTCCAAAGTTTGGGGCTTACCTGAAACTCCCCCAAGCTCACTACCAGCTTGGATATTCTCGCTGCCACCAGATCAGGAATTAATCTATGGGGCCTGATCCCCCCTTTCCTCCCTCTGGTGTCCCCAAC
>NC_133771.1:29041864-29085963 GCF_003597395.2 Chelonoidis abingdonii | reverse complement strand
CCGCCCCTGACTTTAAACAATCCAGTTCTCTGATTGGTCCTCTGGTCAGGTGTTCGGTTACCCTTTTCAGGTAAAAGAAACTTAACCCTTACCTACCTATCCATTTATGACAGGTGTGAACTGGTGGGCATAGTCCTGGGAAAGGTGCCTGTGGATAGGCTGGGTAGGATGCAGAAAGGGTCTTAACTACTTAATCACAGGGTGACTGGACTGGAACTCAGAGAGGAAAGACCTGGGTTTCCCAGCATCCCCAGGAAAGGGGGATAGGAGAAAGGAGCACAAACTGTAGACCTCAGGCTGGGCCTGATAAAAGTACAGGGAGTTTTTGGCCTGTAGGACTCTTTACTACTACCCTAGAAGGGGGGAGATTATAAACACCTAGGTAGAGTTAGGAGAGGAGACCAACTCTCACAGTCCCAAACAAGCTATCTCTTGGAGGAAACTGAGGTGGAGATGCTGTAATGCCATGCCTGGCTGTGAGTGGATGCATTGAGCTAGCTCTGTTACCCTTTTCCCCTCTTTATCTCTCTCCCCACAAGCCATAAACATCAAAAGGCCTGATTCTCTTTCCACTTACAGTGAAATAGCTTCACTTCTTTTGAATGGAAGGCAGAGAAGGCAGCTTACAGAGACAAGAAATGGAAGGATGGGTGAATGATTTGGTTTATTTTCCCCATCTACACTCAAACACTTTTGTAAAAGATGGCTAAGGAGGAAGGCACTGATCCTTAGGAAACAAAATTCTAGGAAACAGAAGCTCCAGGATATGTGTAAACTCTATTCCTGAACTCTATACTGACTACATTGTTAAAAGAGAACAGTGTAAACAGGTGTTACTTGCTGAGGCAGAGAGTTTTCAGAATACATAACAGAAAATCAGGCATGGGGAGTGGGGCTGCCTGGATACATTTGTTGGAACACCTGCTGCTTGACGCATTCCAGAAGAAAGGGAAAAATGTTCAGAAATATTTCTGTGATAATCAGGGACAGCCTTCATCATTGGAAGGGATAATGTACACGGTAAATTCAACTATAGAGGGAGATTCACTCCATCTTCTGTACTCTCTTGCCAAATGCAGAGAACAAAATTTGAATTTCTCAGTCTATATGAGGCTTTCAAACATTTTCTACTTAACATAAAGGTTTGTCCCCCTCCTATCCTTTTACAGTCTCCTGGACTGCTGCTTTGCTCATTCATGATCAGATAACAACTCAGCAACAGCTGCTGTCATTGTTTAGGTGAAAAAAATATCTGGAAGATATTCATATATTTTTAGCTGTCTTGTTAATGTGATTAAGCAGGTGACCATGTGACCAACAAGTGCTGTGATCCATAGATTGCAGTTTGTGAAACATAGGCCTTGAAGGCTTTTATTTCAGTCTGAAGAAAAACAAAGGACTTGCTAGTATCATTTAGGCATAGCCCATAGTATGGAACAGTGCACAGCTACATCACTCTAGGAAGGGCATAGAGGCAGACGGGGGTCCGAAGCTACTTGGTATGCAGTGGCTGCGTGCTTACAAAGACACCCATTGCAAGGCATAGCTTTCTCGTACCAAACAGCCAGCCAGTTTGTAAGTGGAGGGCAGGGAAGTTTAAACCAGGGCTCTGTCTCTTCCCTGCTCCCACTGGGCTGTCTTGGAGTGCAGGGCTATAATTCTGTCTCATCCTTATATAGGCCAAATGAATTATGTGGGGAAGCACCTCCCCCAATAGTGCACTTGCATGAAAACCTGACAGAATCTGTCCCTAAGAAAGAGCAAACATAATACGCACAGAGAACACACAATAGCCTTCTGAATTGAAATAAAATGGCAGCTGCCTCACAACAGAGGCAGAGACATGCATGGAGGCTCCCCTGCACTTAAAGACGCACGCTGTGATGCTCCCCAGGGTTGTGCATCACCTCACCGCTACCTGCTCTGAGTGTGAAGCAGTCCTGACTATGCCTACTGTAGATTGGCTCCCTAAAACCAGCAGCCTCTGACAGCACAAGAACTACCTTCCAGGCCTGCACATATCCCACTCTCTCTGTACAGGTTAGCAATAGGCATGCACCAACGCCTGAGTCCTCAGAGTGTTCCCTGCCATGTCCAGCCCCTTATCCACTGAATGCTCACAGAAGTTACCAGGCCTGCTGTTCCTAAAGAAACAATACACACTAGCATTCAAGATTCAACTCAGGATCACCACCTTGCTTAGATATATTTATAGTGAAAACAAGGCTACGTTTAGTATAAAAAAACAGAGATTCAATTGATAGTAAGAATATTGCAAAGAGATGGTTACAAATAAAAAAGTCCTAACATGCTTTCTACAGGCCGAACTCGACTAACAGGTTAACCTCCTCTTCCAGTAAGCGTAATCTCATGCAAAGTTCTCTCTGGTGCTTTCAACCAAGCCTGCTTGAGACCTGTTTTTCATTAAGCAAAATTGCTGTCCTTGTACTTCCTCAGTGTTGTCTTTGTCCCCCCAAATATAGTAGAGCAAACATTTGATGTGTACTTCCAGATAGGGGCCTTCTTTCTTCTCCATCCCCACTGTTTGTCTCTTTTTTTCTTTCTTTCTCAATCCTTTAGTTGCATTCAGTTCAGACTGGTGATAAGAGACCCACTTTGTCCTATACAATAATTAGTTTAGATGTATACAGCCAGTCTGACAGAAAACCTGGTTTTTACCTTTGTTGGTGACCAGTCTCTTGACACAGACTTCATAATTGTAATATACATAACTCCTTATGCAACATCTGTACATGAATTTTACAATGATAATAATGACCAGGGTGACACTGGCTTTTTTGTGAGACCTCATATAATGTTAGTGTGTGAACTAAAACACACATACTAGACTCTGAAAATTCCTTTGACACCTTGCTTCCCCTCTTTGCCCTTTGCCAGTTGGCACGAAGAGGTTCCAGGGTCACTAGACCACAGGAGAAAAGAATGATATCTCCTTTCATTTATCTTTTCCTTCAACTTGGTGGTACAGTTTTAACAAGAAATGTCCACCAGTTCCCACACACCCCTTCAGCTCCTGAGTTTCACTGTCCTTTACCCATATATTAATATGAGGTTGTTCTCAATATATTGAAGTGTGGCTATCCAGTGCTCTTACAGTGGTAGCATTCAGTGAAATAGTTATCATCCATGAAGTCTTTCCTCCAGTAGAGAAACTATTTTACAGTGTAGCCACATAGTGTACACTAAGCCAATATTACTTGTTATAATTATTGCAACAGAAACCCAGCTTCAAACTGATATAATGGAGTGTTGGTGTCAACAAAGAAATGTCAAATAAAAGCTATAAGAGATGCCAAACAGCAGGCAGCCTCGTAGCAATTATATTAAAAAAAAAAAAACTACATTAAAAGAACATTAAAGTTGAAAAGTCAATCTCTTACTAGTTAGGAAGTGCCAGAATTAAGGTTACCCATGAAGCCTTAACATGGCACTTTGTGCATATGCATTATTACACGGTCTTTAATTACATGATCACATATTTTTCCCATAATTCTCCTTATTCGTTCAGTGCACAGGATGGGCCATGCTCACTGAATGGGTAGCTATTCAATAGTTATCATCATACAACATGTGGCCCTAAACCATGTAGTGAATACAGAATTATTAATTTCCTCATTAGCCTTTCTATGGCACTCATCACTATAGTATGAGCGCTTCATAAATGGTAATTAAATTCTCTTCACAACACCATTCTTAGGTGAGGGAGTGATATAGAGGCATTGAGAGATTAAAGTCAAAAGGTACCCTAAATTTGGTTGTCCAATATGAGATGGCCTAGGCCTGATTTCTTCAGAGAACTTGGCATTTTCATTGCACTTTCTATGTTCAGAGTAGATCTCCCATAGACCTCACTTGCAGTTGTGAGTGCACAGCACTTCTTTAAATCCAACCCAAGATGTCACAAGTTGGGTACCTGACAAATGAACACACAATGGCCTCCTGTTAAAATTTTGTGTGTTACTTTTCCAGAATCACATAAGAACTCTCTGTAGAGGCAGAGATGGATAGTTCTCCAGTGTGGCTCCCAAACCATGAGACCATCCTTTCTGTTCCTGCAATAGCTGGCCTCATTCCCTGCCCACCTGTGACTCTTGCCATTGCTGCTGTCACTGCTGATGAGCAGTGTGGAGCTCTGCCTCCATTCAATCCACAGCCCACTGCTCCTGACAACTATTTGCTTGCTCGCTGGCTTCCACTCATCCAGACTGGGAGCGTTGCAGCAGAGACTTTTATTTCAAGTGCAAGTGGGTTCACATGCCCCCCTTGGACTCTCCCTCCCACCCTTTCAGTTCATGCTTGGCTAGTGGGTCTCCTCCTCGCTCTCACTTTCCCCCTGTGTGCCCACCAGCCCCAATCTCTTGCAGTTTTCCAGCCCCCCAGTATTGCATGGTTCCCGTCTCCCTTGCAGTTTCCTGCATCCCCTTCACCCCAACTTGCACGCTCCCCGTCTAACCTTGCAGCCTGCTGCCTCTGTCTCACATGGTTCCCTTCCCCTGGCAGTCTGCTGCTGCCCCCAGGTCATTCCTACCTCCTCTACCCAGCCCAGTTCCCCCATTGCTGTCTGTTTACCTGCCTTCCTACCCAATCCCCATCCTTTGCTTTTGCCCCCTATCCAGGCCACTTCCACCTATCGTTTGTCCCCTGCCCCATCACACTTGCCCCATGTACTCCCTGTACTTGTGATACCCCACTTCAGTACCCCCTCACTCAAAGTGCAGCCAGAGGAGCCAGTTTTCCCCAACTGCCTGTTGTGATACCCATTTTCTCTTATTTGTTCCATTAGTCCCCTGAGTTTCTCTATGCCCTTGTCCCCCTGAGCACAGCTCAGTGGGGAAAAATGGTTAGCCTCTGTCTTCCCTACCCCATCGTTTATTATTCATGCCCCACCTCCTTCACCTGTCCTCATGTTCCCTTCACCTGTCCTCAGTTATGGACCCCAACTTGGCCACACACAAGCCTTCCATTACAGTGGTTCAGCCTGGCAGAGAGGGATGCTAGGCACCCTTGAGACACAGGAGGGTGCTTGCCCTGCCACTGCTGGTAACCCTACCCTCCCAGTTCCCCCTCCTCCTCTTCCAACACCAGCTGAAAATTTTGCCCAGGTGCTGGGGAGAAGCATCCTATCATGGTAAATGAAGCAGATAGATCTCACTGCTGATTGCTGCTGGGCAGAGTCTGCAGAGGAGTGGGTTGCTGTGACATTTGGGAGCTTGGGAGAGGGCCCATCTCATGGGGATACCATCTCTTCTTCCTCCAAGTCCCAATCACATTGCCCTTGCCTCCTGCACCCCCCCTTCTGGTCAGTCCGCTAATGACACCATCATTGAGGGCTGGCTACTGGTTATGGGCAGAAAACACAACAAGTGTAAGTTGTGGGCCCAGCACCTCCCGCTCAAGGAGAGAGAGAAAGCCTCCTGGAAGACATTTAGAGGAGCTGCTGCTGGTCCTTCTTCTGTGCTGCCCGAGAAAGTCCAGTGGCTGGAGCTGGCAGAGGAGACTTTGGCAGAGGAGTGGTGTGGGGGGGGTGACATTGATCCCCTCCTTGAGTCCTTAGGGAGGATGCCTCAGAGGGATCCTCTCTGCCTTTCTGCCACTCATCTCCCTCACTGGCACTGAGGTGGAACACCTTTTGGTTGCTGATGGGGATTTTCTCCTTATGGCAGGTGGGGACTTTCAGGACATCTTTCAGGAGACTAAAGCCCTGGGTCTGAACCCTGTAGTGGGAAGATGACTTTCTGCCAGCGGGTCTTGATCTGGGTGCCGACTTCAGCATGACACTCCTTCCCTCACCTACTACCCAAGACACTGCCCCTAGTGATGTAGTGCTGCACTCCAGCAGCTTGGTGACTGGGTACCCTAAGCCCACTCCTGACCGCTACATCACCTCTGAGGTTGTCATCTTCCCTTTCTTGTATATGTGTGAGGGGAATGGGACAACCCTCTGGAGGCTGCTGAACTCCCTCTGCTGCTCACTCCCATGTCAGCGGCTAAGTTGGACAACTTGGTGCAAGTGGTACTGCACTGGCATTTCACTACCATTGAAGGAGGGCACATGTGCACCTGCCCAAAGGCTATGGGACCACTGATAGACCCACGTGGAGGATGACTGGGAGTCCGAATGTTCAGTTGAAACTATGAAGCTCCCCTGCAGTGTCCTGGAGGACGAGTTGTGCCAGTTCCTGGCAAACCTGTAGCTCCAGGGGGGAGGTGCAGCTCACTCTCCAGTGGTGGGGGGGCTTTAATCTTGTTCTTCGGGCCACAAGGGCCTTCATGGCAGAAGGCAAAGGGACCAGGAAACTGGATACTGTGGCCTCCAGCCAGCCTGCAGCTTCCGTGATTCCTTGCTGCCTTTGGGATCAACCATGAGTTGCTGTATGTCTACATGGAGGTGGGCGGTACTCCCACCTATGAGGATCCTCAGCCCACCTAGTAAGTGAGAAACACATGCACATCTGAGTGCACAATTAGGCCCTTATGAAGTGAGGCTCAGCAAGTTATTCGTTGTATTAAGTAAAATGCATGTGGGGAGAATAATTAGTCAGGCACTTCCACTTTGTGACCAACTTCCTGGAAGAGATGTAACCCTTCAAAAACTGTAAATGACTAGCTTATAGGGACAATCTGTCATTCCAATCTATACAGGTAAAATGACTGCCCAGCTAAACAATTTGTAGAACACTTGAAAACTGTTTGGCTACTATTTACTGCACATGAGTCAGATTTGCAATTGTTTGCTTAATCAGTCCTCATCTGGGATCCTGCATACCTTGTCTGTTTGAATGAGACAGCCAGATAGCGAGCCTGGCTCTGCATTGCATTTAAGCTGCTTGCTATTGCTTTCCAGGCCTTGCACAACTTAATTACCTCTCTCTTTCTCAGCTCTTGTTTAGTTCCTCTACTTGTCCACTTTGCTCTGCTGAAGCCCCACAAATAACTGCCCTCCTCATATTCTTCTCCTACACTCATATTGGGATCTTCTTAAATTTTGATGCCCCCAAGTCCCTACGTAAGGCTCATGTCCCCTCAGACAAGCATTAATTAAGTAGATGATTGAAAATGTTTCCTTATAGAAAAAGAAAATAGAAACAAAATGTGGAACTACCAGAGGCATGGTAAACTGTGTGGACTCATACTTCTCTTGTACCTTCCCACTCCCACCCTCTGTTTGTATTTAGATTTGAAACTCTTCGGAGCACAATTCTAATCTCCATTCCTGTCTGGCAACCTCCTAGCCCAATGTTGCTGCTATGCAAATAAGAAATAGCAAAGCTGTAGCACTCACAGTGTTTGACAGATTCAGGTTTGTGAGTGGTCCAGATCTGTGGCTGGGTCTGTGAGATGAGGTGTGTCATGGAAGGAGCAGATTAGTGAAACGGGAAGCACCTCACATGAAGCATCATGGAATGATATCGTTTTCAACCCTGGTTGAAGCCCATTTTAAACTATTTGAAATGAAAGGAGTTCTCTTAAGAGTGAAAAGATGTTTCCCATCACAACTGAATTTATGACAGGAAATGCAGGAGCTCATTTGGACCAGCCTTTAATTTGACTAAGTACAGCGCTGGACAATCTATCTTCAGATAGGCAAGCATGTGTGTCACTTTTCAAACAGAACAATTATGCTCTCTGTGGCTGGAAAAGGTTTACCACAACAGAATAACTCCAGTCCCATTTATTTTTAAATCTGAAGTGGTTTTTTGCTGCCACCTAGTGATAATCTAGCAAATATTGTCAAAAACTCAAAAGTTGGTTTGGTACAAATTCTTCATGGAATGACTAGCAAGCAGGCTTTCTGGTTTAAATGCTGAATCAGTGTAGGAGACAAAGCTTACACAACTTCGTGGGTCAAATTGTGCCTGCCTTTACAATTCTGCCTCCCCAGAACTGCAGATGAGGGCAGAACTCTGGTCTAATCCAATATATTATATCTGCATCCCATGCAATGTGTTAAATTGAAGTAGATAGTCAATTAGAAACGAAGTGCATGGGAAGCTGGAGACATAAAAGCTCTTTACATAAATAAAGCATGCTGCTTTTCAGACACTACTCAGCCTTACAAGCAGGATTCTTCCTCTGCTGTGCCAGAGCAATGTTTGGTGCTGTACAGGAGTGCAGACCTAACGTCAAGGGAGGCTGTTTGATTCTCAGAGCCAATCCAGCCCTGACGCAATGTACAGCAGTTGCTTTGCAGCTTTAAATTGTCATGGGCATAGAGTTTTTAATGGACTCTGTGCCAGTGCAGAATGGATGTAGCACAGCAGATCTCTATCATGCTCCTCGCGGGCTCTTTCCACACTCCACTACATCAGGAAGTGTGGAACAGAAGTGCAGATCTGGAGCTGACACACTAATCCCCAGTGTTCTCCTTGTCTAGGAGGATTCTCTGCTGGGGATTTGCAGCCAGTCTTTGGCCACTTTATGTTATATGAGTAGTGTACTGTAAAGGACCTGTAAAGACACTTTAATGGTTAAATATATGGAGGGTTTTCTAGGGCTTCCAATTCCAATTATAGAGGATCTTGCAAATATTGTAGCAAAGCTGAGTATTGTGACTTGGTGAACCATGTTTTTAATGGTGTCTGCTTTAACTGGATGGATAAGAACTGGAAACTGGATGCATTTTAGGGTAATGTGGTCAAAAGAAAAAAGCCAGGAGCATTTGCCAGCTGCAAGTAAGGCAAGGACTGAGCTGCTCTTGCAAAGGAAGCTGAAGCTGTGCACTTCTCAAGGAGAGGACCAGCAGAAAAGATTAGCACTTCAGCAAGAAGTGAGTAATGGGAGCCTCAATTTGTGAGGAGAGCAAGGGTGAGAAGGCAGGCGAGACCAGGTGTTTGGTATCAGGATAGTGTGGGGGGTTGGTTAGACTACAGTAATTTTCTTGGGGGAGGGGAAGATGTGGAAACTGGGAGGGAGATCACATCAGGGACCTGGGAAAGGTGTTTCCCCGTCCTCCATCCATCATTCAACCCCCTCTGCCTTCCCTGTGCAGAGTAGCTCTGGCTGCCATATTTGTATCATAATACTCTTTCTTCTCAAAAGGCTGCTGCTTCCCCACCCCCCAAATATAAAAGTTTGTTGTTGAGGCCATAGGCTGGTAGCAGGAATAGTGGCAGGTCTTCCTCCCATTCCCAACAGTACTGAAACTCTAACCAGAGCCAGGGAGACATCTTGGTTTCTGGTTCTCAAACTCCAGCTTGAGTTGGCAGGGCTGGCAATTAGTAGAAAACAGCATTTTACTTCTATGCAGAACATATTTGACCAGGAGTCTCGGAGAAGCAGGAAGCAGGAAGCCTCATAATGCCATTTCCACAGTCAATTTTTGAAGTAGAAAATTGGGCTACGGTGAATATTTAATTCTTCTTCCTTCACAACTCTTAAAAATATCCTGATTCTCTTCTCTAGATGAATCATAGACTATTAGGGTTGGAAGGGACCTCAGGAGGTCATCTAGTCCAACCCCCTGCTCAAGGCAGAACCAACACCAATTAAATCATCCTAGCCAGGGCCTTAAAAATCTCTAAAGATGGAGATTCCACCACCTCCCTAGGAACCCATTCCAGTGCTTCACCACCCTCCTAGTGAAATAGTGTTCCTAAAATTCAACAACTTAGACCTCCCCCACTGCAACTTGAGACCATTGCTTCTTGTTCTGTCATCTGCCATCACTGAGAACAACTGAGCTCCATCCTCTTTGGAACCCCCCTTCAGGTAGTTGAAACTAAAGATATTGGAACCCAGACTCTCAAAGATAATTACACATCTAGCTCCCATTGATTTCAATGAGAATTAGTTGCCTACATTTTGAGGATCTCGTAGCCACTAATTCCACACGTCTGGGTCTGAAAAATGTAACTCCACTCCACACACGGTCAATCTTTCTCTCTCTCTCTCTTACACACACACACACCCCTCAAGCCAGGCCTATCCATTTTAAGTGCAGTCCAATGCACTGAACATGCAACTGATGTATATTACTTTAATTTTTTAAGAGAGCTTCACCTTGTTTTTAGTCATGTCACATCAGCATTTCCCACAGAACAACAGAAGGCACTTAAATGAATTGCTGCCCATCAAAAAGTTAAATCACAGTGAAACTATTTTTATCTTTAAAGGATATAATCTCCTCTCTACTACCCTAACCAAGTGAATCAGATCAAATCCCTTCTCTTCACAGCAGGGATTTCTTCTTTCTGATTTAAGGTTAAAGCTTGAGTAGATTGTCCCTGATAAGTACAAACCTCAAGAAATGATGACATTACTGGACATGGATGCATGAGCCACAAAAAAGCTGGTGGGTTACTTTAGATGAATGGAGAAAGGGATATATGCAGGGAATGCATCATACTCTTTAATGCCCTAAGTAAGGGACAGCCACAAAATTAATCCCTGAGCACAGGGGAGAGTAAGGGCTACTTCCTTCGTTCATCCTTGTGGGCAAATACCACCCATGAAAAGAGTGAAAGGAATACAGTCTAACTGCAGCAAATCACCTACAGAGAGATTGTGAGGCAGGGGCAATCCCTCTCAGTGCTGTCACTAGGGTAAGGAAGCTTTTCATTTCTCTCAGCGCAGAGGTGTGTGCAATTTGCCCAATCTAGCCCTTAATGAATAACCTGATAAATAAAATTGTATTAAAAATACAACTGAAATAGGTCCAAGCACATGGGCCAAATTACTGTTGCTTCTTCCAAATCCTAGCAACTTCTTTCTGGTCATAGATTCATAGATTCTAGGACTGGAAGGGACCTCGAGAGGTCATCAAGTCCAGTCCCTTGCCTTCATCGCAGGACCAAATACTGTCTAGACCATCCCTGATAGACATTTATCTAACCTACTCTTAAATATCTCCAGAGATGGAGATTCCACAACCTCCCTAGACAATTTATTCCAGTGTTTAACTACCCTGACACTTAGGAACTTTTTCCTAATGTCCAACCTAAATCTCCCTTGCTGCAGTTTAAGCCCATTGCTTCTTGTTCTATCATTAGAGGCTAAGGTGAACAAGTTTTCTCCCTCCTCCTGATGACACCCTTTTAGATACCTGAAAACTGCTATCATGTCCCCTCTTAGTCTTCTTTTTTCCAAACTAAATAAACCCAATTCTTTCAGCCTTCCTTTATAGGTCATGTTCTCAAGACCTTTAATCATTCTTGTTGCTCTTCTCTGGACCCTCTCCAATTTCACCACATCTTTCTTGAAATGTGGTGCCCAGAACTGGACACAATACTCCAGTTGAGGCCTAACCAGCACAGAGTAGAGCGGAAGAATGACTTCTCGTGTCTTGTTTACAACACACCTGTTAATGCATCCCAGAATCATAGTCATCCTTACTATGACCTGGTTTCTTCCAAGAAGATTACAGATTTCAGCGTGGAAACTTAGTGGTTCTTGGTCCAAAGAGGCGATAGTTATACCTAGGTAGTTTCTGGCATGCTGCTTGAAGAGGAATCAATAGTTATTAAGACAAACATTGACAGAATAAAAGAGCCAGATAATGACAAAGAAAGGTGAGAACAACTACTCAGGATAAACATATTGGAAACCCAAGCTGTATGATACAGAAATTAATACATAGAAGGAAAATCAGCAGCTACTGATAAGATGGTAAGAATTAGAGAAGGGGCATGGACAGATGTCTTCCCTGAGGACAAAGCTAAAATAGCACTCAGAGACAGTATCCCATGGAATCTGAAGTTGCTTGCTGATAATTAAAGATAAATATGAGAAACTCCATATAGCCAAGAAAAAGACTGTATATATTCAATTTTCCCCAATAAAAATCTATGTTAAAGAGTTTAGGGTTGCCTTATTAAGTAGTCAACATTATTAAATGACAAAACAAAGGTTGACCATGCATCCATAACTCTCCTCCTTGTGATGTGGCTCATCATTCAATTTTTAAATACTGGAGTACATTTATCAATATTTATTTATTTCAATTTAAACAAAAACCAGTTAGGTTAAAAACACCTACTGATCTCACTCTCCAGGTGCCTTGATAAATCATTAGGAATCCAACTCAAAATCAAATAGAAAAACACACGCTCAGAACAACGTACTTACACACACACACACACGCACTCACTCACTCACTGTCTCTTCCCACTCATAAGACCAAGATATCAAGAATCAGAGGAGTAGCCGTGTTAGTCTGGATCTGTAAAAGCAGCAAAGAGTCCTGTGGCACCTTATAGACTAACAGACGTATAGGAGCATGAGCTTTCATGGGTGAATACATGCATCCGACGAAGTGGGTATTCACCCACGAAAGCTCATGCTCCAATAAGTCTGTTAGTCTATAAGTTGCCACTGGACTCTTTGCTGCTTTTACAAGATATCAAGAATCATCCTTCAGCTCCTCCCCACTACCTTCCATAGACACTCATTTGGAAGGACCTGTATAGTCTTTCCCATAATGTTCCATCATACATAAGTAATATCTTGTGATATTTTCTCATTCTTGGAAAGGTACATTCATTTCATTGTCATAATATCACCATTGGTTTAGACATTTAAAATATATATCTTCAACTTTCTTTGTGCTATTTATTTTAATCTTATTAGCATCTGTGTCTTTAATGTTATCTTCTTGAGCTTTCCATAGGTACAGATTTGTTCTGTTAGACCAAAGTAAATCTGGAGTCATTTCATTGACGTCAACTCCACATGCACATTGAATTAATTGTAATCAGTCATGGAGCTGATTTTTTTTCACAGCTGCTCAGAAGCCATGTTTGCTATTGAGGTCAATAGTGATTATGACTGGGCTGAATTTGATCACTAGTTTCACAGCAGTAGCAGTGATATTATAAAGAAATTGGAATAAACTGATACAATAGAATCATTTCATCCACCAATGAAATGTAGACAGTGTTGGAATTGGCAGCTGTTTAATGACATACTGCCATGCTCCCTAAGAGCTTAACGCTCTTTATTCAGGAAACCACTCTGGCACATACTTTAGCTCTACTGAATTCAATGGGCATTAAGTAGGTGCTTAAAATTGAACACGTGCTTTCCTGAATAGAGATGGACTTAAACATATGCATAAGTGCTTTCCTGAATTAAGTCTCTAAACAATAAATGACTACTATAGCCACCTGAAATTTCAGGGGGGATTTAAGAAGACATATTAAAGACACATATGGTCTTTCTACATGAAAAATGTAGAGAAGGATTTTTCAAAAGCACTAAACATTGGCCTAACACTGTTCCCTTTGACCTCTATAAGAGCTTAGCGCTGACTTCAGGGGGAGCAAAATTAGGCCAGTAATGAGTACTTTTTAGAGTTGATTTTCAAAATTTATAGGAAGTAGTATGAGTAAATAGGGCACTCGGTTGGTCATGCTTTTCAGCTATGTGCCAAAAATATCGGCTATGGACACTGTGGCAGCCAATCTAATACTCTTAGTAAAAGTGCCATGGAATTTTGACCACCAAATAAACAAAGCCTTTATTTTAAAGGGGCATCAGAAAGATGTTTACGATATGAAGGGCTGAGTCAACCCCATAAGGATTTAAAACTCTGGTTCCATGGAGTTATTTCACTTGTCAAACTCATACCTAAGACTCTTATAATCTCCTCGAACATTTTAAAAAAAACAAAATTCTATGAAACACTGTCCAAATAAGAACATCTGAGCTACAGGTCAAAGGGCCCTGCAAACCCTTGGTCCCCTGAACAATCCTTACTCAAGGAAATACTCCCATTGAAATCAATTTACTTGACTTTTCCAGAAGGAAAATACTTTTTCTGGTTATCAGCTCCTCATACAGATTAGCACAGAGTAAGGCAGATAGTGCATATCTAACAACAGGTGGAAGCAGAGACCTATTTTTAAGGCAAATGGAATAATTTAATACCACTATTCAACATGATCCCACTGAGCCCTCCTCTTTTGCTGATTCTTTTCACTAAGCCCTCATCTGGTTCTAATTTTTTGTCTCCTTAGTCTCAAGCCTTTTACTCATTTCCACCTGGATTTTAATTTCCCCCAACTCCCTTTTTCCTATTCTGACTTTGTAGTCTTTCCATTAATTAGATTGGACATGCCTGTATTCTATTTTATATTCACTAGATCACAGATATAATAATATGAGCAAGAAATGTTTTGACAGAAGAAAGTGAAGTTCTGCAGTTAGCTCTTTGCATTTTAGTCCAATATTGGAAGGAGGCATAAAGTGAAAAATATATCTGGATTTCTTTGTGTTATTCCCAGTTGCTTTATTCTTTATGTACACAGAATTTATTGTAGCAGATCTGGGATTAGTGAAGATGGTGCTCCTAAAAAAAAAAAAAAAAGGTGAGATCAGAGGCTCTGAATACCACAGACCAGTTCTTCTCAGAACCCCAGCTGCTTTTGCAAGCCTTAATGCAGTCCTTCACTCAACTGTCTTGCGTAATGAAACCTAGGCTGGAACTTTATTTATTCATTTGTGTGACTGCTATTCCTCCTGGGACCTATTTGTTCTCCTTCCCCCCCCCACATTCCCTTATGTTTATAGATCCCTATTTTTCATAATATTCTTTTCCCCTGCTGTTCACTGTGATAATAACTGCACATTTGTCATGTTGGCTGTCTGTGCAAAAACATCTCTTGTATTGGTATGGTTTCCTCCTGCATAAATAGTGTTTTTATGTTAAACTTCCTCTTAAAGTGAAATTTATGCTTAACTATATTATAATGGGGCCAATGAGCATTTGGATTTGCCTATCTTTTAATACTTTATCACACAATCTGAGAAGACAGAGATTGAAAGCATCTCTTCATTCATCTAATCTGTCCCCATTAGCCTGTACAAGATCATTCCTACAGTGCTGTTTCCCCTTTAGACATGAGCAGGTAGCCAAAACTCAGGGCTGTGAAGGTTGTTTCCATTAGAAGGAGAAACTGATGGTGTAATCAGGTATTTCTTTGATACAGTCCTGTTTATTTACAAAGAATGTACAAAGTCCTGTTTCCTTGAACATAGCAGGACTTAAACAACAGGAGAGAGTTTCTTTGCCTACAGTTCAAAGCACTTTTCAACCATCACTCTGCCATGCTCAGTGCTGGTTCTGGCTATATCTGGTGCTTCCTTGCTGTTTGATTGGAAAATCAAAAAAGATTTTAAAAGCTGTCAAGAATTTTTTTCGTTATTCCAAATCTCCTTTATGCTGCACTCATGGAGCAGTATTGCAGCTTTGGATACCCTGGCATTTCCAGGGGTGTTTTCCACTCTCCATAATGATTAGTTTCTAGGGCTTTTGATGGGGAAGAACCTGTAGAGACTACTAAGGTGGAAAGGGGGAAGATCTGGCCAGGGTCAGGACTATCGTATAGAGATAGTACCCACCCAACTTATCACATATATCCTATTCCTCACGCTCTTCCTCACTGTAACAACTCTATGTGCTATTAACAACAGATAAAATCCCAGGTAACATGTACATACACAGATTACTGGACAGATTGTTGCAGAGCCCTGCCCCATGAACTCCAGAAATCAAGGTCTCCACCACCTGAGCTAAAGAAAAACTCCTACAGCTGGTATAATTAATTATATTTATTGTAGTGGCACCTACGAGCCCCAAACATGGATCAGGAAACATACAGACCCACAGTGTCAATTAGTTATACAGATTCCACCTGTTCCTAGTCTTACCCTCTGGCTGAGAACAAGAACGTGAGCCAGGAACTAGCTACAATGTAAAGACTAGGCTACTGCCAAAGTGAGAATAGGTAGGGGGCCGGAGTCTCTTTCTGTGTACGGAGAGAGGTTTACAAGCACCTGTTGGGCTGCAGGGAATGAAAGTAGAGATGTGTGTTTCTAAAAACTGTTAGGGAGTGGGACTAAAAAGGGAGCCGGTGCTGAAGCAAAATAGGGAGGGAAGAATGAATACGGTTTCTCAGCCCTAAAATTTAAGGCAGAGTAGCAGATCCTAAACTTTGATTATGGAATAATACACTGTGGGCCAAGATATTCAACTTCCATTTAATGACCCTTATGCTGAAGCATATTTAAAGGTGAACTTAAAGACATTATCATGTATAAAATAAGCAAATACTGACATCATTTGAAACCAACAATTTTGTTTGAAAACATAATACAATTATTTAAATCTGTGATAACTTGGGTAAGCGAGGGTTCTGCTGGATTGGTGGGTAGCGATCGATCTATCATGGATCAATTTATTGTGTGTAGTGTAAACACGATAAATTGATCCCCGATCACTCTCCCGTCGACTGCTGAACTACACTGGGCGGGGGCGGACTTCAGCTACGAGAGTAGCTGAAGTGGAAGTATCTTAGATCGACTTAGAATCACTTATTTTGCATCCTTGCGGCCCGGGATCGACGGCCGCCACTCCCCCATCGACTTTGCTTCTGCCTCTCGCCGAGCTGGAGTTCAGCAGTTGACAGGAGAGTGATCGGGGATCGATTTATCATGTCTACACTACACATGATAAATCAATCCCTGATAGATCAATCGCTACCTGTCGATACGGCAGGTAGTGTAGACATACCCGTAGTCTCTAAATACTGGTTATAGGAACAAGGCAGTGGTTCAGCTGGATTTGCTCTCAGACAAAGACATACACTGGCATCACTAAAGGCTTCAGAAATGCAATATATTTCTATCAACTGCTTTACCTTGGCATCACCTTATATCCTGCACCCTCCTGTTTTCAACAACCCTCAATACAGGTGTTGAAGACACTAGAGTGGTATGAGATGGAGAACATAAGAAATTAGAAAAAGAAACATTTCTACGGAACATAGATATAGGTGCTGCACACCTCCTATAAAAATTGTTCCAGTACCACTGACAATAGCTCAGATTAATAATAATAATAATTAATAAATAATACTTAGTGTTTTCATCAGTAGATCTCAAAGCACTTTACAAAGGAGGTCAGTATCATTATAATAGATTAGGTTAGCCTCTTTTGTTCTCATTTTAGAGGTATAATTTTCCGTAGAGCACAGGTATTTTTACTAACAGCTTTGAGACATTTTTGTAAGTTAGTGCCTAGAAAAACACTGGGAAGATGTCCAGCCACCTCATAGCCTCCTGTGGCAGGTATAGTAGAACTCTTTTAGACAGTTATTTTATTTGTGGTAAGAGGTATGTTCTTTATGATGAACTTAGGCCTTGATTGTTTTCTTTTGAATTATTATTTATTCTAATTTCAGATTGATATTTATAGCACATAGGATTATAAACATGGCCTATTGAGATTGGATGTTAAATGAGGACTAAGTAGCTGAGGCTTAGTTCAGACAAGATAATGACAGTAACTATGGGAAATCAGAAAGAATACATGGTGGGGGCTGAAGAAAGACACACACTAGTTTGTTTTCCAGGATCCCAGTTTGAAGGCTATGTTAGATCCTCTGCTGTGCTTTAGGTGTGTGGTAGCAGCTATAGCCAAGATTACTCTTTGTTCCCCTTCATTTGTGCTTGGTGAGAAAGGTACAAACTTTTCTTTTGAATGTGGGCCTTGCTATATTTATCCATGCTGTTGTCACTTTCAGATTAGATTATTGGAGCGTGTTCCAGATGGTCTACAGAGTGTGAAAACTCAAGTGAGCACAGCATGTTGCTGCTTCTTTATAGCTCTGGTGTAGTGTATTCTTGGCATGAAACATTGCTTAACAAAGTATGAACTGGCTATCTGATAGTTTCCAGGTAGAATTTAAAGTGTTGGTTTTGATCTACAATATAAAACCAAAAGTTTGGGACTTGCCTACCACTTGTTTCCTATGTGGTATCACCATAATTGCATTCAGTGGAGGCATTCGTGTTGATATCCCTCTTCAGAAGACTGATGGCATAGTGTCTTCTGTGAACAGGCCATAAATTTGCATTTCACTCCCTCTGTGGGCTGACAGAACTTGTAAGATATATTGCAAGGCACATCTATCTTCTAGGATGTTTGACAAAGATGACTGGAATGTTGGGAGCATAGGGAGCTTATTGTTTAGCTAGTTCATTGTTGGTTCGGGATTGGTTAGTGTTTTATTTTATTCATTGTCTGTGTCTTTAAAACTGGTATTGACATCCAAGATCTGAGAAACAATAGGTACTTGGGTATGATCTAGAATGGCAATTCTTATAAGATTTACAATAGTTCCTGCTTTCTAGTTGGGTAAGAAATAGAGTGAAAACATTTTGAGCCTAATTTTTTTTCACCATTTCTGCTCTGATGCAGGCCCAAACCTGGAAGTATACAGACATGCAAGAAGGAAAATTAATAGCATGGACGAGGAAGTAACTAGCCAATTGCCTACTCCTACTATTTTTGCCATTATATTAAATGGACACTACAAGAGTTCATAATACCAACATGCATCTGACAAAGTGGGTATTCACCCACGAAAGCTCATGCTCCAAAACATCTGTTAGTCTATAAGGTGCCACAGGACTCTTTGCTGCTTTTACAGATCCAGACTAACACGGCTACCCCCCCATAATACCAACAGCAGACAGTCAGGTTCCCAGCTACCGAATAAAGGAATCAATTACAATAGGGCAGTACCACATAAAAATGAAGGGCTAGCAGGAACCTCAAGAGATCATCTAGTCCACCCCTTGCCCTGAGGCAGGATTAGGCATAGCAAGACCATCTCTGAAAGACATTTGTCCAAACTCCTCTCAAACCCTCCTGTAATGGAGATTCCACAACCTGCCTTGGTAACTTGTCTAGTACTTAACTATATGTATACTAAGGAAGTTTTGCTAATATCCAATTTAAATCTCCTTTGCTGCAAATTAAGATGATTACTTCTAGTCCTACCCTCAATGGATATGGAGAACAATTGAATACTGTCTTCTTTATAACAGCCTTTACATATGTGATGACTGTTAACATGTAAGTGAAGAAACAGAAAATTGCTGTTTCCACACTTTTGACCTCTTTTTCTGCCAGATCAAATTATTTCTGAAGCTGATCAAATACTATTCAGATCTCACAGTTTTTCATATAAAGTATTTCACAAATAATTTCTTACAGTACCAGCACAGAAATACAGTCCCTGCCCCCAAAAGCTTACATTCTAAGTATAAGACTGAGACAACAGGTGGATATAGACAGATGAGGCAGACACAAGGAAGTAATAAGCCTCTGATGTTTCAAAGGAGTGAAGAGTGACTGCCTCTCCTCACAGGGCCCAGTACCATTACCCCTATGGACTGTGCCAGTACACTCCCTCTCTGAACAGTTCCCAGTGAGGGTGCAGGCACGGGCCCAGAATGTGCAAGACCCTGGCTATCCTCAGTGGGTGTGTACTGTTTTGTGAGCACTGTTACCACCTGGCATGTGCAGAGCAGTCCCCATGCTGCTTTAAGTTGTGCTGGGGCTACTGCTGGCACAGAACCGGCCTTGGAATAGGGAGCCATAATTTTCATCTGTCCCTAATGAGATTAAGCACTGAAACTTTCGTGGTGGCCATTAAAATTCAAGTAATATTTCTATCCACAGTAGCTGTGTTAGCCCTGTTTTCTGAATAAATGACGAGAAAGTACATGCTGGCCTACCTACAGTCACCTGTGCTTACAAGAAGATAAACTATCCTTCACTTTCCATTTTAATTTATCGTATTGTGTTCCTGGCAGTGGTAAATGTGTGCTGCATTCCAACCCAGAGGGGGCTATACTTTAATATGAATGCCGTGATCCATATACTGGTATTATCACACCATACCGCAGAGTCTATATAGCACCCTGGGGTCCCAGCCCTTCTGGATGAAAGGCATTCCAAAAATGTAAGATGTGTTCATAATGGGTTGCAGTGAAATACCACATTAGCCTCACTGGATTATAATGATGGATTAGAAGGAGCCATGACTTGTAAGAAGAAAAGGTTTGAGTGAGTTATGTACTTCTTTCTCACAATGCATTCAGAGTATGAATACATTAGAAGTAGTTTGGGTAGCCTCAGCAGAGGAGGCCTAAGGCTGAAAGAGCATGGGGGGAGGGATGTGATGACTTTTAATAATAAAAAATTGGCACTCTGCATGGACAGCCCTCAAAAAGCTCTTCCAAAAAGGCAGGCAAGAGTTTTTATCTCTACTGTACTAATGAGAAAGCGGAGACACAAAGGAATTAAGGGTACATTTTTCAAAAGCACCTATTTAGTAGGGGAGGTCTAGGTTGGATATTAGGAAAAACTATTTCACTAGGAGGGTGGTGAAGCACTGGAATGGGTTATCTAGGGAGGTGGGGGATCCTCCTTCCTTAGAGATTTTTAAGGCTCAGCTTGACAAAGCCCTGGGATGATTTAGTTGGGGTTGGTCCTGCTTTGAGCAGGGGGTTGGACTAGATGACCTCCTGAGGTCCCTTCCAACCCTAATCTTCTACGATTCTATGATTTGAAAGTTGAATTAAAAGGAACTGTTAACTGTTTAGGCTACTCAGCTCTGCTCTATCTTACAAACTTATGTGGGTTAGGGGTGTGGAAAATGCACTCCCCTGAGCAACATAGTTATACTGTAATTATGTCCACAGAAGAGTTTCTCTCATTGGAATAGCTACTGCCTCACAAGTAGTTGGACTACCACACTTAAAATAATTTTATTTTTTTATGAAAAAAGAAAGGATTAAAATGTGGCTGAACAAGGGACAGTGGAGCCCCAGCAGCAGGTTAGAGAACAGATGGTGAATCAGAGTCATACTCTGCATCTCAGATTCCTTCTGTTCTGCAGTGTTATCTGCACTAGGCCTGTACTTGGCACAACATACATCCCTGGCAAAACTGTACTGTCCAGCACATTGCAGGGTAGGGGAGAGCCAAAATTCCTCCCTTTTCTTGCTATTCCCCACCCACATGTACAGGGAAGTGGGGGACATGTAGCAGACCCGTAGAGGCTGCCCTCCCACTTTCGCAGAGATCCATGGCATGGGTAGGCAGTGGAGTGGAGTAGGGGGCAGCGTATGTCCCCTTACGTCTCTATACCAGTGTGCAGATTGGGTTGCAATCTGGCCCAATGAAAGGAAACGTTACGAAGAATGGACATGGGAAAGTTAAGTATTTCAGTTCTCATAGTTCAGTAAAACCTGTTGCTTTGCACAGCACCCCATATGTGCACCCTGTGTGTCTTAGCTTATGTAGGTTTGATCATTATCTGTCCGTGCTCTGTGTGTTGCATTTCAGCATAATCTGAACCTTTTGTCATCTTTACCACACACAGCAAAGCCATCACCCTCTGGGCCCATGCGATATATCTGTCACTTTTCTTTTTCTTTCTGCTCCACTTCTCTGTCCCCCATGATTTCACTTTTTGTAATTGCTTTTCATTATGCTCTACTTATATAATTTGATTTCTCCATAGAGTTTGCATCCCAATCTGAAAACTAGCCCTCTCTCTCCTCATAAAAGAAAATATTTGGTCATATTTACAATAGATTGAAAAGTCGATATGCGGTATTACTGCCACAGTTTTTCCACAACAATCCAGTTCGTTAATATTTCAACGCATATTTAGCTAATATGCCATCTTATAGTCCATGTAGTTATATCAGATCACGTCACTGTAGGCATCTTTAAATTAACAGTCACATAATGAAATGATTATACTAATTTTCCAGAGGGAACCTCGAAGATATCAGGTAGGTGAGGTAATGTACTTTATTGAACCAATTTCTGTTGGTAGAAGGTAGAAGAGAGCTTTAACTTCCACATCAGAAGTTTGTCCACTAAAAGATATTACCTCCCCTACCTTGTCTCTTCCAGATCCTGGGACCGAAATGGCTACAATGACACCAAAAACAAGAGGGAATCTATCAGCCACAAACCAGTGCAGACTTTCCACCACTGTGTACTGGAGAGGGATCACTTTTTCGGATGATACTCCAGATTTTTTAAGATGTTTAGGTGCGTAAAAATGCTGATCGGTTCCCACTGATTGCAGGAGTTAGGTGTGTAGACACTTTCGGAAATCCTACTGGCAGCTACCTGCATCTTTAGGTACCTAAATACCTTTTACAAATCATGCACTCAGTGTATTTATATTCTGCTGAGGAAGGCAGATGTAATTGGTTTTGTTAGTATGGGGACACATGTGTATTAACGTTTAGCACTAACACCAAACTGTGCTGATTAAGGAACCTCAGAATGGAAAGTTCTGTACAACAGTAGTAATCCCATCAAACAGTTAATCTCATCTGTCAGCCCATCTCCTTCACATTGTGACAGTCTAATTTTACGTATTTCTATATCAATTGCCTAAAAAAATTAGACTGTAACCACAATCTGAGAGAACTCATTCATCCCTCAAAGTGAAGATTAGTTACAGTGTAAACTCTGGATATTATCTGTCATTTATTTATTTTCACTAAAGTCATAAATTTACCTCCAACCTCTCCTCACCAAACACACAGATGATTTTCACACTTATGAATGATCAGTCTTACCGCTTACAGTCCAGATCCTACACACACTTAGGGACAAGAATAACTTAATACATGCAAGAAGTCCCAAATGGTGGCACTGGTGGTAAAAATGTGAAGGCTAGGGGCTCATATTTCCAACATAATGCATGTGACTCAAAAAAGAGTACTTTTTTCCTCTTCCCCAGTAGATGGCACTATGTAACAAACTTGTGACACTGTAAAGACCAACATTTTTTCCTCTAAAAGGGTTTTTGAAATATTAATCGATTGGCAGAACTAACACAATACATGAAAATGAGACAAAAGTTATTTAAACTCTGTTTATTGGAAGAGAATGAAATTACAGGGAATACATTTAATGAACAAGAAGTTGGACAACTGAACTCACCTTCCAAAATGCAGCTTTTCATGAGAATTTCAAAGCAGAATGTGAAGCTGCTGTATAACTCCTAATTTCTCTGAGATTATGAATAGTTATATATCTGTCATTTGTGTGAGTGAGAGCATTAGAGGCAAAACAAATGTTTTATAGATGATAAAGAAAAATGACTTAAGCAAAGGACTGTCAAAATTGATGTGTGAGAGGAGAGGAAGGAGAATGATCTTTTTTTTTCTTGTTTTTGGGAGAGGCTTGTTTGAAGAGATGAGCTTTTGCACCAGGTCTTAAAAACCATGGGGCAGGTTCCAGGCTAAGAGCTGCTGAAAGGTGGAGGTGGAATGGAGAGAAGGAAAAAAGAAACACGATGTGGTTCCCTGAATTTGGGACTAGAACTTCACTGGCCTCTGATATAAATTAGAACAACCCAGAGATTGCTCTAACCAGTCCTACATGATTATAATCTGAAAGGGGCCATCTGCTAGTCAGGAATAGGTGTAGTTCAGCTGCATCCCACCCCACAAACTGACTGCCCCTTGCCATGGATGCTGCAGGGGAAAATAATGTAGGAGCCAGTGACCGCTGTTCAGCACCAACTGGTGACTCTTCCATGCCAGGGGACTGCCTGGCCAGGGACATGAAGCTGCTTCCTATGCCCTTTGAGCCACCACAGCTGCACAGACGGAGCAGAGCAGGCCAGAGAATTGAACCCCTTTTGTGTATTAAAATGCCAGTTTTTCTTTCGTAATTCCAATGTTGTTATGAAAGAGCTAAAGGAGATTAAAATAGTACCTTTTCAATTTAAAAGACAGATGTTCAAAGGCCAAGATTAAAAAGTCCAATAGTATATGTCAGTTCATTATATACCTCTTTGCATTATATCACCATTCATTTTTCTTTTAAATGGGAGGAAACAATGAGATGAAATAAACATCATCATGACGTTTAGCTCAACAATATCAGGAGAAATCTTGTTTTTGAAAGGAATACAGGAATAGAAGAATCTACTACAGATCTTATCCTACAAACCATTACTTGGATAAGTAATCTCTGTCACATAAGCAACTCTCTTGATGTCAGTGGGATTACTTGTGTGAGTAGGGATTGCTTGCATAAGAGTTCACAAGATTAATCTTCTATTTCTAGCTGTTTAGAATGTTCTTGTCTTTTTAATAGAAAATACTAATCAAAAGCACGGTATGTTTTAAGTCTTGATTAGCAAACTGTGAACATAAAAGTGTGGTCCAAGTTTGAAAAGGCCACTGTAAAAAAAAATGACATTAGGATGCTTTGTGTTTATGATTTCTTTATTGATCCTTCCATATCTAATTTGCCCAGTTTACAAATCCAAACAAGATTCTCTGAAGTGTCAACACTGCAAACAAGCTAAAGCCTAGCATTTGAAAATCAAAGCTCTGCTCTTTCTGCTTCCTACATTGTCACCAGCAACAGAGAGTATGGAATCAGAACTCAGCTGTCTGTTTTGCAAATGGTGCACAAGATAAAATAAAAGAAAGCAATGCCTTTCTGTAGCTATTGTATATTGGTGCTACAGAGCAGACAGTCTAAGTGAGAACAGATGTTCACAGGTTTGGAGGTTGGGTTTAGGTCAGACCAATATAAAAATTAGGAGTGTTGTTCAAACCTTATTGAAAGTTATCCTGACCTCTTGGGTTTGCAAAATTGGGCTGGAATCTCAAACTGAGGAGCTGTGTGATGGGACTTGCAGCATTTTGATACTTCAGCTTCTGACTTTATCCAGAAACTTGCAATTCTTGAGACACATGGAACTGAAAGATCATGGTGAAGAAGCAATTTTCTGAATTTCAGAGGACTTGTTTGAATTTTGGTTGAAAGTTAAGTCCTGTCTCATTTTATCTGAACTAATTTACCTGCTTCTAATAAAATCCATTTCTTTTGATTAACAACCCAAAGAGATAACATGATCTGGAAGACTCTTAGGGAGCAGATAGATTTTAACATGACATTTTTAAATATCTGAATTATGGAAAACATTTGTCAGATGTAATTGTGTAAAAGGGAATAGTTTTTTTTAAATAAATACTCTAGATTTTTATGGGCAAGATCCTTAGCAGTAAAAAGTGAAATACCTCCTTTGAAGTCAGTTGAGCTATGTCTGATTTATATCTGCATAGGACCTGACCTTTCTGAATCTTACAGCTGCAGGACAAAAAATTATATGGGGCCCATTCTGCCCTGGGTAAAGGAGAGGCAATGCTGAGTTTCATCTCAAATATTTTCCTACAAACACATTCATCAGATGGATGTAATTATCTTGTCTCCCATAGAAGAACCAGGGATTTTGTTTTCTCAGTGGATCTCAAGGAATGTGCAGGAAGCAAAGGGCATTCTGTTACCCCCACTCCCAGCCATCACTCCTTCCGATTGGTCCCTGGAGAAGAACCATGTTTTCAAGCTTTCTCTTGACTGCTTCCTCCTTGTACAATGGGATTTGTGGAGTGAGCAGGCAGAAACAGAGTAGGTAAATACAGCCTCAGCTTGCATTAATTGGTGTTGTTTCCCTGTGGGCTTGGGAAGAGGAAAATCTAGAGAGGCATAACTGCTTCCATTGCTCTGCATCCTCCCAGCTCCATAGAGCCTGGACATTGTGTGCCCCCACAGAGGGTCTTCAGTAGTGATGACAGAGCCAGGGTACATACCACTCCTCATGTCCACAGGCTGCAGCTCTCCTTAGCATGTAGACAGAAAGGAACATGAACCCATCCACTTTATTGTACATCTCAATCCTGTCCCACAAACACAGCCATGTCTTTCTTTGTCCTCCAGGCTGTGTTCAGCGTGGGGGCGAGGAGAGAGGGGGGAAGGAGAAGAAGCCAGGTAAGGGTCTCAAAGTCAGGGGGTGAGTAGGGAAATTGCACTCACGTCTTGAAGCTGCTGATTGTGATAAAATAGCGCATCATGTTATATTCAGCCAACAAATAATCATGCAAACCACAGCCACTGGAGAGAGAAATGCGTTCCCTGGCTGAGAGCTTATCTATCCCATAAGGCTTAGTCCTGCCGGTGGGTGAGGACTCTGACTCCAACCAGCAAATTATTTAAACATGTGTCCCATGGAATAATCACATGTTTAAAATTAAGAACATGGTTAAATGCTTTGCTGCATTGGGACATGTAGGAGGAATGAATTAAATTACTTCCAAACTTGAATTGTCTCTATGATACAGTGTACTGTATATTTCGGTGAATCCTGTAGCAGAAATGTGCTACACCACTGAATGTCACTGTGAGCATCGATGCAGAGGAGCAAAATGATATTGAAGATGAATCCTGGCAGAGGGTGACTGGGGAAGAGCACCAGTTTGTGAATCAAACTGGTATGCTTCCCTATCCAGAATGAGCAAGAGAAAAACAACAATGTACAGCTAAACTCTTCAATAAATAATACTATGTCCACAGAGTTGCTTGTTGCATTGTTACAGACAGGAGTTGATAAATTGGGAAATCCCTGAAGCACCATTAAGTACCCAGCACACAACATTTTATTTATGTAGATAAATAACTCGGCCTAAATGTAATAAATATGTGAGGGTGAAATGGTTTTATACCTATAATGTGAGCGTTTCCAAGACGTAAGTACAGGTTTATGCAAATAGGTCCTAAACTCATCAGTTCTACTTACCTTATTATTGGTATCTGTCTTCACTGAAACTATGTACTGACTGCACTTCATTAAACCTGACAAACCAAAGGCCTCTCCTTCTCCCTGGGTATTACCATCTCCATTACAATACAGAGGCCATTAGATGAGCCTTCCACTGTAAGTAAACTTTTTTCACTCCTCCAATATTTCTTTATTGTACTTTAAAAATCCCATTTAAAGAGGAAGGAAGGATTAATTTACAATGGGAAATCTACCACCTTGGACCCCACAGGTAATGTATTCACTCCCGAGTATTTCATGTACATCACAAGCCTTTTAGCCACAGA
The DNA here is from genome assembly GCF_003597395.2 of Chelonoidis abingdonii. Taxonomy (NCBI): domain Eukaryota; kingdom Metazoa; phylum Chordata; order Testudines; family Testudinidae; genus Chelonoidis; species Chelonoidis abingdonii. The sequence continues at coordinate 29,059,220 of NC_133771.1, read as the reverse complement.
AGTATAATTTAACCATTTTGCAGGGAGCGGTATCTGTGTTTTTGTGATATCCAGATGTTTTCTTTTCAGAGGCCCCATTGTGCTGTTCACTACCATATTTTCTAATGCCTTGGTCATACCGCCATATTTAAAGGTGAAACAGAATGCTTCAAAGATAAATCTCCCTCAAACATTCGTTTCCGGTCAACACCAATATGACTTAACCAAGGGGAGGATAACAGGAAAATCTCCCCCAACTCTTGCACCCCTGCGTAGGAACTGGCCAGAATCCTTTAGTGCCTGCTTCCTCCTATCGCCACTAATATTTGTTTGAAAGAAAGTGTCGACTACAGGAGTTAGGGAGATTATGCTGCGCTCTCTTAAAGGGCCAGTGTGCATGCCTGGGCATTCCCATCAGGAATTCTTGCTGAGTTGATAAGAATTCCTCTTGAGGTCTCTGAGATTCCTGTGCAGCCTCTTCACACCCACTCCAGCATGCCATATTGTCTAGCCCTTACAAAAGGCAGTCATTCTCCTACTCTGCTATGTGTACATGTCTTTACTGTATATCTGCATATAGTTATCCCCAGGGACATTCAGTAAGATACAGTAGTCTTCCTCAGTAGTTAGCACTGGAAATGTGGTATCTGAAGTTGAGTTTCTAATGGTGACCTCTATAAATACATTTTACAATATGTGCCAATCTATTTCTCCCTTACTTACTGCTTAAGAACTTAATTCAGGGTTCTGTTTTTCCTGTGCTACACATGATGACAACATTAAAACCTAAAGTATTGCAAAGGACACCACTACTTGCTCTGCTTTATATGTTACAGATGCCAACCACTGTTGCCAGAAAGACTCAAATTTGCACTCAGACATTGGCAGAGAAAAGCTTTTAAAGTCACATTTAACAAAATATGAGTTGCTTGTATTTAGAGTTGTCAAAGTTAAGCCACGAATTACACTGTACCACAAACATCTAGAAGAACTCATACAAGAAACTCTGCTGCTCTTACTGGTAGTGCCAATGTGTGCTACATCATAGCTATCATTTGGCTTCCTGAAACTGAGTCAAGAAATTGGTCATACAGATGCTTATGCATGAATCACAAAACATCTGCTAGGACTTTCAAGTAACAATGCTTATGTTTCATTGAAGTTCCACGTGAGTCTCAAGGAGTATAAGGAGGCAAGTAACAGTTCAGTTCCAGCTCAGGCCATTGGTCACGTGCACTGCATTACTGCTTATTGGAGGGTTTGGGAATATTCCATTCAATCATAAAAGACTGTAACAGCCAGGCCATATGATATCAACATCATCTTAGGCATGAGTTAATTGGTCAAAGGTCTATAATTTATTGAAATATGCTAGAAGACTTGCAATTATACATGCACTTATTCATCCTTTTAAAATGGAAGTGAATATTTAATTATTTAGATATAACCTCTCCAATATTCTAAGCGTCATAACATAGAATTAAAAATACAATGCAATCCCAGCATCATTACAATAATCATCCACAGGAACTAGGCCAACTGGCCAGAAACTCCTTGCCACTCCTTTACAGTTATGAGAGGCATACCCTCAGCCCTCTTCAAACATCCTGTCAGATACAATTCTCTCATAGTGTGCTTGGAAGGTCACCATAAACACACTATTTCGGACCGAGGGGAAAGCCAGTTCCAAAGTCCTGGAGCCCTCAAAGAGTGCCCTGCCAGAATCACCTCTGCCCCCTTTATGAAAATAGGGATCCCGTTTGTATGCTTCTCATGACTGCAGCTGTGGGAAAGAGATGATACCTCAGGTAAGCCAAGTAAACATCAAGGTTTATCCTTTTAGCAGAAACATCCAATTCCCCTGAGAATATAGGCAGAGCCTGACTGTATCCAACCCAGCTCAAGCAGACAGTTGGTATCTTTTTGCACTTAGGACTGAATGATTAAACCTGCTGTAGCTCTGGAAATTGTAGTTTCTAATTAATTTTTGCAGTATTCATGTATTTGGAAAAAAAATCTGAGAACTAATTGACAGCTAAAATTTTCAGCTCTGCAGTAACTCCTGTGACCTCCTTACTCTGCTAGTCTTGCTACAATCACACACATTTCGCCACCGAACTCTCTCTACTCTTGCTTATTGGGATTAAATTCTCTGAGGAAAGATGATTGCTGCCTTAATGAGGCAATTATTACAGTGCCACTATAAACAAGAAGGTTTTTTTTTTAAACTATGATTTAATTCTCAAAAGAGAGTTGGGAGCAGGCAGTGGAGGTTGGGAGAAGAAGTGTTCTATCTGAGCTGTGTGAAACTCCATTGTTTCAGTTTGCAGAAATTTGTACAAATGACTTATTTGGCTTTATTTCCTATAGGTTTGTGTATTGGAAGGAGAGGACTGGGATGAAGGGGATCTGGGTTCTGTTCCTTGTTAGTGTGTCAAATAGATTATTAGGTCTCTTTCCCATGTTTTTTCCATACAGGTTAGGTAGAGGATATCAGTTCAGATCTCCTTCTGTTTGGCAGGGAAATCTGGGTTGTACAGACACAATTAAGTATACTTCATCTGGTTCAGGTTTTATCAAGATTGTGCTGAAACAGCTGTATTTGGTAACTGTATGGTCATGTTCTTTTTCCTTTATGCCACTTTTCCTGGTTAGGGTCACAGTGGCAGCATGGGGAGTAGGGAGGACCAGATCTCCCTTTCCTCTGCAACAGGTTCCAGCTCCTCTTGGGGGATTCCCCAGTGTTCACAGGCCAGACAGGAGATATAATCCCCCTCCAGCATGTCCTGAGCTGGCCTTGGGGCCTCCTCCCAGTGGGACGTGCCTGGTACGTCCTGATTATCAGGTGCCCGAACCACCGCAGCTGACTCCTCTTGATCTGGAAGAGTGACAGCTCTAGTCTGAGGCTCTTCTGAACAGTGTAGCCTCTCACCCTGCCTCAGAGAGTAAGCCACTTGTAGTCATGATTTTGTCCTTTTGGTCATTATCCAAAGTTCGTGACCATAGTTGAGGATGAGGACATAGATCGACCTGTAAACTCAGAGCTTTGTCCAAGAACTCATGTCCCTGCTTCACCACCACAGATCAGTACAGCACCTGTATCACTGCTACCGCCGCACCAATCCACCAATCGATCTCATGCTCCTGCTTGCCATCATTTGTGAATAAGACCCTTAGATACTTGTGTTCTTCCATTAAGTCAGCTGCTCCCCTTTCACCTGCAGAGAACTGTCCACTTTCTTCTGGGAAAGGACCATGACCTCTGATTTGGAGGTGCTGATTCTCATCCCAGACACTTCACATTCGGCAGCGAAACATTTGAGTGTGCATCAGAGATCGCAGTCTGAAGAATCAAGAAGGAAAACATTATCTGCAAACTGCAGAGATGCCACCTCCAAGTCCCCAAACCAGATATACTCCACAGCTCGGCTGCACTTGGATATTCTGTCCATGAAAATCATGAATAGGAGTAGGGACATGACACATCCTTGTCAGAGTCCAGCACCCATCTTGAATGAACTCAACTTAATGCCAAGAATGCAAACACAACTCGCACTCTGAGAATAGAGGACTGGATAGCAAACAAAAGTGGCACCGGCACCCCATCCTTCTGCTGCACTTCCCACATGACATCTCAGAGAATGCAATCATATGCCTTCTCCAGATCTACAAAATAAAGGAAGACCGGATTAGTAAACTCCCACGACCCTCAAGTATTTGCGAGAGATCAAAGAGCTGGTTCATTGTTCCACAGCCAGGACGGAATCCACATTGTTTCTCCTGAATCTGAGGTTCAGCTAATGGACGTAACCTCCTTGCCAGCCCCCTGGAATAGGCTTTGCTGAGGAGTGTGATACCCCTGTAGCTGGAACACTCTCTAGTCTCCTTTCTTAAAGGTTGGGATAACCACCTGGTTTGCCAGTCCAGAGGTACTGCACCCGCCTTCCACGCAACATTGAAGAGGAGCATTAACCATGACACCCCAACATTGTCCAGTGATGTCAACATTTCTGGATGAATCTTGTCCACCCCTGCTGCCTTACCACTATGAAGGTACTGGTGAGAGTGCTTATAAAGGGTATGATTTGGAGTTTTTTTATGATTTTAAGCTAACTACATAGATTCAAATTCCCAAATGTTGTCATTACTTATCGTGTGCACAGATTTTATTTATATAACACACATCCACACTAAGTAATTACTTCAGAAAGAACAAAACCTGTCCTTCTTAGCCTCTGCATCAAATTGTTCTACAGGGAAGTGCATCTCCCTCTATTGTTACCAGAAGATTTGATTCAATAATCCTTTATAACTATTTAAACTGATAACCAGGGTTGTGGCCCACCCTAAAAGAGTTGCCAGGAAAAGCCGCAGCTTGCCAGCTTTCTCTTGAAAGGACAGGGATATGGCCCTCTGATGAACAATAGACAAGTAAGCAGTATATCTTTGAAAACAAAAATAATATTTATTTAGAAATGAGTATTTACAGTGAAAGACTAGAGATAGATATAAGTAGGAACAAATACAATAAAGGTTACCATTACAAAAGTGAAGTGGCACGGCAAATAAAGCAATGCAATAACAATATAATCATTTACTTAATACTCTATGCCTTATACCAATATAGCAATTAAACATATAACAATATATCAATTAAACATTTAGTACTAAAAGCTAAACATCAAGTAAGCACTGGCTGGGCAGTTACTAAATGGGTAGGGGGAGATCTCACTCAGACAACAGACATACAGCTTTATTTACACTTGAAACCCATGTGCTCTAGGATATTAAGCAAAAGGAAATTCACTTACAAAATGCTTCTTAAAATTCCTTCTGAGACCATCTCAAATGTCTTTCTGCTCTGTCTGGTGTTGGGGTGCATTGTAAGGGCGATCTTGCTGAGCCTGCGGCTGCTGACACAGAGTGCCTGCTTGCTACTGCTAAGATAAAATGACTTCTCAGGTGAGAGAGACAGAATCTCGCTTGGTAGCTGCTGCGGTGGTCTCCTGCTGGCTGGGTAGCAGAAGAGCTGTTGCCCGGGACAACGTCACAGCTCTGGGTGGGCTGCTGCTAGTGCTGCTGCAATAGTTCCTTTTCAGGCAGCTCTTGGCTTCATAGGGTTCCGCTGATGCTTCTCAGGTGGCTTCTTCTGCGCTGGTGTTTTCTTCCTTACAGGTGTCTTGTAGCCTCTTCTTTCGTCCAGGTTCTTGATCCCACTAAAGTGTTTAGCCTACTGGCTGTCACCCTTATATACAATTTGCTCTCCCAAGCTCAGCCAATCAGCTTCCAAATTTTGGCTGGCACCTCCCACTCAATAGACTTTTGTGGGGTTATAATGTATCTCTATGAGACTTTGCTGAGTCATACCTGGTGCAATCTTATCTTCCAACTGCATCATCCCCATACATTCCAATGAGCTTCAATACATTCCTATGGGAATTTTCTTAGCTGACGTATGGATGACCTGTAGCTACTTCCCATCTGGAAGCCCCATGTATTTCTGTGGGCTCCGATGTAGTTCTATGGAGTTTTGCTTAGTCATTCCCCACAGGAAGTGAATATAAGAACATAATATTGGCCATACTGGGTGAGACCAAAGGTCCATCCAGCCCAATATCCTGTCTACCGACAGTGGCCATGCCAAGTGTTCCAGAGGAAGTGAACCCTAACAGGTAATGATCAAGTGATCTCTCTCCTGCCATCCATCTCTACCCTCTGACAAACAGAGGCTAGGGACACCATTTTTTACCTATCCTCATTAATAGTTATTAATGGACTTAACCTCCATGAATTTATCTAGTTCTCTTTTAAACCCTATTATAGTCCTAGCCTTCACAACCTCCTCAGGCAAGGAGTTCTACAGGTTGACTGTACACTGTGTGACTGTGGAATTACTTCTCTCTATGGCTGCCATTACTGAACTTTTCCATTTAAACTATTATTATTTTATCTTTAATTAAGTCCTTATTTTCAAAACTAATCACTACTCTGAGCATTCCAAAGGGTCCTGACACTATCACCACTCCTTTTATGTCTAATTAAGCAAGTTACAATTTTCACAGATTTAAACCCCTTCCCGAGGTTTTTCTGCAGACTTTCAATTTAAAGTGTTTTAAGACATTTCAGGCAACTGAGGCAAAATTTCTTGCCACGCCATCATAGAGGTGATGTTCACCAAGATTTAGTTTATATGGTAATCTGGATACAATAATAAGAAAGCTAGAATTTGGCTGCATTCAATGGAGCCAAACGCTATTCATGCCATCTAGCAGTACATAGTTCCAGAAAGAGGGCATTTTCTTTCCCTTGCATCATTTAAGCCACACTAAGGGCTGAGGAGTGGTATATCAAAGCTGAGTACTAGCATACACAACAGAGTAGAATTTTACCCCTAAGGATCTATACTACTGCTACTTATGTGATATGTAATTTGGTTCTACTCCCTCTGGAATTAAGGCAATGGAAGATAAAATAAGTTCTTGCAGTACTCTGGATGGAAACAAGCTAAACTTGGGCCAAATTCTGCAATCCTTTAATCCAGCAAACCTCAATGGAACTAGTCATATATGTAAATGCTGTTCAACATAAATGTGAAATCATGCCTTAAATGTATAAAACAAATGTGATTGTAATGCTGTTTACTTCTATTAAATATGTATATATTTATTTTTTAGGAATATCACCTATGTATACAATACACCATTATTTTGCATTGGGTCTTTCATATAAACTCTATTTCAAAGTGCTTTTAAAGTATTACAATTTACAGTAACAAACATGAAATCAGGAAGAACTAAAAGTAGAGGCACATACATTAAGAAGTAGTGGCAAGGGAGAATAGAGAAGTTTTCAGATGAGATTTGAAAATAGATGGAAAGTATAAAAATCCTCTGGTAAGCAGAGGGACAGCCTGAAGTGAGCATTATGTATAAATTTGGGTATTAATGAATATCCGCAGTTGAATGCTCTCTCATTGCCTTGTTCAGTACAATGTTTTATGCTTGCTGCTTTTTCTTATAACTGATAAACAATATCATCTTTGACTAAAACTTTGCACATTCATTTTCACCTTTAGAAAATTGCAATCCTTTCATTCCAGATCATGATATATGGCAGAGCTGTGTGAAAACTGTTATGGAAAAGTATGGAATATTATATTTTTAACCCATTTAATGCAATGGTTTTGCCTTCATATATCACAGTCAAGTTCAAGACCAGTGGGACTACCTAATTAATCACTGCATTTACAGGGTTTTGATAGGTGAAGGCAAAACACAATTTCCAATAAGTCCTTGAACTGTATTGGGGACATCTTTTTGTTGCAGAGAGTGGAGAAAGTATTTAAAAATTTTCAATAATGACTTCGATAATGGAGTGGAGAGTATGCTTATAAAATTTGCAGTTAACACCAAGCTGAGGGAGGTTGCAAATGTTTTGTAGAACAGGATTACAATTCAAAATGACTTTGAGAAACTGCATAATTGATCTGAATTCAACAAGATGAAATTTACTATAGACAAGAGAAAGGAAAAATCAACTACAAAATGAGGAATACCTGGCTAGGTGGAAGTACAGATTCTGCAAAGGATCTGGGGGTTATAGTGCATCATAAATTGAATGAGTCAACAATGGGATGCAGTTGTGAAAAAAGCTGAAATCATTCTGGAATATACTAACAGGGATGTTGGAGGTAATTGCCCTGCTCCACTTGGCAGTGCTGCTCTACTAAATGCAGACTGCAATATGAAACGGGTCAACAACTACCCCAAATTGTATTGCTATCTGATGGTGGACCACAAGAACTTGATTATCTCCTTGTGAAAACATTTTACACCATACTCATGCATGGTCTAAGTCACAGGCTTTGGATGTAGGGAGGCAGGAAACTTGGAAGAGAAATAGTCGACTGATTAGTTTCCATTGCTTATTCCTTCTCCAACAAGAATTCAGTGCTTCTCCATCATACTCTGTTACAGATTAGCCAATATTTAATGGGTTCATTTAGTCCTTTTGCTTCTCTTCCATGAGTCTGAAACAATTTTCATTTATATCTATAAATTGAAGTCATATATAAAGGCTCCTTCACTTAAATATTGTGGAGAGAAATCATTCACCACATTGATTGAGTCTGTCTGTTCTACATGTAAGGCTACTTCTTCTTAAAGAAATGAGGATTTAAACCCTCTTTGTAATAGCTACTCAGAATGAAGGTAGGTATTGCAGTTCTGAGGAACAGGCACCTGTTTTAATGAACAAATTCCCCAAAGTGATTATGACTCCAGGATGCAGCTGGAATTTCATTCATTACCATTAAAAGAAAATCACATTTATTTCTTTGACACAGGAATACACATGACAGAAATTTTACCACAATTCTAGGGGTTTTTTTTAATATGCAAGTTGACTAATTCTTCAATGGTTTTTCACTCTGTACATACTATTTCCATGCGTCCATTCAATGCTACAATCAAGTTTTAAATTCATTGCTTAGCAACATGATGGAATGTTTAGTAACCACTCAGGAGTCAGATTGTCTGGAGAGAAGACACAACCTTTCATTAATTGTGTGAGATCTCAGTCTGAAAAGACTCAGATTTCTTTCTGGAAACGTCTAGCTTACATTGGGCATGCTCAGAAGCTTGACACCAAAATTAGCATAGTCACTCCCATATTAGCATTACATTTCCTTTGCATAACCCCTTCTCTTCTGTTTAAATTAATCCCCTACATTACAACGAGAATGAGGGCAGGAACCAATGAGAGAGAGGTAGAGACACAGCAGCTCTGAGAAACAAATTGAGTAATTAGAGAGTGTAATGATTAGTGTAGACAGCATCTTCACCAATAGATGGGGCTGTGACTTTATATTAACATCGTGTTGCTATGTTTTATTTTGTTATGCTTTTGATCTGACCTAGAGAGTGGTTAGCAAGACAGTCAGTCTTGCCTGTGTGTGCTGGAGTTGTTATTTTCAATGTTCCAATAAATCCCTGTGATTCCATAAGTGAGTGTGTGAAAGGTAGCTTGGAGGGCTGCGCAGTTTAGAGAACATGGCTCTCAGGCCCCTGCATGGTTGAGTAGCCTCAGTCTTTAAGGCTCGGGAGTAGTAGGGGGACCCAGACCCCCTGTGACGGGATCCCTGGGGTACAACCTGGAAGTAGGGTACCGGTGTGCCTACTTAACTCTCCAGCCTGGGCTGTCTCTCACAATGCTTTGCTAGTGACAAGCAGCAAACTCCTTCAGGTGCTGTTATCACTCAGCACAACAGCATGTGGAGCCCCACACCCAGCTAGATTGCATGAAGGCTCCCAAAGTCTCTCATGAATCACATAGAGAAAGGCACTATCCAATTATCCCCAGCTCCCCAACCTTATACTCCAGAGCTGTACCATCTTGCCTGGTCAGAAGCATGACCAGTGTACGTTTTTTACCAAGTTCATCCCTTCCTCATTGTGGAGAGGACATGCACCAGATTTTGTAAATTCAGCTGAGGTTTCCCAAGTACTTCAAGCAAAATGCACTGTTTTAGATAGAGTATAAAACAGGTTTATTAACTACAGAAAGATAGATTCTAGGTGATTATAAGTGGTAGGCATAAAAAGTAAGATATTTATAAAAAATAAGTGCACAATCTAAATCTTAAACCTTATTACATTAGGTAGTATTTAGATCAGCAACTTTCTCACTACACTGGATGTTGCAGTTCTTAATACATAGACTTCTCCCTGAAGCCTGGACCAGTCTGCTCAGATGAAGATGTTGTTTTATCAGCATTTTTGTTGCTTCCAGACATGTCCCAGTGGGCTTTGCTGAGTCACAGTGATTGAGTAAACCCTGCATTGTGTGGACTTGTGCAACTGAGTCATAGAGTTGATTAATGGTCGGTTAGCACCCACCTGGCAGTAGAGATTCTCAAACTTACAATATATTTCAATAACAACCATAGAGCAAAATGCCATAACTTTAGTCACATTAACAATATGTATAACTGGACAGAACGATGGTTTTCAGTAGGAAAACAACTAGCTCTGATCTCTTTGTCAGTCAATCCCAAACTGAATCAGGCACTTCTTTTCTCTCCCCTCCAGGGCTGGCATTGACTGCAGGTATAGTGGGGCAGGGCGACCTTGGCCCAAAGGCTCTCCTTAACCCCTGCTGTGATTACTGGCAGTTTCTCTGCTTCATCACAGAGTGATAGCTTCATGATGGAATATAGGATTCAAGTGGGCAGACCAATATGGAACCCTGCATGGAAGGCAGATGACCTGGATTCTTGGGAGTTACTCTTTAAATTCATAATCAACTGGGAGGGGGTAGGGAGTTGAAATGATGTGCATGGACAGCACCTCCACCAGTAGATGGGTCTGTGTCTTTAGCTTGTATGTTATATTCTGTGTCATCTGGGGCATTTAGGAGCAAGTTCAGGTCTGTCTGTCTGTGCTGTGGTTGGTATTTGCAGGGTTCCAATAAATCCCTGTGATTCTTTAAGCAAGTATTACAAGTGCAGGGGTGCTGGAACAATTTGTATAGTGGGGGTGCTGAGAACAATTGAACCAAACCATAAAACCTGTATCTGATGGAAACCACTTGAAGCCAGACTGTGTGGCAGCACCCTAGCACCCTTCGTTCCAGCACCTATGTGCAAGTGTCCCATGGTTGCTGTAATACTCTGCTTTTCTTAGTCATCTTCTATTTGAGTGTTTCCTGTTTCTCCTGCAGCAGTCCTCCTATTGTCCCATCCCCTATTGTTTGGCTCCTATTTCATTGCTTATGCTTTCTCCACGGGGGTTCATGTTTGCTTACTCCATTTTTCTCCCACATTGGCTCCTCTGTTAGTCTGCACTGTAATTGCACTGATAGCAGCACAGGTTGGCATGTTCATGTTAGCTTTAATCTAGCTAGCACAGGTAAAAATAGCAGTGAATATGTAGCAGAACAGGCTCAGTGTAGGCTAGCAATGTGAGTAGGTACCCAGGGTCCCAGCACACTTGTATAGCCTACCCCGAAGCCGAGGCCACCACCTTTTCATTGCTCTTTTAGCTGTGCTTGCTAGGTTAAAGCTAAGTTAAAGGTAGAGTGGGAATGACAACCTGTGCTGCAGTCACACCTCTGATTGTAGTGTAGACATACCTGCGTCTCCTGTTGTGCTCCATTCCCAGCTTTAACTAGTTTCACTAGAGTGCCTATGGTTGAGGATGGATGGGAAAGCAGGAGTCCTCAACCGTACGTCCTCTAGCACTGTTCAAAGCAGCTTTAGGCTATGTTTACATTTGGAGCTGAGGGTATGATTCCCAGTTCAAGCAGACATGCACTGGCTGTCATCAAGCTGGTGCACTAAAATAGTAGCGCAGCCATGCTAGCAGCAAGCAGTGGCATGTGCTAGCTACACTGATTAAGAATGGTAGGGGTCCAGGTGGGTTTGTTCTGAGGGCAGCTAACTCATAAGAATGGCCATACTGGGTCAGACCAAAGGTCCATCTAGCCCAGTATCCTGTCTTCTGATAGTGGTCAATGCAAGATGCCCCAGAGGGGATGAACAGAACAGGTAATCAGCAAGTGATCCATCCCCGTCACCCATTCCCAGCTTCCAGCAAACCTATGCTGCCATTCATTGTGCCCATACTGCTGTGACTACACTGTGATTTTTAGTGCGACCTTGACAAATTGGTCCAGATTCAACAAAATGAAATTTGAAAAAGACAAGTGCAAAATACTTCACTTACGAAGGAAAAAATCAAATGCACTACTTCAAAATGGGTAATAACTGGCTAGGTGGTAGTATTACTGAAAAGGATGGGGGACCATGGTGGATCACAAATTGAATATGAACCAACAATGCTATGCATCTGCAAAAACAGCTAATATTATTCTTAGGAAACTCCTGTTAATATACCTATGTAAGAAGATCTGGGAGGTAATTGTCCTGTTCTACCCAGTATTGATGAGGCCTCAGATGGAGTACTGTGTCCAGTTCTGGGCTTTAGGAAGAATGTGGACAAATTGGAGAGAGTCCAGAAAGGAGCAACAAAAGTGATAAAAGGTTTAGTAAACCTGACCAATGAGGATAGGTGAAAAAAAACCCTTAGTCAAGTTTAGTCTTGAGAAAGGAAAACTAAAGGGGGACCTAGTAACAGTCTCCACATACGTTAAGGTCTGTTATAAAGAGGATAGTGGTCTATTGTTCTCTATGTCTTCTGAAGGTAGGACAAGAAGTAATGGGCTTAATCAACAGCAAGGGTGATTTAGATTAGATATTAGGAAAAACTAATTATAAGGGTAGTTAAGATCTGGAATAAGGTTCCAGGGGAGCTTGTGGAATCCCCATCATTGGAGGTTTTTAAGAAAAGATAAATAGCTGTCAGGGATGGTCTCAGTTTACCTGGTCCTGCCATAGGCTTGGGACTTGATGACTTCTCAAGCTCCCTTGGAGCCTTACATTTCAGGTAACTAAATAATGAATATATATAACTTTCTCTGATCTTCTCTAGGAGTAATGTGAAAAATGTCAGCCTCTGTTAGTATCAAAAGTGCTGCAATCAAACACTCAACCAGTGACTTTGCCTGTAATTAGTGTATTATACAGTGTTTATGCATCAAAAGACAGATATATTATTGAGACAAATAGTTAGATTCAGGAAATGTGGATTGTGTTACCCATTAGTCTATACAAATAAATGCTGAAATCTGTAACCTGTAAATTTACACTTGACAAAAAATGGAAATATCATTAAAATAGATCTCTTTTAAAAAATCACTTCCGATTGGAAAAGTATTTATTACACCAGCTACTTGCTCATACTTTCTATTGAAGTTTCATTTATAAATAGCTTATAATGTGTTAAAAATTATTAACATATATTAAAGAGTCCATTTATAAACAAGTTAATAAGTAGCAAAGATAGGAGTTGAATATTCATGGAGATGAAACTATCACTTTTCCCTAGATGATGTAAAAATTGAGACACATTGGAGAGAAATATGGTGAGTTTTGACAGTTTTTATTGTGATGATCCTGTTTTGTGGACAAAGAAGTGGGATTGGCTATCTCTGTTGCTGATCAGATACCAGTCCATTTGCTCTTAGATGCTACACTGATAGACACTGTATACGAATTTAGAGAGCCACAAGTATTTTATTTGGCTAGACTGGGGGTGGAGGAGGGAGGGAAGAGTGTGAATGGGAGTGAGGTAGAGGTAAAAATGAGAAGTTAAGGGTGAAAAGGAACAGTTAATCACACAGGAAGAGGGGAAGATCTAGTCAGCACTGCAGACAGATGAATGAAAATTTCTGCTCAACGTTTTGCAGTGGTCAAAAGCAAATAACTTGTTACGATTTATAAAGAATGAGTTAAAAATATAATGTACGTTTATATGAATTCTGCTCACCTGAGTGCCTTGAAAATCACTGGAATCCAGAAGCTCTGAATTAGGTGCTTAGGCACCCTATCCAACACATTAGGGAAGAGAGAAGCCTAATAATGGGATTCACAAAAGCCAGCAAGCTAGTAGGGAGCCACCTAAACTAGTCAATGGGAGGTGCCAACAAGAGGGGGGATGCAAAGCCCCACCCCTCTGACAGAGTTAAAGGCCTATATCCAGGCTGCAGGGAAGTGCTTAGTCTCTGCTTGAAATCCACAGGGAGATCCTGTCCCTGAATCAGGCACCCAAGCCATTCTAGTGAGGAGGAGGAGGAGGAGATTAGCCTAGTGATTACTGTACTCATCCAGGATGTGGAATGTGGTTCAACTCCCACTCTGTTTGATGGGAAGAAGGGATTTGAACTCCATCTCAGGTAAGTGCCCTAATCATTGGACTGTAGAGCCAGTCACTTTGTCTAGTTCAACTAATATTTATTTATGTTAATACAAAGTAGAATGGCTTCAACAGGAATGATTGAGACAGAAGCCAGTTTAGTTTAGAGACAAAGCAATTAAGAAGGGAGCTATATAGAATAACAGACAACACAAAGTTGGTAATTTGAGCACTTGTGCTTACCTTTTTCCGTAATACAAGAACCAGGGCATATTTAATAGATTGGCGAGTAGTAATCAATCTATCAGGGATTGATCTAGCGATAAATTGATCCCCAATCAATCTGCTGTTGACTCCTGTACTCCACCACGGTGAGAAGCGGAAGTGGAGTCAACGGGGGAGCTGTGGCAGTCGACCCTGTGCTGTGAGGACACAAGGTAAGTGGACCTACGAGACATCAACCTCTGCTACGCTATTCTCATAGCTGAAGTTGCGTATCTTAGGTCGATTCCCTCCCTCCTTCCCCCACGGTGTAGACCAGGGCTTAAAGGCAACAGTGAAAGCATTTAAACAAAATGAACTAACTGTGGAATTTATCTCTACAAGTTTTCTCTGTGGCTGAGTGCTTAGTAGGATGACAAAAATAATCTGATACTAATTGGGAAATGAGCTTTGATTGACTTTATTTTTTCCTCTCCCATGGAAATTACATTTTTTTAATTTTATTTTTAAATCCAAAATCCCCAAACAAAAAAAAAGTGATTTTAGGATTTTCAGTTTCCTAACCACCAAAACAACAACAAAAAACCAACCAACCAAACAAAACCCCTTTGTTTTCCTAGGTGGGAGACAGAGGAGAGCGGCTGTACCTTCTGGAAATAATCTTGTTTTGTCAAAAACCTAATTTTTCTATTGGAAACAAGTTTCATTGGAAAACTTTTGACCAGCCCTATTAGAGATGTTTATATATGGAGAACATACTTAGTTACATTATAGGATACATATGTCGGATATAAATTCTCATGCTTCAACGCATAACTCAGCCACTGATGAGGGATTATAAAGAAGTTTCCCCTATAGATAAGTTAATTCATAATTGTCTCTAATGGGATTTGCTGCAAAGTATCTGGTAGCAGCCACTGTCAGAGTCAGTATGCAGAGCTCAATAGACCTGTCTGATCTAGCAGATGAAGGAAAGAAGGGAAATAAATAGATAATGTTAAGACAAAACAAGAAAACAACACCATCACCAGAATGATTCCTAGAGTAGATCTCTCAGGAAAAAAATCCACCCTTTTTATTTAAATATGATGAAGAAAATGCTGAGAATGCCCGAGCACAATGGGGGCCTGGTCTATTTGCTTGGGCTCCTAGATGATCCTACAATATAAGTACTACTACTACGAATGCAAAACAGAGACAGGGAGAAGTAGGACAGTAAAACTGGCAAACAGAAAGTTCAACCAGAAGAAACAAGAATGAAACCTTTTTTCATTCACAAGAAATATTTCATAAATGTAACAATCTGTGTATTGCCTTTGAAGGCAGTAGAAAAGATGTCTTGCAGATAATTTATAGTGTTAAAACAATATTTTTCCAATCATATTATATTGCCAAATGTTCTGATTGCTTCTAAACCAAACTAGAGTATTCAGGACACTGATCTCCTCCGAGAAAACAACCTCTTGAAACTTTTTCGTCCCTGCCCTAGGGTCTGATTCAATAAAAACGGTCCATGGAAGTTTGTGTGAAACTGCAGGCACAGTGAAAAACAGATGATCTTTTATAACTTTTACAGAGGTAGCTTTCTACACTACTATAACCAGACATTCTATACGAACCCCCACCCCCCAGGGGTTAAGGATAAGTGCTCTTTTCTTTCTCTCTCTCTGTGGCTATTTCAGTGCTAATCTGTCTCCTCGTTTCATTGTTTTTAATTATTCTTTTTAATTATTTTTTTCTTGCCTGCAAGGTTCAGCACACCGTTATCATTAAATATTAAGTTGTTTTTAGCAAAGTCATTTCTTAAGGTTCTTTGAAACAGTCCTCCAAATACGTTTGTTTACAGTCCTTCTAAATTATGTCTTGATGTGTTAAAAGACTGGTGTAGATCATCCTAGATGTATTCTGAGTTAATAATTATATTAGTACTCCGCACTTACATACCACTTCCATCTGAGGATTTCTAATCATCTTTCAAATATGAGTGAACTGTGCTAGCACATCTATAAGGTGTAGGCAGTAATTAGTCTCAATTTACAAATAGGGAAACTGAAGTACATTTGAAGTTAAATCAGTTGCCAAAGGTCAAATAGGAATTCTGTGGCAGAACTGAGAATGGAATCTAGATCTCCTGGATCTCTCTCCTGTACGTTAACCACAAGACCATCCATCCTTTCTATTGTTGCAATTTGACAATGCCCTTAAGATATTTGGGACCAGATTTTATACTCAGAAATCAGAACTCAGCTTTATTTAGGAACCTATGTAAAGTCTGCATACTCTGGGAAACACTGATTAAAGAAAGGATTCAACCAATCAGTAAAACAAGTGAAGGGGTGGGAAGGATGGGGTAGCAGAAAAACAAATACTCTACAATTACAAATTGTTCACAAAAATTTTGATTTTTGTTTGTTGGTTTTTGTTGATGGAGAAAAATAAGCAGAGCAGGAGCAGTAATTTCAGCTTGTTGCTAACCTAGCCATTTATTTTCTGCCCGTGTTTTGTAGGCACCACAGGAAAAATGTATGCAATGGAGGGTATTATTATTACTGATCTTGAAGTAGTATCTAAGTACCCCAAACAGCTATTAGGGACCGATTGTATTAGGCCAGGGTTTCTCAAACAGGGGTCGCCGCTTCTGTAGGGAAAGCCCCTGGCATGCAGGGCCAGTGTGTTTACCTGCCCCATCCACAGGCCCAGTCGATCGCAGCTTCCACTGGCCATGGACTGCTGCTCCAGGTGAACAAGAGCTGCTGGAAGTGGCGCGGGCCAAGGGATCATGTCCCCTCAGTCTTTCTATTCTCCAGACTAAACAAACCCAATTTTTTCAGTCTTCCCAAATGCGCCTTCCTGGGTTCAAAGGGTTTTTTTACATTTGGGTGGTGGCAGCATTTATAAAGACAAGGTCAAAGCTGTAACCTTGAAAGTGTAATACAAGCCTGGAGTGGCCAGTATTAATTCTTAAACTCCTTGCGGGCCTTCACCTTCTGCACTTGAAGTGCCAGAGTAGGGATTCAGCCTTGACACCAATCTAAACCACCCTTGCTGCAATTTAAACTCATTGCTTCTTGTCCGATCCTCAGAGATTAAGGAGAACAGTTATTGTCCCTCCTCCTTGTGATCATGTCCCCTCTCAGTCCTTCTATTCTCCAGACTAAATAAAACCAATTTTTTCAGTCTTCCCTCGTAAGACATGTTTCCTAGACATTTAATCATTTCTGTTGCTCTTCTTTGGACTTTCTCCAATTTAGCCACATTTTTCCTGAAATGTGTTGCCCAGAACTGGACACAAGACTCCAACTGAGGCCTAATCAGTGCACAGTAGAGCAGAAAAGCTACTTCTCATGTGTTGCTTACAACACTCCTGCTAATACATCCCAGAAGGCCACTTGCTTTTTTTGCAA